>NC_090935.1:23481381-23784411 GCF_040938575.1 Ambystoma mexicanum
TTGGCACCACTGCGGCCCGTACACTTCTGCTCTGTTACACTCCTTGGCAACCTGTCAGCCTGGGTGGTAATGTTGCACCACTGCAGTCCATACACTTTTGGTCTTATACACTCCTTGGCAATCTGTCACCCTGTATGGTAATGTTGGCACCACTACGGCCCACACACCTTTGGTATGTGTTACACTCCTTGGTAAACTATCACCCTGGATGGTAATGTTGGCCCCAATGTGGCCATACCATTTGGTCTGTTACACTCCTTGGCAATCTGTCACCCTGGATGGTAACATTGGCACCACTGTGGCCCGTACACCTTTGATCTGTTACACTCCTTGGCAGCCTGTCACCCTGGATGGTAATGTTGGCAGGACTGCGGTCCATACACCTTTGGTCTGGTACACTCCTTGGCAACCTGTCAGCCTTGGTGGTAATGTTGGCACCACTCCAGCCCATTCACTTTTGGTCTATTACACTCCTTGGTAATCTGTCACTCTGGATGGTAATGTTGGCACCACTGCAGGTCATACACTTGTGGTCTGTTACACTCCTTGGCAATCTGTCACCCTGGATGGTAATGTTGGCACCACTGCGGCCCGTACACCTTTGGTCTGGTACACTTCTTGGCAGCCTATCACCCTGGATGGTAATGTTGGCACCGCTGCAGTCCATACACTTTTGGTCTGTTACACTCCTTGGCAATCTGTCACTCTGGATGGTAATGTTGACAGCACAGCGGCCCATACACCTTTGGTCTGGTACACTCCTTGGCAATCTGTCACCCTGGATGGTAATGTTGGCACCACTCCAGCCCATACACTTTTAGTCTGTTACACCCCTTGGCAACCTGTCACCCTGGGTGGTAATGTTGGCACCACTGCGGCCCGTACACTTTTAGTCTGTTACACTCCTTGGCAAACTGTCACCCTGGGTGGTAATGTTGGCAGGACTGCGGTCCATACACCTTTGGTCTGGTACACTCCTTGGCAACCTGTCAGCCTTGGTGGTAATGTTGGCACCACTCCAGCCCATTCACTTTTGGTCTATTACACTCCTTGGCAATCTGTCACTCTGGATGGTAATGTTGGCACCACTGCGGCTCATACACCTTTGGTCTGGTACACTCCTTGGCAATCTGTCACCCTGGATGGTAATGTTGGCACCACTCCAGCCCATACACTTTTAGTCTGTTACACCTCTTGGCAACCTGTCACCCTGGGTGGTAATGTTGGCACCACTGCGGCCCGTACACTTTTAGTCTGTTACACTCCTTGGCAACCTGTCACCCTGGATAGTAATGTTGGCATCACTGCAACCCATACAACTTTGGTCTGTTACAATCCTTGGCAATCTGTCACCCTGGATGGTAATGTTGGCACCACTCCAGCCCATACACTTTTAGTCTGTTACACTCCTTGGCAACCTGTCACCCTGGGTGGTAATGTTGGCACCACTGCGGCCCATACACTTTTAGTCTGTTACACTCCTTGGCAACCTGTCACCCTGGGTGGTAATGTTGGCACCACTGCAGGCCATAAACTTTTAGTCTGTTACACTCCTTGGCAACCTGTCACCCTGGGTGATAATGTTGGCAACACTGCGGCCCGTACACCTTTAGTCTGTTACACTCCTTGGCAATCTGTCACCCTGGATGGTAATCTTGGCACCACTGCAGTCCATACATTTTTGGTCTGTTACACTCCTTGGCAACCTGTCAGCCTGGCTGGTAATGTTGGCCCCACTGGGGCCCAAACACTTTTGGTCTTTTACACTCCTTGCCAACCTATCACTATCACAGGGTCATTCTGTAAGAATGCTTACACTGTCTTCTGGTGAATTTCTTGATCATTTGCAAGGTCATTGCGTAAAGAGTTGAATAGCACCCCGAATAGCACCCTGAATAGCACCCATGGATATGACTATTGTGGTTATAGAAATGGCTCTTGGATTGTTTGTGGTACTCACTTTTGGCCACAGGTGAAAAGCGTGCACAGAAAGCTGTGCCTTTCAGGTGTTGCTTGTTAGTAGACTGCAGACTAAGCACGTCATTCAGACGTGGGCACATGTCTGATGAAACACCACTGGAGAGGTTGCCACCTTCAGCAGAGTTATTTCTGAAAATTCCCCAATGCAGAGTTTACCACCAGCGTGGGTGGCATTTCGGAAATACCTTTACCTTCTCCATCTGTGGAAACATAAAACATAAAAAAAGAAAGATTTCAGCCATTCCCACCTTCACTGTGAAGATGAAAGTGGTTCATGCAACTACTGCACACGTTATGTGCACAAAGGGGGCCATTGCGGCCCTTTTCAGCATTGTGTGGGAAAGATTTAAGCCTTTTGCGCCTTGAAACACTTGTGTATAGGCGCTTTATAAATGCCATACCATATCAAGATAGTGAGAAGGTAACTATGGCGGAGCATTCCAAGGGGGTTTGTGTGTTTTGGTTGGGATTGGATTAGGGGTGGACATTTGAGAATAGGCTGTGAGAACCCTTTGTGTGGCCACACCTTGGAACTTTGTGTCACTAGATTAGGGAAGCCCGGAGGCTGCATGACTCATTAGGAGTCAGGTTGACACATCGCAACTCCACAAAGAGCCACCTAGCGGAGCAAGTACACTTCTATATAACTGCAGGCTTCTCCAGGCGATCATGGCTTGGAGTGATCTAATGTCTAATATATGCCTTATTGCAGGCAGCGGGGTACCCTGTGGCAACGAGAGCACCTTGCGCCAAAGCTTGCCCTCAAACTGAAACCAGGCCCCCTTGGCAGTTGTCACTTCTGCACCATGTAATACACTAGGGATCATTTTTTGACGCTAACATTTCAATGTAGGCAGAAGTGAAAATCAAAGATTTGTTTTCAGAATTGCTGTGTCACGCTCTGCCTATTAGATTTTCTTAATGCATATAGTTAAAAAGTGAAATAACTGCAGAAATTGCAAAAGTGTTATGTTTAATTCACCACAAAGGCAGCCGACACGTGTTTCGACCGAAGTCGTCTTCAAGGCTGACAACCTGTACATATTATTAACAAAAGCATAGGTTTGATTTCGTATGTGCCATACAAATGCACAGTAACAAATAAAAAATGAAAAATCAAAACGCATTATGAAACAGATTCATAAAATAACTAAACATATAAAAGGGGTTGGATTCATCAAAAAATATATACAGTGAATCAATAGTTGTACACACCCAAGATTGTCCCACATATGGAGAAGTAGCCGGAGGCAGATGGAGCAAAACAGAAAACACAGGGCCTTCAAGTTTACCATAAATCGGTACCAGTCCATATTCTAAATTTGTGAGTAAAAGTGCAAAAGTGCAATGTGAGAGCCCAACTCCAAGACATGGCCACTGAGCATTCCTGTGGCAGTACTGAAACATGTCCCCGGGTGTCATGCCCTTGAATGCTTACATTCCCTTCACCTTTCGATATTAAACGACAAGTGTGTGTGCATCGACCCAGTGGTGTATTATTTAGGGGGCCCACAGAGTGCTCCCCAAGTGCAATATATTGCTTTATAGTGGATTGCAATTGAAGCTCCCCAATAGTCCAGAATGCGTCCTGTTGATCTGAGAAGGAGTAATAATTGTAATCCTATAAATGCATATGTCACCACTCATTCGTGGTCGCAAGAGAATCACTAAAGAGATGAAAATAGTGTTTAGCAAACTGCTCACCACATATAAGCTTGAAGTAGTGCAAGGTGAAATCCTTCACACACTTGTTTGGGCGTTTCAAATGGATGGTTGCTGCAGAATGGCAATGAGTGTGTCTGCATGCATATCCTGCTCCAGAATGGCAATGAGTGTGTCTGCATGCATATCCTGCTCCAGAATGGCAATGAGTGTGTCTGGATGCATATCCTGCTCCAGAGTGGCAATGAGTGTGTCTGCCTGCATATCCTGCTCCAGAATGGCACTGAGTGTGTCTGCATGCATATCCCGCTCCAGAATGGCAATGAGTGTGTCTGCATGCATATCCCGCTCCAGAATGGCAATGAGTGTGTCTGCATGCATATCCCGCTCCAGAATGGCAATGAGTGTGTCTGCATGCATATCCCGCTCCAGAATGGCAATGAGTGTGTCTGCATGCATATCCCGATGCAGAATGGCAATGAGTGTGTCTGCATGCATATCCCGCTCCAGAATGGCAATGAGTGTGTCTGCATGCATATCCTGCTCCAGAATGGCAATGAGTGTGTCTGCATGCATATCCTACTCCAGAATGTCAATGAGTGTGTCTGTCTGCATATCTTACTCCAGAATGGCAATGAGTGTGTCTGCCTGCATATCCCCCTCCAGAATGGCAATGAGTGTGTCTGCATGCATATCCCGCTCCAGAATGGCAATGAGTGTGTCTGCATGCATATCCTGGGGCAGAATGGCAATGAGTGTGTCTGCATGCACATCCCGCTCCAGAATGGCAATGAGTGTGTCTGCATGCATATCCTGCTCCAGAATGGCAATGAGTGTGTCTGCATGCATATCCTGGGGCAGAATGGCAATGAGTGTGTCTGCATGCATATCCTGCTCCAGAATGGCAATGAGTGTGTCTACATGCATATCCCACTCCAGAATGGCAATGAGTGTGTCTGCATGCATATCCCGCTGCAGAATGGCAATGAGTGTCTCTGCATGTATATCCTGCTCCAGAATGGCAATGAGTGTGTCTGCATGCATATCCCGCTCCAGAATGGCAATGAGTGTGTCTGCATGCATATCCCGCTCCAGAATGGCAATGAGTGTGTCTGCATGCATATCCCGCTCCAGAATGGCAATGAGTGTGTCTGCATGCATATCCCACTCCAGAATGGCAATGAGTGTGTCTGCATGCATATCCTGCTCCAGAATGGCAATGAGTGTGTCTGCCTGCATATCCTACTCCAGAATGGCAATGAGTGTGTATGCATGCACAGAATGGCAATGAGTGTGTATGCATGGATATCCTGCTGCAGAATGGCAATGAGTGTGCCTGCATGCATATCCTGCTCCAGAATGACAATGAGTGTGTCTGCATGCATATCCTGCTGCAGAATGGCAATGAGTGTGTCTGCATGCATATCCCGCTCCAGAATGGCAATGAGTGTGTCTGCATGCATATCCTGCTCCAGAATGGCAATGAGTGTGTCTGCATGCATTCATATATTGCTCCAGAATGGCAATGAGTGTGCCTGCATGCATATCCCGCTCCAGCATGGCAATGAGTGTGTCTGCATGCATATCCCGCTCCAGAATGGCAATGAGTGTGTCTGCATGCATATCCTGCTCCAGATTGGCAATGAGTGTGTCTGCATGCATTCATATCCTGCTCCAGAATGGCAATGAGTGTGCCTGCATGCATATCCCGCTCCAGAATGGCAATGAGTGTGTCTGCATGCATATCCTACTCCAGAATGGCAATGAGTGTGTCTGCATGCATATCCTACTCCAGAATGGCAATGAGTGTGTCTGCATGCATATCCCGCTCCAGAATGGCAAAGAGTGTGTCTGCATGCATATCCTGCTACAGAATGGCAATGAGTGTGTCTGCATGCATATCCTGCTCCAGAATGGCAATGAGTGTGTCTGCATGCATAGGCCGCTGCAGAATGGCAATGAGTGTGTCTGCATGCATATCCTACTCCAGAATGGCAATGAGTGTGTCTGCATGCATATCCTGCTCCAGAATGGCAATGAGTGTGTCTGCATGCATATCCCGCTCCAGAATGGCAATGAGTGTCTGCATGCATATCCCGCTCCAGAATGGCAATGAGTGTGTCTGCATGCATATCCTGCTCCAGAATGGCAATGAGTGTGTCTGCATGCATATCCTGCTCCAGAGTGGCAATGAGTGTGTCTGCCTGCATATCCCGCTCCAGAATGATAATGAGTGTGTCTGCATGCATATCCTACTCCAGAATGGCAATGAGTGTGTCTGCGTGCATATCCTGCTTCAGAATGGCAATGAGTGTGTCTGCCTGCATATCATACTCCAGAATGGCAATGAGTGTGTCTGCATGTATATCCTGCTGCAGAATGGCAATGATTGTGTCTGCATGCATATCCTGCTCCAGAATGGCAATGAGTGTGTCTGCCTGCATATCCCGCTCCAGAATGGCAATGAGTGTGTCTGCATGCATATCCTGCTCCAGAATGGCAATGCATATCCCGCTCCAGAATGGCAATGAGTGTGTCTGCTTGCATATCCCGCTCCAGAATGGCAATGAGTGTGTCTGCATGCATATCCCGCTCCAGAATAGCAATGAGTGTGTCTGCATGCATATCCTGCTCCAGAATGGCAATGAGTGTGTCTGTATGCGCATCCTGCTCCAGAATGGCAATGAGTGTGTCTGCATGCATAGCCCGCTCCAGAATAGCAATGAGTGTGTCTGCATGCATATCCTGCTCCAGAATGGCAATGAGTGTGTCTGTATGCGCAACCTGCTCCAGAATGGCAATGAGTGTGTCTGCATGCATAGCCCGCTGCAGAATGGCAATGAGTGTGTCTGCATGCATATCCTGCTCCAGAATGGCAATGAGTGTGTCTGCATGCATAGCCCGCTGCAGAATGGCAATGAGTGTGTCTGCATGCATATCCCGCTCCTGAATAGCAATGAGTGTGTCTGCATTCATATCCTGCTCCAGAATGGCAATGAGTGTGCCTGCATGCATATCCCGCTCTAGAATGGCAATGAGTGTGTCTGCATGCATATCCTACTCCAGAATGGCAATGAGTGTGTCTGCATGCATATCCTACTCCAGAATGGCAATGAGTGTGTCTGCGTGCATATCCCGCTCCAGAATGGCGATGAGTGTGTCTGCATGCATATCCCGCTCCAGAATGGCAATGAGTGTGTCTGCATGCATATCCTGCTCCAGAATGGCAATGAGTGTGTCTGCATGCATAGCCCGCTGCAGAATGGCAATGAGTGTGTCTGCATGCATATCCTACTCCAGAATGGCAATGAGTGTGTCTGCATGCATATCCTGCTCCAGAATGGCAATGAGTGTGTCTGCATGCATATCCCGCTCCAGAATGGCAATGGGTGTGTCTGCATGCATATCCCGCTCCAGAATGGCAATGAGTGTGTCTGCATGCATATCCTGCTCCAGAATGGCAATGAGTGTGTCTGCATGCATATCCTGCTCCAGAGTGGCAATGAGTGTGTCTGCCTGCATATCCTGCTCCAGAATGATAATGAGTGTGTCTGCATGCATATCCTACTCCAGAATGGCAATGAGTGTGTCTGCATGCATATCCTACTCCAGAATGGCAATGAGTGTGTCTGCATGCATATCCTGCTCCAGAATGGCAATGAGTGTGTCTGCATGCATATCCCGCTCCAGAATGGCAATGGGTGTGTCTGCATGCATATCCCGCTCCAGAATGGCAATGAGTGTGTCTGCATGCATATCCTGCTCCAGAATGGCAATGAGTGTGTCTGCATGCATATCCTGCTCCAGAGTGGCAATGAGTGTGTCTGCCTGCATATCCTGCTCCAGAATGATAATGAGTGTGTCTGCATGCATATCCTACTCCAGAATGGCAATGAGTGTGTCTGCGTGCATATCCTGCTTCATAATGGCAATGAGTGTGTCTGCCTGCATATCATACTCCATAATGGCAATGAGTGTGTCTGCATGTATATCCTGCTGCAGAATGGCAATGCGTGTGTCTGCATGCATATCCTGCTCCAGAATGGCAATGAGTGTGTCTGCCTGCATATCCTGCTCCAGAATGGCAATGAGTGTGTCTGCATGCATATCCTGTTCCAGAATGGCAATTCATATGCCGCTCCAGAATGGCAATGAGTGTGTCTGCCTGCATATCCCGCTCCAGAATGGCAATGAGTGTGTCTGCATGAATATCCCGCTCCAGAATAGCAATGAGTGTGTCTGCATGCATATCCTGCTCCAGAATGGCAATGAGTGTGTCTGCATGCATAGCCCGCTGCAGAATGGCAATGAGTGTGTCTGCATTCATATCCTGCTGCAGAATGGCAATGAGTGTGTCTGCATGCATATCCTGCTCCAGAATGGCAATTAGTGTGTCTGCATGCATATCCCGCTCCAGAATGGCAATGAGTGTGTCTGCATGCATATCCCGCTCCAGAATGGCAATGAGTGCGTCTGCATGCATATCCTGCTCCAGAATGGCAATGAGTGTGTCTGCATGCATATCCTGCTCCAGAATGGCAATGAGTGTGCCTGCATGCATATCCTACTCCAGAATGGCAATGAGTGTGTCTGCGTGCATATCCCGCTCCAGAATGGCGATGAGTGTGTCTGCATGCATATCCTGCTCCAGAATGGCAATGAGTGTGTCTGCATGCATATCCTGCTCCAGAATGGCAATGAGTGTGTCTGCATGCATAGCCCGCTGCAGAATGGCAATGAGTGTGTCTGCATGCATATCCTACTCCAGAATGGCAATGAGTGTGTCTGCATGCATATCCTGCTCCAGAATGGCAATGAGTGTGTCTGCATGCATATCCCGCTCCAGAATGGCAATGGGTGTGTCTGCATGCATATCCCGCTCCAGAATGGCAATGAGTGTGTCTGCATGCATATCCTGCTCCAGAATGGCAATGAGTGTGTCTGCATGCATATCCTGCTCCAGAGTGGCAATGAGTGTGTCTGCCTGCATATCCTGCTCCAGAATGATAATGAGTGTGTCTGCATGCATATCCTACTCCAGAATGGCAATGAGTGTGTCTGCATGCATATCCTACTCCAGAATGGCAATGAGTGGGTCTGCATGCATATCCTGCTCCAGAATGGCAATGAGTGTGTCTGCATGCATATCCCGCTCCAGAATGGCAATGGGTGTGTCTGCATGCATATCCCGCTCCAGAATGGCAATGAGTGTGTCTGCATGCATATCCTGCTCCAGAATGGCAATGAGTGTGTCTGCATGCATATCCTGCTCCAGAGTGGCAATGAGTGTGTCTGCCTGCATATCCTGCTCCAGAATGATAATGAGTGTGTCTGCATGCATATCCTACTCCAGAATGGCAATGAGTGTGTCTGCGTGCATATCCTGCTTCATAATGGCAATGAGTGTGTCTGCCTGCATATCATACTCCATAATGGCAATGAGTGTGTCTGCATGTATATCCTGCTGCAGAATGGCAATGCGTGTGTCTGCATGCATATCCTGCTCCAGAATGGCAATGAGTGTGTCTGCCTGCATATCCTGCTCCAGAATGGCAATGAGTGTGTCTGCATGCATATCCTGTTCCAGAATGGCAATGCATATGCCGCTCCAGAATGGCAATGAGTGTGTCTGCCTGCATATCCCGCTCCAGAATGGCAATGAGTGTGTCTGCATGAATATCCCGCTCCAGAATAGCAATGAGTGTGTCTGCATGCATATCCTGCTCCAGAATGGCAATGAGTGTGTCTGCATGCATAGCCCGCTGCAGAATGGCAATGAGTGTGTCTGCATTCATATCCTGCTGCAGAATGGCAATGAGTGTGTCTGCATGCATATCCTGCTCCAGAATGGCAATTAGTGTGTCTGCATGCATATCCCGCTCCAGAATGGCAATGAGTGTGTCTGCATGCATATCCCGCTCCAGAATGGCAATGAGTGCGTCTGCATGCATATCCTGCTCCAGAATGGCAATGAGTGTGTCTGCATGCATATCCTGCTCCAGAATGGCAATGAGTGTGCCTGCATTCACGCTCCAAAGTGGCAATGAGTGTGTCTGCATGCATATCCTGCTCCAGAATGGCAATGAGTGTGTCTGCATGCATATCCTGCTGCAGAATGGCAATGAGTGTGTCTGCATGCATATCCTGCTCCAGAATGGCAATGAGTGTGTCTGCATGCATATCCTGCTCCAGAATGGCAATGAGTGTGTCTGCATGCATATCCTGCTCCAGAATGGCAATGAGTGTGTCTGCATGCACGCTCCAAAGTGGCAATGAGTGTGTCTGCATGCATATCTTGCTCCAGAATGGCAATGAGTGTGTCTGCATGCACGCTCCAAAGTGGCAATGAGTGTGTCTGCATGCATATCCTGCTCCAGAATGGCAATGAGTGTGTCTGCATGCATATCCTGCTCCAGAATGGCAATGAGTGTGTCTGCAATCATATCCCGCTCCGGAATGGCAATGAGTGTGTCTGCATGCATATCCTGCTCCAGAATGGCAATGAGTGTGTCTGCATGCATATCCTACTCCTGAATAGCAATTGGTGTGTCTGCATGCATATCCTGCTCCAGAATGGCAATGAGTGTGTCTGCATGCATATCCTGCTCCAGAATGGCAATGAGTGTGTCTGCATGCATATCCTACTCCTGAATAGCAATTGGTGTGTCTGCATGCATATCCTACTCCAGAATGGCAATGAGTGTGTCTGCATGCATATCCCGCTCCAGAATGGCAATGAGTGTGTCTGCCTGCATATCCTGCCCCAGAATGGCAATGAGTGTGTCTGCATGCATATCCCGCTGCAGAATGGCAATGAGTGTGTCTGCATGCATATCCCGCTGCAGAATGGCAATAAGTGTGTCTGCATGCATATCCTGCTCCAGAATGGCAATGAGTGTGTCTGCATGCATATCCCGCTGCAGAATGGCAATGAGTGTGTCTGCATGCATATCCTACTCCAGAATGGCAATGAGTGTGTCTGCATGCATATCCCGCTCCAGAATGGCAATGAGTGTGTCTGCATGCATATCCCGCTCCAGAATGGCAATGAGTGTGTCTGCATGCATATCCCGCTCCAGAATGGCAATGAGTGTGTCTGCATGCATATCCCGCTCCAGAATGGCAATGAGTGTGTCTGCATGCATATCCTGCTCCAGAATGGCAATGAGTGTGTCTGCATGCGCATCCTGAGCACTGTCTACTGAATTCTAGGCCCTGGGTAGATAATGGAGCTGACTGATAGTCTTCACTTGGTCCATAAGGAGGGGAATTGCGCCTCATATTTACCCAGTGG
Source organism: Ambystoma mexicanum (assembly GCF_040938575.1). Classification (NCBI taxonomy): domain Eukaryota; kingdom Metazoa; phylum Chordata; class Amphibia; order Caudata; family Ambystomatidae; genus Ambystoma; species Ambystoma mexicanum. The sequence continues at coordinate 23,492,318 of NC_090935.1, forward strand.
TGTCGCTAGGAGGGGGGGGCTTGGAGGGGTGGGACCCCCCTGTGAAACCCTGTGCCCCCCTACCTAAAATGAGCAGTGACCATGCGCTCCCTCTAATTTTGTCTGTGCCCCCCCTACTTTTGTCTTTGGCCCCCTCTGTGCCCCTCCTAAATTTGATTCCTGGCGAAGCCACTGTATTTACCTAGATGGAAATACATTCACGTGTGAGGTTTCTAGGCGAGGAATGTTAGGTCGGACACTCGCAAAATCCAGGCAGGATTCATGTCCGGAAATAAGGACTTACAATCATCATGGCTGGTAACTCGCCTGCTCATGGTGGAAATGGATGCCCTGCGTGCGTGCGTGCGTGCGACGTGCCGCGCGCCACCCACGTCACACGCACGCACGAGCGGATAACGGCGCAGCAGCCCTCGTGCTTCCGCGCGCGCCTCGCCACGTCACTAGAACCGGAAGTCTTTCTCGCGTGCCACGTGCTGCCGGCAGTGCATTATAGTTACAGCAATGGGTTCCCACCCAGACCTGCTGTCAGGATTAGCACGAACACTGTAACTGTTAGTGGGAGAAAAGCAATAGCCCAGACTGACATGAAAACCTAGAACTTGGGTCTGGTGTTAAAATAGTTGCATGCATGCATGCCAACCCTCCCGATTTAGGCGGCCTAAAATAATTCTTTCCCCAATGCATTCCTACGGGGAAATTGCTGTCTCCAGATTTCTCTGAAGAAATCTCCCTCCTTGGTGAATTGGAATGTTAGCCTGTATGTAGTTGTGCTCATATTCAAGCATCCCATGGATGAAGCTACCATGTATAATTAGGTACAGGAGTATATAGAAGCAAAAGGGATTTACTAAATGTAGAAAGACTGTCATTTGACTGATGTCCACTCAGGGGACACTTGTTAAACTTATTATTACACCTTAGATAACCTAATGGGGTACATGTGGGCATACATCCACATGCATGTGTCAAAAATGAAATTTCAATGACAACAAATGCATGGTCCGGAATTAGTCTTTGTGGCTTAACCATTCTAGAAGTGAGTATACCGCGTTCTGAAACTTATCATGAGCCAAAATCGCCCATACATGGTAAATACGAATGTGCGGTGGCCATGCTGTGTGGATATCATACTTAAATTGTTATTGCAAAATACAGTGAGTATACAATCTCTTGAAGTTGCAAGTACATTGTATGATCATGTGTTTGGTTCATAATAGGTGAAATGGACTGTGATAGAATCACTGACAGTACCTCACAGGTCACACAAAGACATTCATCTGATAATCGGTATCCATTGCTGTAAAGACGGCCTCCACACAGTGCTTGCATACTTGCCAACATTCTGTGACCAAAAAGGGGTAGGATTTTTCAAGTTTAAAAAATAATATTTCCCATAACAATGACATTACAGGAAAATGCAAAACATACATTGTTGGCAACATTGAAGCATTCAAAAATACACAACTCATACATGCCAACCCTCCCGATTTAGACGGGAGAGTTCCGATTTTTCAGTGGGAACCTCCCTCCCAGGTGTGTCTGAATGTTGGCATGTATGACAACCCATCAAACAGCACAACATGGAAAGATGTTAAAAATGTATTATTCTGAATGGTAACTTAACACCAAATTCAATTACCTAACTTCACAGAAGGTAATCACACAGAGCTGGTAGGCAACGTTTGCCACTGCTCTGTTGTAGCAGCCCAGGCAGTACATATTTATTGGAAGTTGAACACTGAATGACATGGCGACTGATACCCCCTCAGTCTGATAGGCAGATGCTGTGTGATGGTGTTACACTCTGCCACTTGCCTTCACTGGTGGTTCACCTAAGGGTTGTCCCGGTAAGAGTGCAGGACAGTCCAGTAGCTGTCATACAGATTAATAAACACCCTTGAACTGGGATCACTTGTGTCTGTTTTTACTATTGCCACCATGAGTTCCTTACACCGCCAACTCATGTGAGCCGCCCATTTCCAGGATGCGCGTCAGGGTTAACCCAGGCTCTCTCAGCACTTGGCGTCCCATTTTTCCAAGGGCACCTCCCTGAATGAGCTGCTGGCGTATCATGCTCTCTCCGTTGTCCCATGCACATGCGGATGCTAGCTGTCTCAACCTGCCATGACACGCGCCCAATGCCTCATCATCCTTCTGTTTTGCGTTGCACATCACAAACCTCTCATAGTCCAGATTGATGAGCGGCAGGAAGTACTCCCGCAAGACATTTTTAGCATCCAAGTAGGAGTCACTAACTTGTTGCAAAGTCTTGAATATTTTCTGAACTGCTGCTCCTGCCGCATAAATGAGAGTCAACATATTTGCCTGGCCATTTACCTCCCCCGTGGCTCTAAAATACATCTACAGACATTCTATCCACAGGTTCCTTCTGGGGTCCAGGCTTGACGGTGCAACGGGAATATCAAACTCTGGCATTGGTCCGAGGGACCCGTGTTGATGGGGCATCTGTACGCCAACTGGAGCAGCCGGAGCAGCTGCAGGGGCATTAGCCTGACCCCCCATGATGTCGAATTAGTTGGCAGAAAATTCTTCCTTGAGCGCACAACGGGCCACAAAGTCAGAAACGATGGATCACCCCTGCATGTAGAGGCAAAATGGAAATGGTAACATCCAACTAGGAAAAAATCCCTCACTTCTCTCAAATCACACACCAGAGAGAAATATTTGAGAGAAAACTAAAATTCTTTTTTATGAATAGATAATCTGCCACTCAAGAATTGCGCCACACTTGTTAGTTCAATATTTTCAAAAGAACATTTCTTTTTATTCCTTATTTGCCCTTTGAATTCTTGTTGACACGTGTTTCGGCTACTCAAGAGCCTTTCTCAAAACAAAATAGGGCTTTATTAGGTACATATCTTATTCCATTAGCACAATTATTATATAATGTTCAAAACATTTTTGTATTCAAAAAGGTTTAGGTAAGGAAAAAAAAAGGTAACGAAGAAAAGAAAGAAATAGTAAGAAGAGGGGTTATGCAATAGTAAATCACATGTATTTTGAAAAATAAATAAAAAATAATAGATAATTCACAAATGCAATACATCGCAATACAAATAATTACATCAAAATGTGCATCCAATTCATAATAAATACAAAACAATATAAGTGATAAAAGAACAATAAAAGATAAAAAATAATAATAGTGGATAATAAGTAAAATAACAAACAGAGAAACAGAAAAAATATATTGTTTAACATAATTCCTCATACATAAATCCACATTTTATATTTAAGGTTTCAATATTAAACACAAATTCTCATTTGTATTATTTCTATAATGATTCTATCTTGTATTACAGTCTACAGTATCGTTCCCTCTAATGGGTTGCAGTAAATCTACATTCGACACACAATAATAATATTCATGTTTGAGCGTAATACATAGAACAGTAGAAGTCTCTTACCCGTTAATTCCATAAGTCCCGGGTAAATCCCTATAATGAAAATAATGCAAAAAGAAATATTTCCAATCCAATTGTTGTTCACACACAGGAATTGAATCTATTAATTCTCCAAAGGTTTTGGTTAAACTCAACCTTTCGTATGGCCATAAATTCTAACCTTCCACTTAAAAGTCCATCACATCTACCTCGCCACTCCACACCTTAATTTATCAACAATTTATGTTTGTCTTATTTAGTTTCACAGTCTCCCCGTTAGCAAAAAGACCCCGGTCTGAATCAACTCCCATATGGGCATTTGGATCGCCCGACTGCGGGCGTGCAAAAACGTCTCTTTTCCCTTTTCCGTTCGGGGACCCACCCCTGATGGCTTACCTGCAGCTTTGTAACAATCCGTCTCCTCGCGTCGGCCTCGAACAGAAATGAGCCGCCGCGGGGATCCACCATGTAATGTATAGCATCACCAAAGTTACACGAATCCTCCTTCTTCTCTTTCTAGCATCGTTTTACAGAGCGGCCATATTGGAAAGGTTAAGAATGCACATATCATCCATTCACTTAATCATTGTTTGTATCATGATGATGTGTCATATTCCCCATCTCCCATTCACATATTGAAATAAATGAATATATTTCTGAACGGGCATCTACCCTATATTATAGGCCAATTTGGAAATATATATTTAATACAAATTTTTGTTAGCCCCTCCAAATGGTGTTCCAACTCAGTTTGTGTCGAATGTGATTAGCCATTAACCACCCTTACATAACATTATTTCTCAATTAATCTTGATACAAATAAATGTTATTGAAAGGATTCGGCATTACAAACTACCTTTGCATATCAAATTATCATTTTTGTACATTTTACATATAAAATCAAGGTTGCAAACCATAAAGAATAACATCCATTTCAATATCCATTTGCTTCCTTCCACCAGAAATAAAGTACCATGCCCTAACAGTGTCCTTTCATTTCATGACATGTATGAACATTATCAAATCAGAGGAAATGTCCCATCTCATTATCATGATTGAGACCAAACTCAATTGATCTAAATTTGCATATCAATCTGGCTTCCATCTGTCTTAATTTCTCCTCTATATTTCCACCTCTTTTCCCCATTCGTATCTTCTGCAGTCCAATAAACCTCAGAGTTTTTTTGTTTTCCATTTGATGTTGGAGCTGCCAATGTTGTGCCAGCGGTAATGTTGCATCCTGGCTTCCAATGGATGAGAAATGTTCTCTTATACGAAACCTCGTTTCCCTAATCGTGCTTCCAATATAGCAGAACATGGTTGGACCCAAAGACGTCAGGGTTCCGAAAATGTGGCACCTGCACTATGTGTGATTTTGCACATGACATGACGATGGAATTTGTGGACTCAAGAGGGACGAAAATGAAAATCAAAGAAAATATAAATTGTCGTTCAAAATATACAATATATGCAATAATATGTCCATGCAAGATGATCTATATTGGAAGCACGATTAGGGAAACGAGGTTTCGTATAAGAGAACATTTCTCATCCATTGGAAGCCAGGATGCAACATTACCGCTGGCACAACATTGGCAGCTCCAACATCAAATGGAAAACAAAAAAACTCTGAGGTTTATTGGACTGCAGAAGATACGAATGGGGAAAAGAGGTGGAAATATAGAGGAGAAATTAAGACAGATGGAAGCCAGATTGATATGCAAATTTAGATCAATTGAGTTTGGTCTCAATCATGATAATGAGATGGGACATTTCCTCTGATTTGATAATGTTCATACATGTCATGAAATGAAAGGACACTGTTAGGGCATGGTACTTTATTTCTGGTGGAAGGAAGCAAATGGATATTGAAATGGATGTTATTCTTTATGGTTTGCAACCTTGATTTTATATGTAAAATGTACAAAAATGATAATTTGATATGCAAAGGTAGTTTGTAATGCCGAATCCTTTCAATAACATTTATTTGTATCAAGATTAATTGAGAAATAATGTTATGTAAGGGTGGTTAATGGCTAATCACATTCGACACAAACTGAGTTGGAACACCATTTGGAGGGGCTAACAAAAATTTGTATTAAATATATATTTCCAAATTGGCCTATAATATAGGGTAGATGCCCGTTCAGAAATATATTCATTTATTTCAATATGTGAATGGGAGATGGGGAATATGACACATCATCATGATACAAACAATGATTAAGTGAATGGATGATATGTGCATTCTTAACCTTTCCAATATGGCCGCTCTGTAAAACGATGCTAGAAAGAGAAGAAGGAGGATTCGTGTAACTTTGGTGATGCTATACATTACATGGTGGATCCCCGCGGCGGCTCATTTCTGTTCGAGGCCGACGCGAGGAGACGGATTGTTACAAAGCTGCAGGTAAGCCATCAGGGGTGGGTCCCCGAACGGAAAAGGGAAAAGAGACGTTTTTGCACGCCCGCAGTCGGGCGATCCAAATGCCCATATGGGAGTTGATTCAGACCGGGGTCTTTTTGCTAACGGGGAGACTGTGAAACTAAATAAGACAAACATAAATTGTTGATAAATTAAGGTGTGGAGTGGCGAGGTAGATGTGATGGACTTTTAAGTGGAAGGTTAGAATTTATGGCCATACGAAAGGTTGAGTTTAACCAAAACCTTTGGAGAATTAATAGATTCAATTCCTGTGTGTGAACAACAATTGGATTGGAAATATTTCTTTTTGCATTATTTTCATTATAGGGATTTACCCGGGACTTATGGAATTAACGGGTAAGAGACTTCTACTGTTCTATGTATTACGCTCAAACATGAATATTATTATTGTGTGTCGAATGTAGATTTACTGCAACCCATTAGAGGGAACGATACTGTAGACTGTAATACAAGATAGAATCATTATAGAAATAATACAAATGAGAATTTGTGTTTAATATTGAAACCTTAAATATAAAATGTGGATTTATGTATGAGGAATTATGTTAAACAATATATTTTTTCTGTTTCTCTGTTTGTTATTTTACTTATTATCCACTATTATTATTTTTTATCTTTTATTGTTCTTTTATCACTTATATTGTTTTGTATTTATTATGAATTGGATGCACATTTTGATGTAATTATTTGTATTGCGATGTATTGCATTTGTGAATTATCTATTATTTTTTATTTATTTTTCAAAATACATGTGATTTACTATTGCATAACCCCTCTTCTTACTATTTCTTTCTTTTCTTCGTTACCTTTTTTTTTCCTTACCTAAACCTTTTTGAATACAAAAATGTTTTGAACATTATATAATAATTGTGCTAATGGAATAAGATATGTACCTAATAAAGCCCTATTTTGTTTTGAGAAAGGCTCTTGAGTAGCCGAAACACGTGTCAACAAGAATTCAAAGGGCAAATAAGGAATAAAAAGAAATGTTCTTTTGAAAATATTGAACTAACAAGTGTGGCGCAATTCTTGAGTGGCAGATTATCTATTCATATTAATAACCAAGGAGGTAGGGGATTGGTTCCTCCAACGAATGCCACATAGGATGCGACACGGCTGAGAGGCCAAATCAAACCCATCTTGGTCGCCAACAGAAGAAGTTGTACCGACACATATCCCAAAACACTAACCTGTTTTAAAATTCTTTTTTGTATGTCCGAAAATCAACACATCCGTGGGTGCTCCAAAAATTATAAAGAAGAGACGCACGTGCACTCCCTAGGGGAGCCTCAACTCAACTTGTCAGGCTGATGAGGGTATGCCTCACTGTTGTGCATGCAGCGGCTCCGCAGCCAGCGAGTGCCTCGAGATGTTGTTATGCCCTGCGCGAACATCCGAAATCACTGCTGCATGGCCCGAGCACATGGTTCTTCACAGTGACCTCCTCATCGCCACTGTTATCAAGGACACAAGGCCTCTCACAGCGGTAGCCCTGGACCCCCCCACAGAGGACTCAGTGACACTTATTGCTCGTCCAGGCTCCCCGCGTGCACTGATGTGCAACCGCAGTGATGCCACCGTTTATTGGCGTGACGGAGCTGCATCACTCCATCGCGCCACTTTTAATTTCAGCCATAATGTTCCGGTGGTGTTAGACTTCGGGACCAGGGAGGCTGCACAGTCCAATGTGCTTTGACCCATGTTTATCTGAAGTGTGTCTTTATACTTGTGAGTATTACCTATATTGTTCTCACTATATGCGCTATATTGATGTGCCCAATATACATGTTTCTATATGTTGAGTCATTGTTAGATGGTTAGGCAATACATTTGAATATTCACACTAGAGTGTACATATATATATTTTCTTGAGTAAAATGTGTTGTTCAGATTGAGACACTTGGCTTTTTTTAACTACTGACTTGTTGCTGTCTATGTTTAATCATATGAATAGTGAGGTATATTGTGCTGTCAGCCATGCAAAGCATGTGTGCTCGAGATACCTTACAGTGCGAGCTGCTGTTGTTTTTAATGTGTTGTTGATATAGTATTCTTAAGTTGTTACATGTTACTTTATATAGGCACTATCTTTAAAATGACCCTGATGAAGGCGGCTGCATACATACGTAAATTGCAGACCCTACCAAGGGGATATTAATCGTGCAGTTATTCAATTCTGCATAAAATGAGTCATCCATTGGAAAGACAATTTTCCTAAGCAAGGATACAAATCTCCATAATACCCTCACCCGTAGAGAAGATTGGGACATTTAAGACTTGCCTCCAAAAAACAGCTTCCAATCGATCGAGCAGTAGTAAGATGGCATCGCACCCTAATTTCATTCCGTAAATCAGTTTGGGAACCACCTTTCTTTCTTAATAAGTGATAGCAGTACTAATAGAAAAACTGCCACATTTTCTATCCATTTTAAAAGCTGATTAGACGGCATCTCGCCTTCTGCATAAGGACAGGAGTAATATTTAAATGTATTGGTTGCGAGCAATATGAAACCCTAGTTACAGAATCCTTGGGCTACTTTTGATTTTAATACATTCAACAACCCATGGAGTTATGCTGTGTTTTCTGACTCTTGTCATGGATTCTGGTTTCAGCTGGATTTATTAGTAGACCATTGTCTTTGGCATAATGTGAAAAAGCAGATAAGAGCCTCTGAAGCCCTATCTTGTGATTGCCCAGAAGCAGAAAATCATCACGTATGCTATCCATGGAGAGAGGTGTTCTGCAAGGATGGAAACATGTAAGTTAAAGAGGGTGGGGGCCAAGACACACCCCTGCCTCCACCCAGGTGTAGTTACAATCCTTCCAGACATATCTCCTTCCTTGTTTAATCTGACTCTTTTACCTGATTCCTCATGGAAACCTCGTATTAATGACAACAGGCTGCTCGGCGGACGCCATGAAACCAACTTTGACCATAGCCTTCTACGGTCCATCAATCGAGGCCACATAGATGCACCTAGAAGAATCAGCCCATGCATGTTCTTGGATCATCCTAAGAATAAAACCATTTAAATGAGTGGTGTCCCCATCAAAAACCAGTCTGCAGTTTACTTAGCTTACCCGCAGATCAGCCCAATTCTCCAGGTGTTTTTATAAGAGAGACGCAAAAACCTTGCTATCCGCAACAATTAGCCATGTAGGGTGGTAGCTCTTTGCTTCAGCCCTAGCACCTCTCTTAGAAATCAGGACCACATGCGCTGTATGCCAAGATCGGAGAAACAAGAACCTTCAACAGTACTCCTAAAAAGGATTGTCAATGTAGTAGCCCAATTTGTGACATCAGCTTTAAGAGTATTATTCGTAAGGCCTGTTAGGCAGAATCCTGTGCAGTGCCCTTAGGGGCCACTACACACAATTAAGACTACAGGTGGCGAAGATTCCAGAACTGTCAGCTCCAGGATGGCAGCATAACTGCTGTGCTCCTATGCCCTATGCAGTTTCCCTACACAATAAATGGAAAATGTCTGTGCCAAATACCCCAGACGCCAAGAGGCAGAAAGGAATGGAGAAGGAGAAGGACAGTAAGGAGGAGAATAGAGATGAAAAGCTTTTGGCACTGCTGAGTGAAATTAAAATGGACATGATGGAGATCCAGACAGCTCTACTGAAATCTGATGAGAAGTTTGAAGCTGTATCCAGGAGGGTCACATCAGCTGAGGAACATATGAATCGTTTTGATGAGAAGACCTTGAAGCTTATGGACCAGATTAGAGAATTGAGAATTGCAAATGAGAAGATGAATTTGAAGCTATCAGAGACTGATAGAAGACTAATAAAGGCATCTCTCTGTGCTTATTTTTGAGGGCACTACAGCACTGAAGTTCAATCAGTTCCAGTTGCAGTTCAGGTTGCACACTGTCAACATCAGCTGAGAAAGGGTCTGCAAAAAGTTTAAAAGAGGCTCGCTGGGATTTGAATTGTAAGAAACGATTCTCAAAAACATTTTGCAGTTCCTTCAGGACCTTCACATGCCGATACCACCCTCCATACTTGTCATGGGGGAAATCCTCTGCACATGCGGGGTAGTGTGCCAGCATCCCTTTCTCCAGTTGGGCTGTAAGAAGCCTTAACTTTATTTCAAAGGCACAAACTGCCTCAAACAGATCCGATATGAGATTTTGGCTTCCTTGCAACTGTAAATTTAAATCATTGAAATGGCCTGTCAGGTCAGTCAGAAAAGCAAAGTCGGCTACCCAGTCAATATCTAGCATGACAGAAGTGTCCATTCCCTTTTCATCAAGGAATGCTTTTATTTCGTGCCGTAAAGCAAAGAATCGCTTCAGCACATTGCCACGACTAAGCCATCGAACATCGGTGTGATATAGGACATCACCATAATCCGCCTTTACCTCTTCTAGAAATGCCTGAAACAATCGGTGATTTAAAGAGCGTGCACGGACAAAATTAACCGTTTTCACAACAAAGTCCATCACTTGAGTGAATTTCAAATGTTTTGCACATAATGCCTCCTGGTGGATTATGCAGTGATAATTTTTTAAATGGACAGCCTTCTCGCCTAAGTGCTTTTTCAAGCAGCCAATAAACCCATTTTGCTCCCCAACTATGGCTGGCGCCCCATCAGTCGTCACGCCTACCAACGCATCCCATGGCAAATTTAAATCATCAATGACTTTTTGAAAGGCGTTAAAAATGTCAGCACCAGTAGTCCTGCCATGCAAAGATACCAGGGAAGCCAGTTCTGAAATACTTTGCATTGATTATCGACCCCCCGAATGAAAATTAAGAGTTGGGCTGTGTCACTTGCATCTGTGCTCTCATCAAGGGCAGCTGAAAAGGACTTGACATCCTTGCACTGCATTTTCAGTTGGCTGTAACAATTGGCAGCCATATCTACAATACGCCGCTGGATACTCATACGTGAAAGGGGAACATTTGTAAAAACATCTTTTTTTTCTTTACACACTGCCTCGCAAATCTCCATCACGCAGTCTTTAACGAAATCCCCATCTGTGAAAGGACGTGCTGACCTTGCAATAAGCCGAGCAACCTTATAACTCGCAAAGGTGGCACATTCAGATTCTTTTTTTTTCTGGGCAAAAACACCCTGTTGCTTAGTCAGCTATGTTTTTAGCTCCCCAGCTTTCTTAATTCTCGCTTCCCCCTGCAAATCCTTATATTGTGAATGTTTGGATTGATTCACAATGGCGGCGGATTTGATATTCCTTGGGGACTGCTATGCGTTCGAGACAAATGAGACACAAGTACACATCAGGTTTGGACTCGATGAAAAAAAACTTCTCAGTCCACTCATCCTTAAATTGACGGTGCTCCTGGTCAATCTGTCTTTTTTTTACTGCACTAAACATTGGCAGGGACATCTTTGGATAAAGATACGAAATCCACTGTTATGCTCCCACTACGACGGTCCAAGTCTAGAGTATATACAAATTATATACTTTTTGGAGAATCCTAGAAGCGACAAAAGAACAAAATCAGATAAAGAACATAGCCTTACCAGCATACCTTTTCATGCACCTATTCATGGATAGTTTGAGGAATAGCGGGCTGCATAGCATATCAACCTGCTATGTTTGAGATTAAGGTGGAAATTGAGGACATACTTTTTAAAAAAAAATAACATTTCAAAGCACAAGCTGTTGCCAAATTATGAGCTTTTGAAAGGAATTATCACAGGATGACCAATTACTTTAGTGAACATACAAAGAAAGTGATCTCAGTTTCTTCCTGGGCAGGGCAAAACTGGCAGGAGCGCCAGAGAAATAGTTTCTGCTTGTGCTTCTATCCCCCTGAACAATGCTTGATGGGGTTGTAGAAAGGTAACAATTACCCACACTCAATGGGTCTCAAACGCTTGATCGAGGTTTAGTTGCAAAATTACAGGAGCAGACATCATCCAGGACCTTACTAGAAAAGTCTGCAGCCGATTTTGAAAGCTTTAGGAATGTACAAATAACCACACCCACTGCTAACCCTTGACACTCTGGCCCAACATCTCTAATGATATGCTATGATAGTTTATTTCTGGTAGAGCCGGAGAATTACACAAGGTGAGGGAGAGGGGAGGAGAAAGGAGGGAGAGGGACAAAACAAGCTTTTATCATACTAGGCCTGACGACATTTCAGATAGTGCTGGAGAGGGAGAGGGGATAGTAAGTGGGGGTTGGGGGCAAACATTTATTACTATCATACCATGTCCAGGGACAATTCTGGACCTAGGAGTATGATCTTTAGGGGACTGCAGCGAATGCCAAAGAGCATCACTAAATGGGAACAGAGCTACATGGTGATGCCGATTTGGGTTTGGCCCGGGATTTACACACTGGGTGCAGTTGCTATACATCAGGCCAGTGGCCAGGGTTCGCACTGGCAAACACATTTCACTTGCCTGTGTGATCCTACAGGGCACCAGGCAAGGCTGCCAGTTGTCTCTGATGTTATTCACCCTGGCCCACCTCACCCCCCAACTCAGCACACACACTCAAGCATGCACCCATACAGACCCGAACCCCCCACCCCCCGACTCAGCACACACACAAACATGCACCCATACAGACCCGAACCCCTCACCCCCCCAACTCCAAACCCCCACCCCCCAAATCAGCACACACACACACGCACCCAACCAGACCCGAACCCCCACCCCCCAACTCAGCACACTCTCAAACATGCACCCATACAGACCCGAACCCCCCACCTCCCCCCCAACTCCAAACCCCCACCCCCCAAATCAGCACACACACACACGCACCCAACCAGACCCGAACCCCCCACCCCCCCAACTCTCAAACATGCACCCATACAGACCCGAACCCCCCACCTCCCCCCAACTCCAAACCCCCACCCCCAAATCAGCACACACACACACGCACCCAACCAGACCCGAACCCCCACCCCCCAACTCAGCACACTCTCAAACATGCACCCATACAGACCCGAACCCCCCACCCCCCCAACTCCAAACCCCCACCCCCCAAATCAGCACACACACACACAAGCACCCAACCAGACCCGAACCCCCACCCCCCAACTCAGCACACTCTCAAACATGCACCCAACCAGACCCGAACCCCCACCCCCCAACTCAGCACACTCTCAAACATGCACCCATACAGACCCGAACTCCCCACCTCCCCCCCAACTCCAAACCCCCACCCCCCAAATCAGCACACACACACACGCACCCAACCAGACCCGAACCCCCACCCCCCAACTCAGCACTCTCAAACATGCACCCATACAGACCCGAACCCCCCCAAATCAGCACACTCTGAAACATGCACCCATACAGACCCGAATCCCTCATCCCCAACTCAGCACTCACACTCAAACATGCACCCATACAGACCCGAACCCCCACCCCCAAATCAGCACACTCTCAAACAAGCACCCATACAGACCCGAACCCCCCAACCCCCTAAATCAGCACACTCTCAAACATGCACCCATACAGACCCGAACCCCCCACCCCCCAACTCAGCACACAAACTCTCAAGCATGCACCCATACAGACCAGAACCCCCATCCCCCAAATCAGTATACAAACTAGCAAGCATGCACACATACAGAGCCTGCATCTCAACATACACTGCACTTACACTCCAAAACAAACATTCATGCACACCCGACACACCCCACCCCCGCATCTCAACATACACAACACAAACATTAAAAAACAAACATTCATGCACATCCGACAACCCCCCAGCCCCGCATCTCAACACACAACACAAACATTCAAAAACAAACATTCATGCACACCCAACACCCCCCACCCCCGCATCTCAACATACACAACACAAACATACAAAAACAAACATTCATGCACACCCGACCCCCCCACTCCCCCATCTCAACATACACAACACAAACATACAGCAAAACAGACCCAACACACAAACACAAACAAATAGACCACTTACCGGAGACGTGCTGGAAGGCAGGTGAGCTGGAGCGCTGGTGAGGTAACTGGAATCATACTACAGCTGTCGTGGTCCAAGGCTGAAATGCCTTCCGGCATCAAGCCTTATGGACCACGCCAGCCGTAGTGCTTGCACTCCATTGGTGCAGCACACAAGCACTACGTGGCTCGTAGGTGCGACGTGGTGCGTGTGTGCTGAGCCAATGAGGGCCAGTGTTTTGTCCGGCCCGGAAGACAACGAAGACTTTCCTAATGGAGGGCGGCCGCGGGCCGCCCTCCATTAGGAAAGTCTTTGTGCCTCGCGGGCCGGTCAAAAGGGCATGACGGGCCTCAACTGGCCCGCGGGCCGTATGTTGTGCACCCATGCTCTAAGCGGACTGCAGCATTGCAAATCCAAGGGTGCAGTCCCAAAGTCAGCTACTAGAGGTCCCTCTAATCGGACTCCAACATTGGAAATAAATTCAAGGGTGCAGTCCCAGAGTCTGCTGCTGGAGGTCCCTCTAAGCAGACTCTGGCATTGGAAATTCAAGGGTGCAGTCCCAGAGTCTGCTACTAGAGGTCGCTCTAAGCGGACTCTGGCATTGGAAATCAAGGATGCAGTCCCAGAGTCTGCTACTAGAGGTCGCTCTAAGCGGACTGTGGCATTGGAAATTCAAGGGTGCAGTCCCAGAGTCTGCTACTAGAGGTCGCTCTAAGCGGACTCTGGCATTGGAAATCAAGGATGCAGTCCCAGAGTCTGCTACTAGAGGTCGCTCTAAGCGGACTGTGGCATTGGAAATCCAAGGGTGCAGTACCATAGTCAGCTACTAGAGGTCCATCTAAGTGGACTGCAGCATTGGAAATCCAAAGGTGCAGTACCAGATTCTGCTACTTGAGGTCCCTCTAAGCAGACTCCAGCATTGGTAATGTAAGGGTTCTGTCCCAGGGTCCTCTATTAGAGGTCCCTCTAAGCGGACTGTGGTATTGGGAATTCAGGGGTGCAGTCCCAGAGTCTACTGCTAGAGGTCTTTCTAAGCGGACTCCAACATTCGAATTTCAAGTGTGCAGTCCCAGAGTGTGCCGCTAGAGGTCCCTCTAATCGGACTGCAGCATTGGAAATCCAAGGGTGCAGTCCCAAAGTCAGCTACTAGAGGTCCCTCTAATCGGACACCAACATTGGAAATAAATTCAAGGGTATAGTCCCAGAGTCTGCTGCTGGAGGTCCCTCTAAGCGGACTCCGGCATTGGAAATCAAGGATGCAGTCCCTGAGTCTGCTACTAGAGGTTCCTCTAAGCAGACTCTGGCATTAGAAATTCAAGGGTGCAGTCCCAGAGTCCTCTACTAGAGGTCCCTTTAAGCGGACTGTGGTATTGGAAATCAAGGATGCAGTCCCAGAGTCTGCTGCTGGAGGTCCCTCTAAGCGGACTCCGGCATTGGAAATTATAGGGTGCAGTCCCAGAGTCTGCTGCTGGAGGTCCCTCTAAGCGGACTCCGGCATTGGAAATCAAGGATGCAGTCCCAGATTCTGCTACTAGAAGTCCCTCTAAGCAGACTCTGGCATTAGAAATTCAAGGGTGCAGTCCCAGAGTCCTCTACTAGAGATCCCTCTAAGCGGACTGTGGTATTGGAAATTCAAGGGTGCAGTGCCAGAGTCAGCTACTAGAGGTCCCTCTAAGCGGACTGCAGCATTGGAAATCCAAAGGTGCAGTACCAGAGTCTGCTGCTAGAGCTCCCTTTAAGCGAACTCCAGCATTGGAAATTCAAGGGTGCAGTCCCAGAGTCCTCTACTAGAGGTCCCTTTAAGCGGACTGTGGTATTGGAAATCAAGGATGCAGTCCCAGAGTCTGCTGCTGGAGGTCCCTCTAAGCGGACTCCGGCATTTGAAATTCAAGGATGCAGTCCCAGAGTCTGCTGCTAGAGGTCCCTCTAAGCAGACTCTGGCAGTGGAAATCCAAGGGTGCAGTCCCAGAGGGCGCTACTTGATGTCCCTCTAAGCAGACTGTGGCATTGCAAATTCAAGGGTGCAGCACCAGAGTCTGCTGCTAGAGGTCTCCCTAAGTGGACACCAGCATTGGAAATACAAGCGTGCAGTCCCAGAGTCCGCTATTAGAGGACCCTGTAAGCGGACTGCAGCATTGGAAATCCAAAGGTGCAGTACCAGAGTCTGCTACTTGAGGTACCTCTAAGCGGACTGCAGCATTGGAAATCCAAGGGTGCAGTCCCAGAGTCTGCTGCTAGAGGTCCCTCTAAGCAGACTCTGGCATTGGAAATTCAAGAGTGCAGTCCCAGAGTCTGCTGCTAGAGGTCCCTCTAAGCGGACTCCGGCATTGGAAATCCAAAGGTGCAGTACCAGAGTCTGCTACTTGATGTCCCTCTAAGCAGACTGCAGCATTAGAACTTCAAGGGTGCTGTGCCAGAGTCAGCTACTAGAGGTCCATCTAAGCGGACTGCAGCATTGGAAATCCAAAGGTGCAGTACCAGATTTTGCTACTTGAGGTCCCTCTAAGCGTACTCCGGCATTGGAAATTATAGGGTGCAGTCCCAGAGTCTGCTGCTGGAGGTCCCTCTAAGCGGACTCCGGCATTGGAAATCAAGGATGCAGTCCCAGATTCTGCTACTAGAAGTCCCTCTAAGCAGACTCTGGCATTAGAAATTCAAGGGTGCAGTCCCAGAGTCCTCTACTAGAGATCCCTCTAAGCGGACTGTGGTATTGGAAATTCAAGGGTGCAGTGCCAGAGTCAGCTACTAGAGGTCCCTCTAAGCGGACTGCAGCATTGGAAATCCAAAGGTGCAGTACCAGAGTCTGCTGCTAGAGCTCCCTTTAAGCGAACTCCAGCATTGGAAATTCAAGGGTGCAGTCCCAGAGTCCTCTATTAGAGGTCCCTCTAAGCGGACTGTGGTATTGGAAATTCAAGGGTGCAGTACCAGAGTCTGCTGCTAGAGCTCCCTTTAAGCGAACTCCAGCATTGGAAATTCAAGGGTGCAGTCCCAGAGTCCTCTATTAGAGGTCCCTCTAAGCGGACTGTGGTATTGGGAATTCAGGGGTGCAGTCCCAGAGTCTGCTGCTAGAGGTCTTTCTAAGCGGACTCCAACATTCGAATTTCAAGTGTGCACTCCCAGAGTGTGCCGCTAGAGGTCCCTCTAAGCAGACTCCAACATTGGAAATTCAAGAGTGCAGTGCCAGAGTCCTCTACTAGAGGTCCCTCTAAGCAGACTCCAGCATTGGAAATTTAAGGGTTCAGTCCCAGAGTCCTCTATTAGACGTCCCTCTAAGTGGACTGTGGTATTGGGATTTCCGGGGTGCAGTGCCAGAGTCTGCTGCTAGAAGTCCCTCTAAGCGGACCCCAACATTGGAAATTCAAGGGTTCAGTCCCAGAGTCCTCTATTAGACGTCCCTCTAAGTGGACTGTGGTATTGGGATTTCCGGGGTGCAGTGCCAGAGTCTGCTGCTAGAAGTCCCTCTAAGCGGACCCCAACATTGGAAATTCAAGGGTGCAGTCCCAATGTCTGCTACTAGAGGTCCCTCTAAGTAGACTCCAGCATTGGAAATTCAAGCATGCAGTCCCAGAGTCTGCTACTTGAGGTACCTGTAAGCGGACTGCAGCATTGGAAATCCAAGGGTGCAGTCCCAGAGTCTGCTGCTAGAGGTCCCTCTAAGCAGACTCCAAAACTGGAAATTCAAGTGTGCAGTCCCAAAGTCTGCTGCAAGAGATCCCTCTAAGAAAACTCTGGCATTGGAAAGTCAAGGATGTTGTTCCAGAGTCTGCTACTAGAGGTCCCTCAAGCAGACTCCAGCATTGGAAATTCAACGGTGTAGTACGATAGTCAGCTACTAGAGGTCGCTCTAAGCGGACTCCAGCATTGGGAATTTAAGGTTCTGTCGCAGAATCCTCTACTAGAGGTCCCTCTAAGCGGACTGTGGTATTGGGAATTCAGGGGTGCAGTCCCAGAGTCGGCTGCTAGAGGTCCCTCTATGCGGACACCAACATTAGAAATTCAAGGGTGCAGTCCCAGAGTCTGCTGCTAGAGGTCCCTCTAAGCAGACTCCGGCATTGGAAATTCAAGGGTGCTGTCCCAGAGTCTGCTGCTAGAGGTCCCTCTAAGCAGACTCCAACATTGGAAATTCAAGGATGCAGTCCCAGAGTCCTCTACTAGAGGACCCTCTAAGCAGACTCCAGCATTTGAAATGTAAGGGTTCTGTCCCAGAGTCCTCCATTAGAGGTCCCTCTAAGCGGACTCGGTATTGGGAATTCAGGGGTGCAGTCCCAGAGTCTACTACTAGAGGTTTCTCTACGCTGTCTCCGGCATTGGAAATTCAAGGGTGCAGTCCCAGAGTCAGCTACTAGAGGTCCCTCTACGCTGTCTCCGGCATTGGAAATTCAAGGGTGCAGTCCCAGAGTCAGCTACTAGAGGTCCCTCTACGCTGTCTCCGGCATTGGAAATTCAAGGGTGCAGTCCCAGAGTCTGCTGCTGGAGGTCCCTCTAAGCAGACTCTGGCATTAGAAATTCAAGGGTGCAGTCCCAGAGTCCTCTACTAGAGGTCCCTCTAAGCGGACTGTGGTATTGGAAATCCAAGGGTGCAGTCCCAGAGTCTGCTACTTGACGTCCCTCTAAGCAGACTGCACCATTAGAAATTCAAGGGTGCAGTGCCAGAGTCAGCTACTAGAGGTCCCTCTAAGCGGACTGCAGCATTGGAAATCCAAAGGTGCAGTCCCAGAGTCTGCTACTTGACGTCCCTCTAAGCAGACTGCACCATTAGAAATTCAAGGGTGCAGTGCCAGAGTCTGCTACTTGAGGTCCCTCTAAGCGGACTCCGGCATTGGAAATTAAAGGGTGCAGTCCAAGAGTCTGCTGTTGAAAGTCCCTCTAAGCAGACTCCGGCATTGGAAATCAAGGATGCAGTCCCAGAGTCCTCTACTAGAGGTCCCTCTAAGCGGACTGTGGTATTGGAAATCCAAGGGTGCAGTCCCAGAGTCTGCTACTTGACGTCCCTCTAAGCAGACTGCAGCATTAGAAATTCAAGGGTGCAGTCCCAGAGTCTTCTCCTAGAGGTCCATCCAAGCGTGCAGCAGCATTGGAAATTCTAGGGTGCAGTCCCAGAGTCCTCTACTAGAGGTCCCTCTAAGCGGACTGTGGTATTGGAAATCCAAGAGTGCAGTCCCAGAGTCTGCTACTTGACGTCCCTCTAAGCGGACTGCAGCCTTGGATTTCCAAAGGTGCAGTACCAGAGTCTGCTGCTAGAGCTCCCTCTAAGCGAACTACAGCATTGGAAATTCAAGCGTGCAGTCCCAGAGTCTGCTACTAGAGGTCCCTCTAAGCGGAGTGCAGCATTGGAAATTCTAGGTTGCAGTCCCAGAGTCCTCTACTACAGGTCCCTCTAGGCAGACTCCAGCATTGGAAATGTAAGGGTTCAGTACAAGAGTCCTCTACTAGACTTCCCACTAAGTGGACTGTGGTATTGGGATTTCCGGGGTGCAGTCCCAGAGTCTGCTGCTAGAGGTCCCTCTAAGCGGACTCCAACATTGGAAATTCAAGGGTGCAGTCCCAGTGTCTGCTACTAGAGGTCCATCTAAGCAGGCTGTGGCATTGGATATTCAAGGGTGCAGTACCAGTGTCTGCTGCTAGAAGTCCCTCTAAGCAGACTCCAGCATTGAAAATTCAAGCGTGCAGTCCCAGAGTCTGCTGCTAGAGGTCCCTCTAAGCGGACTCCAACATTGGAAATAAATTCAAGGGTGCAGTCCCAGAGTCTGCTGCTAGAGGTCCCTCTAAGCAGACTCCAGCATTGAAAATTCAAGCGTGCAGTCCCAGAGTCTGCTGCTAGAGGTCCCTCTAAGCGGACTCCAACATTGGAAATAAATTCAAGGGTGTACTCACAGAGTCTGCTGCTGGAGGTCCCTCTAAGCAGACTCTGGCATTGGAAATTCAAGGGTGCAGTCCGAGAGACCTCTACTAGAGTTCCCTCTAAGCGGACTGTGGTATTAGGAATTTAGGGGTGCAGTCCCAGAGTCTGCTGCTAGAGGTCCCTCTAATCAGACTCCAACATTGGAAATTCAAGGGTGCAGTCCCAAAGTCAGATACTAGAGGTCCCTCTAAGCAGACTCCAGCATTGGAAATAAATTCAAGGGGATAGTCCCAGAGTCTACTGCTGGAGGTCCCTCTAAGCAGACTGGCATTGGAAATTCAAGGGTGCAGTCCCAGAGTCCTCTATTAGAGATCCCTCTAAGCGAACTGTGGTATTGGGAATTCAGGGGTGCAGTCCCAGAGTCTGCTGCTAGAGGTCCCTCTAAGCAGACTCCAACATTAGAAATTCAAGGGTGCAGTCCCAGAGTCTGCTGCTAGAGGTTCCTCTAAGAAGACTCTGGCATTGGAAATTCAAGGATGCAGTACCATAGTCAGCTACTAGAGGTCCCTCTAAGCGGACTCCAGCATTGGAAATTCAAGGGTGCAGTACCAGAGTCTGCTGATAGAGGTCCCTCTAAGCACACTCCAACATTGGAATTTTAAGGGTTCAGTCCCAGAGTCTGCTACTAGATGTCCCTGGTAGCAGACTCTGGCATTGGAAATTCAAGCGGGCAGTACCATAGTCAGCTACTAGAGGTGCCTCTAAGCGGACTCCAGCATTGGAAATTTAAGGGTTCAGTACCATAGTCAGCTACTAGAGGATCCTTCTAAGCGGACTGTGGTATTGGGAATCCAGGGGTGCAGCCCCAGCGTCTGCTGCTAGAGGTCCATATAAGCGGACTGCAGCATTTGAAATCCAAAGGTGCACTACCAGAGTCTGCTGCTGGAGGTCCCTCTAAGCAGAACCCCGGCATTGTAAATCTCAAGGATGCAGTCCCAGAGTCTGCTACTAGAGGTCCCTCTATCTAGACTCTGGCATTAGAAATTCAAGGGTGCAGTCCCAGAGTCCTCTACTAGAGGTCCCTCTAAGCGGACTGTGGTATTGGAAATTCAAGCATGCAGTCCCAGAGTCCTCTACTAGAGGTCCCTCTAGGCAGACTCCAGCATTGGAAATGTAAGCGTTCAGTACCAGAGTCCTCTACTAGACGTCCCACTAAGTGGACTGTGGTATTGGGATTTCCGGGGTGCAGTCCCAGAGTCTGCTGCTAGAGGTCCCTCTAAGCGGACTCCCACATTGGAAATTCAAGGATGCAGTCCCAGAGTCTGCTGCTAGAGGTCCCTCTAAGCAGACTCCGGCATTGGAAATTCAAGGATGCAGTCCCAGAGTCTGCTACTTGAGGTACCTCTAAGCGGACTGCAGCATTGTTAATCCAAGGGTGCAGTCCCAGAGTCTGCTGCTAGAGGTCCCTCTAAGCAGACTCCAGCATTGGAAATTCAAGGATGCAGTCCCAGAGTCTGCTACTTGAGGTCCCTCTAAGCAGACTCCAGCATTGGAAATTCAAGGATGCAGTCCCAGAGTCTGCTACTTGAGGTACCTCTAAGCGGACAGCAGCATTGGAAATCCAAGGGTGCAGTCCCAGAGTCTGCTGCTAGAGGTCCCTCTAAGCAGACTCCAGCATTGGAAATTCAAGGATGCAGTCCCAGAGTCTGCTACTTGAGGTACCTCTAAGCGGACAGCAGCATTGGAAATCCAAGGGTGCAGTCCCAGAGTCTGCTGCTAGAGGTCCCTCTAAGCGGACTGCAGCATTGTTAATCCAAGGGTGCAGTCCCAGAGTCTGCTGCTAGAGGTCCCTCTAAGCAGACTCCGGCATTGGAAATTCAAGGGTGCAGTCCCAGAGTCTGCTGCTGGAGGTCCCTCTAAGCGGACTCCAGCATTGGAAATTCAAGGGTGCAGTCCCAGAGTGTGCCGCTAGAGTTCCCTCTAGGCAGACTCCAGCATTGGAAATGTAAGGGTTCTGTCCCAGGGTCCTCTATTAGAGGCCCCTCTAAGCGACTGTGGTATTGGGAATTCAGGGGTGCAGTCCCAGAGTCTGCTACTTGAGGTACCTCTAAGCGGACTGCAGCATTGGAAATCCAAGGGTGCAGTCCCAGAGTCTGCTGCTAGAGGTCCCTCTAAGCAGACTCCAGCATTGGAAATTTAAGGATGCAGTCCCAGAGTCTGCTACTTGAGGTACCTCTAAGCGGACTGCAGCATTGGAAATCCAAGGGTGCAGTCCCAGAGTCTGCTGCTAGAGGTCCCTCTAAGCAGACCCCGGCATTGGAAATTCAAGGATGCAGTCCCAGAGTCTGCTGCTAGAGGTCCCTCTAAGCAGACTCCGGCAATGGAAATTCAAGGGTGCAGTCCCAGAGTCTGCTACTTGAGGTACCTCTAAGCGGACTGCAGCATTGGAAATCCAAGGGTGCAGTCCCAGAGTCTGCTGCTAGAGGACCCTCTAAGCTGACTCCAGCATTGGAAATTCAAGGATGCAGTCCCAGAGTCTGCTGCTAGAGGTCCCTCTAAGCGGACTCCAGCATTGGAAATCCAAGGGTGCAGTACCAGAGTCTGCTGCTAGAGGTCCCTCTAAGCGGACTCCAGCATTGGAAATTCAAGGTTGCAGTCCCAGAGTCTGCTGCTAGATGTCCCTCTAAGCAGACTCCGGCACTGGAAATTTAAGGATGCAGTCCCAGAGTGTGCCGCTAGAGTTCCCTCTAGGCAGACTCCAGCATTGGAAATGTAAGGGTTCTGTCCCAGGGTCCTCTATTAGAGGCCCCTCTAAGCGACTGTGGTATTGGGAATTCAGGGGTGCAGTCCCAGAGTCTGCTGCTAGAGCTCCCTCTAAGCAGACTCCGGCATTGGAAATTCAAGTATGCAGTCCCAGAGTGTGCCGCTAGAGTTCCCTCTAAGCGGACTCCGGCATTGGAAATCAAGGATGCAGTCCCAGAGTCTGCTACTTGAGGTACCTCTAAGCGGACTGCAGCATTGGAAATCCAAGGGTGCAGTCCCAGAGTCTGCTGCTAGAGGTCCCTCTAAGCAGACTCCAGCATTGAAAATTCAAGCGTGCAGTCCCAGAGTCTGTTACTTGAGGTACCTCTAAGCGGACTCCAACATTGGAAATAAATTCAAGGGTGTAGTCCCAGAGTCTGCTGCTAGAGGTCCCTCTAAGCAGACTCCGGCATTGGAAATTCAAGGATGCAGTCCCAGAGTCTGCTACTAGAGGTCCCTCTAAGCGGACTCCAGCATTGGAAATTCAAGGGTGCATTCCCAGAGTCTGCTACTTGAGGTACCTCTAAGCGGACTGCAGCATTGGAAATCCAAGGGTGCAGTCCCAGAGTCTGCTGCTAGAGGTCCCTCTAAGCAGATTCCAGCATTGGAAATTTAAGGATGCAGTCCCAGAGTCTGCTACTTGAGGTACCTCTAAGCGGACTGCAGCATTGGAAATCCAAGGGTGCAGTCCCAGAGTCTGCTGCTAGAGGTCCCTCTAAGCAGACCCCGGCATTGGAAATTCAAGGGTGCAGTCCCAGAGTCTGCTGCTAGAGGTCCCTCTAAGCAGACCCCGGCATTGGAAATCCAAGGGTGCAGTCCCAGAGTCTGCTACTTGAGGTACCTCTAAGCGGACTGCAGCATTGGAAATCCAAGGGTGCATTCCCAGAGTCTGCTGCTAGAGGTCCCCCTAAGCAGACTCCAGCATTGGAAATTCAAGGATGCATTCCCAGAGTCCTCTACTAGAGGTCCCTCTAAGCGGACTCCAGCATTGGAAATTTAAGGGTTCAGTCCCAGAGTCCTCTATTAGAGGCCCCTCTAAGCGACTGTGGTATTGGGAATTCAGGGGTGCGGTCCCAGAGTCTGCTGCTAGAGGTCCCTCTAAGCGGACTCCAGCATTGGAAATTCAAGGGTGCAGTCCCAGAGTCCTCTACTAGAGGTCCCTCTAAGCGGACTCCAGCATTGGAAATTTAAGGGTTCAGTCCCAGAGTCCTCTATTAGAGGCCCCTCTAAGCGACTGTGGTATTGGGAATTCAGGGGTGCGGTCCCAGAGTCTGCTGCTAGAGGTCCCTCTAAGCGGACCCCAACATTGGAAATTCAAGGATGCAGTCCCAGAGTCTGCTGCTAGAGGTCCCTCTAAGCAGACTCCGGCATTGGAAATTCAAGGGTGCAGTCCTAGAGTCCTCTACTAGAGGTCCCTCTAAGTAGACTCCAGCATTGGTAATGTAAGGGTTCTGTCCCAGGGTCCTCTATTAGAGGCCCCTCTAAGCGACTGTGGTATTGGGAGGTCCAGCAGAAGGGGGCGCTGCTCAGGTTCACCGGCGCGGTGCTCAGTCTAATGCAGCCAATCAGTGGTCAGGTCCTTTAGTACCGAGAAAACCCGACAAAGGGGGTGATTCCAGCACAACTCCTTCTCCAGGTGCACGTGCCCCAGAGCGCAACTATTACACGTACCCCAGAGTGCAACTATTGCACGTACCCCAGAGTGCAACTATTGCACGTACCCCAGAGTGCAACTATTGCACGTACCCCATAGCGGGGAGATCCCCATTGGACACCCCCACCTCCTTAGGTCAGAATAATAGTACATTGAAATGAATACACAGACAATTTTTTTAAAGTTCTTTGGAAAACACAAGGTCACAGTTTATTTGGAGCAAGACAACTTGGGACGGTCCCAGCCACATCACAAAAAACAGTCAGATATGGGTGAACCATGTCACCTCTTTAGCCACTGGCCAAACAGTCAGATACGGGTGAACCATGTCACCTCTTTAGCCACTGGCCAAACAGTCAGATACGGGTGAACCATGTCACCTCTTTAGCCACTGGCCAAACTGACAAAAACTGCTGGTTATTCCAGCTACACTGGTACTACCAGCAGGACACTCAGGGGCACTGACCAGGAGATTGTTGGCCTAAAGGCCTAAGTAAGGGAGTCAGTGCCCGTCGAGGGATCGGCTCGAGCCCGGCCAACCCCGAGCCGCTGCAGCTGCAGCGTGAAGTCCCTCATTGGCTAGGACCGCCCCGATACTCCGCCTGTAACAAGAGAAGAGAATTAGGAACAACTCATACAACACACTAAACTTATCTTATCACTAATTAACTCTGTTCACCTTATCACTCCTATTGATGATGCGAAATCCTCACCCTGATCCTACTCTACTACCGGTCTGCACGTATTAACTCCCACCAGTTACTACCAGTAGGACACTGTCCCATATATGCCACTGGCACAAGCTGACAACGCTTCTGGTTACTACCAGGAGAACACTGATTACTACCAGTAGGACACTGTCCCATATATGCCACTGGCACAAGCTGACAACGCTTCTGGTTACTACCAGGAGAACACTGATTACTACCAGTAGGACACTGTCCCATATATGCCACTGGCACAGGCTGACAGCGCTTTTGGTTACACTCCAAATCTTACCGACCTTCAACTTGTTTGCCCCAAGACTTACTATCAGGCGTGGGTGGGTGGGGATTAACACTAGGCGGGAGCTGCAGGGCAAAAGACTGATGGCCTGCCGCTCCCGCCCTTATAAGTGTCCCCGGGGAGATCTGACCGGAAGCCAGGTCCCCGGGGACACCTCTTCCGCCTCGCTGAGGTGGGAGGAAGAGGAGAGGCATGCCCAGCAACCGGAAGGGGGTGGCCAGAGGGGACAGCCCGCTATGTAGGCTGTCCCTCTAGCGCCCCCTGCGGGGGCCGGTCAGCCTCTGAGTGCAACTATTGCACTTACCCCAGAGTGCAATTTACGCACGTGCCCCAGAGTGCAACTATTGCACGTACTCCGGAATGCAACTTACGCACGTACCCCAGTGCAACTACTGCACGTGCCCCAGAGTGCAACTACTGCACGTACCCCAGAATGGAACTACCACACGTGCCCCAGAGTGCATCCCCCGCATGACCCCGGAGTGCAATTTACGAACGTACCCCAGAGTGCAACTTCCGCATGTATCCCGGTGTGCAACTACTGCACGTGCCTCAGATGGCAACTATTGCACGTACGCCGGAGTGCAATTTACGCACGTGCCCCAGAGTGCAACTATTGCACGTACTCCGGAATGCAACTTACGCACGTACTCCAGTGCAACTACTGCACGTGCCCCAGAGGGCAACTATTGCACGTACCCCGGAGTGCAACTATTGCACGTACCCCAGAGTGCAACTATTGCACGTACTCCGGAATGCAACTTACGCACGTACTCCAGTGCAACTACTGCACGTGCCCCAGAGTGCAACTATTGCACATACTCCGGAATGCAACTTACGCACGTACTCCAGTGCAACTACTGCACGTACCCCAGAATGGAACTACCACACGTGCCCCAGAGTGCATCCCCCGCATGACCCCGGAGTGCAATTTACGAACGTATCTCAGAGTGCAACTTCCGCATGTATCCCGGTGTGCAACCACCGCACGTGTTCCAGAGTGCAATCTCCGCACGTACAGCGTAACCACACAATCAACATTTTGAGTCTTTCATTTTACAAGTGTGTTGGCCTCAAACACGTCATCACGTGCAAAGACCTTCAAATATTGGGCTTAAAGCCGAATATCACAGCCCCACGGGGTGCTGGGAACAGCCGGCTATCAACACTATGTCCAAAATTACATGCCAAGCTGTGTGCGGGAGAGGCACATAACACCAGAGTAACCTCTCAAGGATAGGGGCACTTCCGCACTTCCTTAGGTTTTCATTACTTAGGCTACTTGGAAGGTCTCTCTATATGCAGCATGAGTTCATTAATTACCTCACATGAAAATAATGCCTCTCTGTGTGAATGAGAGATCGCAGTTATGCAGATTTTCGCTATGCATGCTGGGTGTAAGGATACCCGGGTGGAAAGACGGCGCATGCGCTCCATCGAGTGCTTGGCCCCTCCTCTTCTCAGTATTTCAGCATCTCAGAGAACGCCCCCCCAGACTTCGCTATTACTACACCCGAGTGACCCCCGCATGCCCAGTGATACCCTCTCCAGGGGTCCAGAAAACACATGTGATGCATGTGTGTTTTGCTCGTCTTTCCTGACCCTGAAGAAGCAACAGACCAATAGCACCAATGCCCCAGGGAAGGCGTCAGGGCCTTTCAACTATCTCTGCTGATAGGTGCTCCTCAAGGGGGCGTGGCTGACAAGGGGTGGGGGCTTAGGCCACGCCCCGTGACGAGGGAGCTCATGGGGGGCAGAGAGATAGCGAGAAAGAGAGAGATATCACAAACCAGCTCAAATAGTTGGATGTCAAGGCCTATAGTTGTGATGTCGGGCATAGGTTGTGGTTGGAGCCCGACACAGGAGATGGGCCTGACTAGGCCGTATGGCGCCGCGCTTCGCTGCGCACAATCAGGACACGGCCACTCGTGAAGCTGCATAAACCCAGACTGGCGCCTTTACGCCACTTCCGGTGATGCCTTTATTTTTACTATCCCCGCCCCTGACACGTGACCCGGAATCTCTCCGGCACGTGACACCACATTCCTCCCCAACTTGGAATGTTTTTCACAGCAATTGGCAATAACAAATCACAACAGGTGTAGTCCATTCTAGTATCTCAGATTTTATCTGGGCAGGCTCATCTGCTGGTAGATTCCATCTACAACGTACCCCTGGAGGCGGGACAATGGTTTCGGCCTTTCCCGCAGGTAGTATCGGGGATGGCTTCTCTCGGGATCTTCTGCCAGATGGCTCTCTGGCCTGACTTCGTCTTCTTGCCGGTTGGGTGTCCTTTGCTCTCGTGGTACCTCGCAAGTTCCGGGTGTCATTCGGCCTTGTGGCCGACAGGATGATCTGGTTTCTTCACTTGCGGCTCTTGGGTTTTCTTCCCATAGCTCGGCGGTACTTTCCTGAAGTGCAATATGTTCCTAGTCACTGTCTCGCTTCTGCTGGTGGCGGTGATCATGCTGTGATTCGCAGCGCTGACTGTCCAGGGTTGGAACTCGAAATTCAGGGACATCTTCTTGGGCGTGGCTCGGTTCTTGACTATGACTGTGTCTCCGGGTGCTAGCTCCCGGTGGCTGGCTCGTCGAGTGAGAATCTCTTGTTTGTTTCGTTTAGCCCTCCTGGCATCTATGGCTGGGAGTCTGGCTCAGGGGCTCCCCACATTGGATGTACGGGGAGCTCTGCTTGTATAGGTACCCCAAGCATAAGTGCTGCAGGGCTGATTCCTGTCGAGGAGTGTGGGGTCTGCCTGTGGGTCCTCAGGAAGCGATATACTGCTTTTAGCCAGGAGTGTCCCTGTCCCTTTGCTATGCGGATGACTTTGTTGAGTGATCCCATGAATCGTTCGGCATCGCCGTTTGCTAGTGGCAATCCTGGGGTGATCCGCTTGTGTCGTATGTTGAGGTCCTGGAAGAACTGGCGTAGCTCTTGGCAGGTGAATGGTGGCCCATTGTCGTTTTTGATTTTTGACAGGATTCCGTGTATTGCAAATATTTTCTCTAATGCTAGAGTCATGGTCTCGGCGTTGGTGGACGCCTCGTGTTCGACTTCGGGATACCGGCTGAATTCGTCGACCATGACGAGTAGGTAGCCTTCTCCTGCAATGGTGCAGTAATCGATGCTGACGGCTTCCCACAGTTTGCTGCTTCTCGGGGTGCTGATGATGGGTTCTGGGTTATCGGCTCTCCTAGTGGCTTGGAAGGCTTCACAGTACCCCACAAGATCCATCACTCGCTGTTGCATGTTGGGCATCCACATCCTGGATTTTAGGTACGCAGTTGTTTTCATAATTCCTTGGTGCCCGCTGTGGGCTAGTTTGAGAGCCCTTTCTTCTAGTGATGTGGGCAACACGATTCGGTGGCCTTTGAGTATTACCCCTTCGGCGGCTACGGTAATTTCGTGGCGATCCTGAACAGTATTTGCAGTTTCCCTTGGGCGGATGTGGTGCGCTGAGCCATGGTGGTCAGGAAGTTCTTCCAATTCCCTGATTGGATGGCAATGGTGGTGTGGGTCAAAATGGTGTCAGCCTCGGTCTCGTTGGCTATGTCTTGCAGGGTCAGGGCCCGTGGTAGGGCGCAGGCTACTATGTGGCACACGTATTCATCTGTCTCCGTCGCGTGGCATTCTTCCTGATCGGTGGCAGGTCGCGGGTGGCGTGACAGGTAGTCGGCTGGGTTATCCGCCCCCGCCATGTATTCTACCTCTATGTTGTAGGGCTGGAGTTGTAGCATCCACTTTTCGATGCGTGCTGGGGGATGTGGCGCTGATCCTCTGAATATTGGAATGAGTGGTTTGTGGTCAGAGAACACTTTTGCTTGTTTGCCCAGCAGGTAGACTTTGAAGTGTCTGCATCCCCACAGGATTGCGAGGGCCTCCTTTTCTATGAGCGCGCAATTTTGTTCAGTTTTGGTTAGCGCACGACTGGCAAAAGCGATGGGGTGTATGTTTCCAAACTTGTCTGTTTGGGTAAGCACAGCCCCTAGGCCGACTGGGCTGGCGTCGACTAGGAGTTCAGTGTGTCTCTCAATGTCAAAAAATGCCATTGTTGTGGAGGCAGACAGAGTGTCTTTGATTCGCTGGAAAGCTTGTTGGTGAGTGGACGACCATTCCCACTTCTGGTCTTTTTTTGTTAGTTCGCGGAGGGGACTTGCAATGGTGGCGAGGTTTGGGATGAATCTCCCGCAGTACGTTGCCATTCCCATGAAGCTCCTTACTTCTGTGGCGGATTGCGGGGTCCTGGTGCTTTTGATGTCGTTGACTTTAGCAGGATCCGGCGACAACCCTCTTGCACTAAAGATGTATCCAAAGAAACATAGTTCTTCTTTTCCAAATTCGCACTTCTCTGCGTTTAGGGTCAGTCCAGCTTCTTCTAGTCTGTGTAGGACCGCTACAAGGTGCTTGAGGTGTTCTTTTTCGTTGGATGCATATACAATGATGTCATCACTAATGTTTGTTGTCCCTTCCAGGCCAGTGAGAACTTTCCGGATTTCGTGCTGAAATACTTTGGCCGGTGATGATATTCCGAAGTTTAACCGCTTGTAGCGTCTCAGTCCGAGGTGGGAGCAGAATGTAGTGATGTATCTCGACTCCTTGGCTAGTTTGAGTTGGTGGTACCCAGACCTAAGGTCGAGCTTGCTGAAAATTGTTGCCCCAGTTAGATCGACAATCAGTTCATCTCTTGTTGGTGTAATGTGGCGTTCCCTCCCGATGGCTGCGTTGGGGAGCCTCATGTCAATGCAGATTCGTACTGCGTTTGTTTTTTTTTGCGACTACCATGGGGGATACCCACGGGGTTGGTCCTGAGGTCTTCTCTATTATGCCAGCCTTTTCCAGTTTGTCGAGTTCTTTTTCCACGGCCTCTCTCATGTGGAATGGTACTCGGCGATGGCGTACAGCTTTTGGTTCGATGGTAGGGTCAATGTGGAGTTTGATAGATCTTCCTCTCAGGCACCCGATGCCTTGGAATACTTTGTGATGTTGTTCTAACAGGTCAACGATTTCTGTGTGTTGGATGCTGATGGCAAATTGTATTAATTTTAGTTTTTCGGCAGTTCTACAGCTTAATAGTGTCTCGCAGCCAGCGTCAACGACGTAGACTCGTGCTCGGCACGTGGTGTTGTTGTGGGAGAAGTCCGATTTGAATGACCCTTGCACCAGCAGGGGTTTCTTGCAGCCGCATGCATATAGTCGAACTTTCCATTCTTGGAGTTAGGGCCTTGGGTGGAGTTTGTCGAATGCTGAAATTGGCATCACGTTAACGGTTGCGCCCATGTCTATGACCACTCGCAGTGGCTTTCCGTCGGAAATGACAGTGCATGATGGCCTCTTTCGTTGTCTGGACCGTTGAGGCTCTACGGCAGAGATGAGGTGTACGCAGTGTATCCTTTTGCTGTTTTTTCTTCGTTTTTCCTTGTCCCATCTGTCGGGGGATGCACTGTCCTCACTGTCATCACTTTCTCTTGTGTCCGGTGACCTCTGGGTGTGATCTACAGCTCTTGCCCTTCCTTTCCTGCTTGGTTGGCAAGATGTTTCTCGAGGAGCACATTTCTTTCGGCGTTCTTGTGTCTACCGCAGTGTTTGCTCTCGGTCGCTTCTGTTTGGTGGATTTAGGCAGACTGCTGCATAGTGGTTGAGGCGGTTGCACTTGCGGCACGTTGATCCCCATGCGGGGCAAGATTCTCCTCTGCGCCATGGGCCACCGCACCATTTGCATGCATTATCTCTTCCTTGCAACGTTTGGGGTTTGGAGGTGTTTCCTCTTCGCTCGCTTTGTTCTCGGGTGTTCTGGTGTCTCGATATGGCTGCAATGTCCTCCGTTGGCTTGGGGTTGTCGAGCGGGAGTCGTTGGATTGCCGCCTCGATTACTGCTACCTGGTCCTCTGTTTGTTCACAAAGGTGCGCCATTTAGAGAATTCAGGACAGGCGTACGTTCCTCTCCGACAGGATAGCCCTCCTCAGTTTTTCTGATGAAATCCCGTTTATTATTTGGAGACGGATGGTGAACTATTCGTTGGGGAACTCGCAGCCGACTGCCATTTCATGTAGGCGGGCATGGAATTTGTCCACCGTCTCATTTTCTCGCTGTCTGGCCACGCAGAAATGGAATCGTTCATAGTTAGGATTGAGGTCGGGCCTGAACATGTTAGTGAGTGCGTTCTTTGCAGCATCGTAGTTGTCCGCGTCTCTGCGGTCTGGAATGGTGTTGAATAGGCGTAGCGCTGCTGCTCCAATGTTGAGCAGGAGGAATGTGCGTTTCTTCTTCGCTACCGTGATCTCCCTTGCATCGAAGTGCATTTCAAACTGCTGCAGCCAGATCTCCCAGCGAATGGCTGCTCCCGTGGTGAAAGGGTCAAAAGGCAGCATGAGGGTGGTGAGTGCTGGGTCAGGGTGGTCTGGATTGGCACTCCTCGCGCTAGCCCTCGAGGGGCTTGTGTCGGCACTGGACATGGTTCGCGCTGTGGTGTTTCCTTTCGTGAGAAATGGGTGTCCCTTATTACAGCAGGTGCAGCCACAGGTGGTTGCAGGGGCTGCACCCTTCCTTGGGTCAGAGGGGCTCTATGTAGTCCAGAGCTTGTCCCTGTTCCTGGGACTGCACTCACCGGTGTCTTGAGGTTGATGCTTTTGGGTGTTTTGAAATACCACTTGTTGCCTGCAGTGCTGTCTCCCTGGCGTTTGTTGCTTGAAACCCTTGTTGCCTGCTGTGGTGGATGATGCTGTGCCTCCTGGCGTGTTCGTGTACTTTACGGAACGTTGGGGGTGTGAGAAC
The DNA here is from genome assembly GCF_040938575.1 of Ambystoma mexicanum. Taxonomy (NCBI): domain Eukaryota; kingdom Metazoa; phylum Chordata; class Amphibia; order Caudata; family Ambystomatidae; genus Ambystoma; species Ambystoma mexicanum. Next base: position 23,524,145 of record NC_090935.1, read on the forward strand.
GAGGCTCCACTTCCTCGTTTGTTAAGCAGGAGTGTTCTGGAACGTTGGGAGTGCGAAACTGAGGCTCCGTATCCACACGTGTTGATATGCGGCCCGGCGGTATGTTGGTAGGCCTCATGGAGTATTGGGCCTGAGGTCGAGGTTCTTACTTCCCCTGCACGCAGGTTGCGGCTCATGTTGTGGGCGCGTGGGGCTCTGATACTAATCCTCGTCGCCAGTCTGATGTCGGGCATAGGTTGTGGTCGGAGCCCGACACAGGAGATGGGCCTGACTAGGCCGTATGGTGCGTAAGGTGCTGCGCTTCGCTGCGCACAATCAGGACACAACCACTTGTGAAGCTGCATAAACCCGAACTGGCACCTATACGCCAGTTCCGGTGTTGCTTTTATTTTTACTATCCCCGACCCTGACACGTGACCCGGAATCTCTCCGGCACGTGACACCACAATAGTAATAAGGTTTTAGTAGAAAAAAATGCATATTAAAGCCACAAGACAACATGCAAATTCTTATAGTAACATATTAACGCTAACGAATATCATTGTGGCATTAATTTTCACATTCTGAATGTTCATGTTTATTTAGCGCTCCAGCAAACAGGCATCATTGCACACAGACAGCAGATGAATGACGGGACAAGCAGGCCTAGTAGGAGGCAGAAGATGGAAGGTGCTAGGATACATTTTGACGCACCGCGTATTCATGGATTCAAACATCCCTGACCAGCCGTGGCGCAGCGTGGCGCAGCGACCCTGCAGCAGCGCCAGTTACGTCCCCAACACCGCCCCGTGCGCCAAAAACATCCGCACAAATCCCCTACATGGCGCAAAGGCCAGTGGACCAGCATACAGCCCCCCAACAATGAATGAAATCGCGCTAAAAACGCCACTCAACCCTCACGCGACAACCCAATCGCGTGTAAAACACCCTGCGCACCCCTCGGAATACGTTTACCCCGCTTGCCCCAGGCCTATCGTGTGTAAAACTCCCCGCGCACCCCTCGGAATACGCATACCCTGCTTGCGCCAGGCCAATCGCATGTAAGACTCCCCGCGCACCACTCGGAATATGCATACCCCGCTCGGGCCATGCCTATCGCGTGTAAAACTCCCTGCGCATACCTTGGAATATGCGTACCCCACTCGCGCCAGGCCAATCGCTTGTAAAACTCCCCGTGCACCCCTCGGAATACGCGTACCCCGCTCGCGACAGCCCAATCGCGTGTAAAACTCCCTGCGCACCCCTCGGAATATGCGAACCCCGCTCGCGCCAGGCCAATCGCTTGTAAAACTCCCCGCGCACCCGTCTGAATATGCATACCCTGCTCCTGCCAGGCCAATCGCGTGTAAAACTCCCTGCGCACCCCTTGGAACACGCGTACCCTGCTCGCGCCAGCCCAATCGCGTGTAAAACTCCCTGCGCACCCCTCGGAATATGCATACACTGCTCGCGCCAGCCTAATCGCGTGTTAAACTCCCTGCGCACCCCTTGGAATACGTGTACCCCGCTGGCGCCAGGCAAATAGCTTGGAAAAAGTACCCCTGTGGTGTGGGCTGGCTGCGGGGCATGTCCAGGGGGGATGGTCTGCCTATGGGGCATGGGGAGGGGGGATGGGCTGCCTGCGGGGCATGGGGAGGGTGGATGGTCTGCCTGTGGGGCATGGGGAGGGTGGATGGGCTGCTTGCGGGGCACGGGGAGGGGGAATGGGCTGCCTGCGGGGCATGGGGAGGGTGGATGGTCTGCCTGCGGGGCATGGGGAGGGTGGATGGGCTGCCTGCGGGGCATGGGGAGGGTGGATGGGCTGCCTGCGGGGCATGTCCAGGGGGATGGTCTGCTTGCGGGGCATGGGGAGGGTGGATGGTCTGCCTGCGGGGCATGGGGAGGCTAGATGGTCTGCCTGCGGGGCATGGGAAGGTGGATGGTCTGCCTGTGGGGCATTGGGAGGGTGGATGGTCTGCCTGCGGGGCATGTCCAGGGGTGATGGGCTGCCTGCGGGGCATGGGGAGGATGGATGAGCTGTCTGCGGGGCATGTCCAGGGGGGATGGTCTGCCTGCAGGGCATGTCCAGGGGGGATGGTCTGCCTGCGGGGCATGGGGAGGGTGGATGGATTGCCTGCGGGGCATGTCCAGGGGTGATGGGTTGCCTGTGGGGCATGGGGAGGGTGGATGGTCTGCTTGCGGGGCATGGACAGGGGGGTGGGGTGGGTCCCTGTGGTGTGGGCTGGCTGCAGGGGATGCATGTGGCTCCTCACCGCACTGCTGCCTGAATTTGGGGGTACGCAAGTGAGAATTACACACGATTTCGCTGGTGCGAGCGGTGTACCTGTATTCCGGGGTACGCAAGTGAGAATTACACGCAATTTCACTGGCGTGAGCGGGGTATGTGTATTCCGGGGTCCGCGAGTAAGAATAACATGTGATTTCACTGGCGCGAGCGGGATACGTGTATTCCGGGGTCCGACAGTGAGAATAACAGGCGATTTCGCTGGTGCGAGCGGGGTACGTGTATTCCGGGATACGCAAGTGAGAATTACACGCAATTTCGCTTGTGCGAGCGGGGTATGTGTATTTCCGGGGTACGCGAGTGAGAATAAAACGCGATTTTGCTGGCGCGAGCGGGGTATGTGTATTCCGGGGTACGCGAATGAGAATTACATGCGATTTCGCTGGTGCGAGCGGGGTACGTGTATTCCGGGGTACGCAAGTGAGAATTACACGCGATTTCGCTGGCGCGAGCGGGTTACATGTATTCCGGGGTACGCAAGTGAGAATAACACGCAATTTGGCAGTGTGTGCCCTCCTGGGTGTGCCCTCCCCATGCCCCACAGGCAGCCCACACCACAGGTCCCCCCTACACCCCTGGTCATGCCCGCAGGCAGCCCATCCACCCTGCCCATGCCCTGCAGGCAGCCCATCACCCCTGGACATGCCCCACAAGCAGACCATCCACCCTCCCCATGCACCACAGGCAGCCCACACCACAGGGGACCACCCTACACCGCTGGGCATGCCCCGCAGGCAGCCCACATGGCACCATGCACTTGTGAGCCTCAACACAAGTCCCCCCCACCAGTGACGGGCACCTGCCAGCAGGCCCCGACACATGTCCCTCCACCCCACCCCCAGTGACGGCAACCTGTAAGCAGGCCCCGACTCCTGTCCCCCCACCAGTGACAGCAACCTGCCAGCAGGCCCTGACACATGTCCCTCCACCCCACCCCCATTGACGGCAACCTGCCAGCAGGCCTCGACTCATGTCCCCACCCCAATTGACGGCAACCTGCCAGCAGGCCCTGACTCATGTCCCCCCCACCAGTGACGGCAACCTGCCAGCAGGCCCCAACACATGTACCCTCAAACACCACGTCATAACAATACAGACCCATGGCCCTAATGCAAACCCCATTCCCACCCCCAGACCCTCCAGTACAAACATGCAACCATCCACTGCACCCACTCCCTAGTAAATTACCCATGCCATGAGAGACTGAAAAGAACCAGCATGCCCATGAATAAATGTCCTAAAGAGCCACACAGTGGCAACACATGACTGAGCCAATGCTCATAGAGACATGCACGAAACCAATGAGGGTAGACCACACCAATAGTGAAGATTCATGAAATGTGTTAAAAATAAAACAAAATGACAAAATGAAAACCACACATGCAAATGAAGAAATAATGAATGCAATATGAAAAAGAAAGTAAAATCCAAAGAAAAATGAAACTCCAAGACATCAAAAATTAAAAGTGGTCCATTGCCAAAGTCCATATAAAAAAATCCACAATTGAAAAGCATAAAAAACCATTACTCCATGGGATGACGTAAAAAAGAAAGTATGACCACGTGCAGAACTATTTACAATGAAAGTCTGAAGGGTCCATGATGCCAAAACAAAATGAAACCTACAAAAACCCCTATGTAAAGTACAAATATATACAAAAAGTGGAGCAAAGTCTGTGTACTCCAAATCATAAAAAAACGAAATGAAACCTAAACCTAAATAACTATATACAAAGGCGGCGAGCTAGTCCGACGGCTCACTTTTCGATGTCCCGGGACAGGGCATCATCGAACTCCATGTCGATGTTCCGGAAGCGGGCCTGTTCCCTGGCCTAGAGGTCTCGCAGGGATGCAGCCATGGCATCCTCCAACTCCCTGCGAGTTGCCTCAAAGCACTCTCCGCTCTGACCATTGTGAGCCATGCCATCTCCACCTGCCGCCGCTCTGCATCTATTTGCTTGCCCAACCGCTGCAACACGGAAGGCACTCCCAATCCTGGGTCCTCCTGCCCGCCGGCCGATGCCTGCCCCCGGGATGTTTATGGCCCCGAGCCATGATGGCTCCCACGCTGAGCCTGCTGCTGCCTCCAATGCAACTGCCTCTGGCACCACAACGGCATCCAGGCTGATGGAATCCTCTGGTGCCGCCGTGCACGTGCCCTGCTTGTTGATGCCTGCACGTCCTCCATTTGCTGGGGTCCAGTGGGTGGGGTGGCCACCCCTGCTGGACCTCTGACTCCTGACTGTGTCAGGGATGTGTCCTCTACCAGCCTGGCCGCTGGCTCAGGGGCAGCTCCACAGGGGGCACAGGTGATACTTGGGCGGGAAGATGGCACGGAGGACGACTGGCGCATAGGGGGTCCAGTTGAGGAGGGGGTCGCAAGAAGATCCAGCACACGGAGCAACCCAGTGCTGACGACCTGTCCTAGTAGTGCGACACGGCCAAACAGGTATTTGAAATGACGTGCATTGTCCTCACAAGAACCCTGCACGTCATACTGAATACCACGTTGGCGCAACGCCACACCAGCTAAGACAGGCTCAATCCGGTCATGGATTGCCACGTCCACAGGGAGAGGAAGGCCAGTTGTTGTCTGCGCATCCCCTCCCTGAAAACAGGTCTGGACGACGGCATCCCTGCTGGTGCCGGATGATGCAGACACAGGATCGGGGACAGGATTACACACAGGCACCTTCACGGCGGCCTGTGCTGCTTCCTGTCCCTGCCCCTGGACTGCACCACTAGCACCAGTGGAATCCCCTTCCAGGCCCTGTGCGCGGGTCTTCCACAGCCTCCTCCTCAACCAAACCCCCCACCAACCTGGATGACTCTGTGCCATCTTCCTCCATAGGCCCCAGTAGGGGCTCAGCTGCCCCTACTGCTGCTGAGGAATCCACCTCCAACCTCCACCTCTTGGACCTTCCCTCGGCAGCTGCAGCCATGGACGTGGCACCAGACTCCTCACTCCCGGATGATATCAGTACCTGGGAGGGGAGCTGGCCCTTGCGTCTCCGGCTGGTGGTGGGATCCATGCCGCTGTGCTCCACAGCACCGTCTCCGCCCTCTTCATCAGTTGACGCATACAGGGAGAGATAGAACACAGGCATCAGGCCACTGTACAATGGTCTGATACACACATGACAGTTGCACATGAGTGGCAGTGTCAAACTTCACAGATGGCATCACACTCCCCAACACTCATATCATTTGAACCCACACACATGCACAAATTAACAGGAATCATGCAGCAGCCAGCAGCATCCATACACACACAACTGCATGAATATCCGAAGGTTGGCATGATGTCACAAGCAACATGGGGAGTGCCGAACACATGCACACATGCCACCAGACAGACATGCATCTGTACATCTCCACCACCTGTCACAGTGCAACCATCGGCAACTATGTCACATCTGCCAATCGGGTACTTACCTGTCTGTGTCACATGCATCCATGGTGTATCACAGTCGCACACATGTCAAACACACACATGCACATGTACGCTGTGCACGTACAGGAAGGTGGATCCGGCATCCATGTGTCACACCCCAACCATGGCATAGTACATACACAGAAATGCTAACATGTGTGCATCTCCACATGCAGTTGTGCGTCATGCTTTGGAACACATACACCATTGATGTGCATCACACATGACTGGACTCACATGCAGAACGGTCACGTCCCTGCACATACGCATCCATACATGGGCCATGTCAGACATATATCCAAGTGAAGCACTGGGTCGATGCGTTCCAGGACCCTCATCTGGTCGGTGGAAAGTTGGACCCGGCGCCCCCTGCATCCGCTGCACGCAAGAGGCGCCGGGCCTTCTTGAGGGTCCTGTATCTGAAGTCCTCCCAGCGCTTCTGGACATGTTTCAAGTCGCGGGTTGCCACACCCTCCGCGTTGATGGGAACCACAATGTCCGACCAGGTGCTCTTCCATCCTTCCTTGTCGGCGCAGGGTCGTCTGAAGAGGACATCATATTGCCCCAGGACTTGCTCCACCAGGATGCCAACTTCTCTGGCTGAGAAGCTGACAGCCCTCTGCCTCTCTGGATGGGGGTTGCCAGTGGTCTCAGACAGTGTTTGCCCCGACATAGCAACCCCCGAGGCAGGTGTGGGTGGGCAACTGGGGCCTGGCGCTGGGCTGTGGAGCGATGGAACAGCAGTCGGGAGTCTTCTGTTCCAGCAGGGCTGGTCGCAGCAACTGGACCCCTGCAGATGGCAGAGGTGCAGGCACCAAATAGCAGGGCACGTGGCCAGCAGGCAGGCAGCAGCAGATGGCTCATGGGAGGCAGCTCGGGGTTGTGGGGGGCAGGAAAATGGCCTTCTGGGCAGGAGCGTGGTGTTCCGTGTGTTGTCGCGTGGCTAGCTTGATGCAGAGTGAATACACACGTGAAAAAAGAGAAACCAACAATAGATATAAGAGGAAAGCAGTTGGTTAGAACGATAGGCAGAATACTGGCCCCTACCACTAGACACAGTTCTGTGTGGAGATCCCCCCACCTGGGCAACCTGTAGAATAAAGATACAAGCCCAGTCCATATATTGTTCACAAGAGACTTCCCAATAGTTCTGCAACCCCAAAAATACCTGGCGTTGTAGCGTTCCTCGTCAGGGAATCGACGGCTCTTCTTGCATGTCCTCCCTTTCAGGCAGGAGTCACGGGCCGTCGAACGTCCGACGGAGAACAGGGTGAACTACGACGGTGAAGTGGCAGCTTCGCTCCTAGCGGTGCTCGTTGACGGGGAAGCATAAACGTCCTGCAAGGAAGAGGCATGCGGGGCACTCGGTGTCGATAGTTGTAGACCGCAAAGAGTTTGAAGAACTGTGGCCCAGCAAGGGCGTCGAGTCGTCGGCGTCTATGTGGTCTTCGGGTGGCGGGAAACCACCCGGTGGATGCTCCTCGGCGCGTCGACAGTCAGGCCTTCTCCAGTGGGATAAGACGGGTGACGATGCGGACGAGAGCTTCCTTCGATCAAATGAAGTTCTTAGGCAAACAGGAGCACAGCGGCTCCGGTCAGCGACGGCGGTAGTCGACAGTGGTGGACAACAGTCCGGGCGCTTCTCCTTGGGATTCTGCGGCAGTCCCCATCTCGGGTCGGCAGCCTGTCGAAGATCTGTCTACCAGGGAGCTTTGGCAAAGATCAGCTGGTGCACGATGATCCCTCGTAGCTCGGGAAGAGGGTGCCTTACCAGGTCCTCTGTGGGTCAGTACTTGGAGACACAGCAACTTTCAGATTGTGAAGGAGAGCAACAGCAATTCTTCTCTTCCAGCAGGGCTTCAAGGTTAAGCTTCAGTTATTCCAGTTACTCGTCGTAGTGGACTTCAGCTTCTGAACACGATTCCTAGCAGTCAGAGGTCCCCAGATATACTGTTGATCTCCCATTCATTCCGCTGGGTCATACTCAAGCATCCAATCACGGTGAAGGGCATTCATGCAGGCAGGCAGCCAATCAGGCACACGGTGCATTCAGGACATTCACTTTTCTCCAGACACTCACAACAAGTTATGTGTATTGGGACAAGTACCCAGCCAATCAACACTCCACACTGCATTCATACCAGTTTTGGGCAGGGCTGTCTCAGTCATTGTGTCAAACACCAGATACTAGACACCCACAACACAGAATGCGTATTCGTCACACACTCCATTCACCCAGGTCCCACCCACAGGCGTACCCACAACATACGGTCGTTGGGACTCCAGCCAGTCTGGTCAGCACTTCCCCACACTACCATATATGGAACTTCCACGCAACAGCCAGTCAGGGGGAAGGGACAGAGTCAGGGCTTCACGGGACTTCGGGAAGATCAAGGTAACAGGCGATGGAGGGCAAGAGGCTACGGGGGCCATCTTGTCCCCATCAGGAATCTACCGATTCCAATGACAGGGCCTGGGCATCCCAAAATGGAGGACACTCAGGGCACCAGTCAATTCAGCACGGAGCTGCCACCAGCCCGTACCCTGCTCTGTGGACCACACACAGGCGCCCAAAAACATACACTAGGGGCACAGGGATGTACCCCTACCCATGGGTGCCATAAGGGTATCCCATGGGTCTGTTCACCAAAACCAAAGGAGAGAGCTGCACCGCCAGGAGTCCCACATGAACTGCTGCGTGGAAAACACGACAGAACACACAATAAAAAGCAGTAAAGGACAAGGATACGGAGGCCCTGTCCCTCTGATGCATTTCCAGCATCACAACGGGCCCACCACTAGTGGTAGCTGTAGGTGCAGCTGTGGGGACCACCACCCAGGGTCGTGGTCGGGCAGCGCATGTTGTGTTGCATGATGAGGACTCCCAGGACGATTTCCATCTTGTCAGAAGGTGCGGGTCACATGTGTCCAGTGTAGCTGTGACCGGGGCACATGTATCTGGGGCAGTTATGACATTGCTGCCCCAAGCAGCCGGGTGGTGGTAACTGCATGGGCAGATGCAGCCAACACCACCCCGGCAGTGAGTCAGACCCAAGCCAGACCTTCCGTCTTCATTCCAACACCAACTCCCTTCGTCCAGTGCACCAGCGCCACTGTCCCCACTGATCAGGGCCACATTGGCCACTCGGGGTCAGTACCACCGCCCAAAAGGAGGAAGCGTGCTCCTGCGCAAGAGGCTGGGACCCCACACACGGCTCCGGCCTCCGGCACGTCGAGGAAGAAGCCTTTCGGCAAGCAGGAACTGGACTTCCTTGTGGACTACGTGTCGGCACACAAACGCGATATGCTTGTGGGCCCACAGTGCCATACAACGCCTGCCCAGCGTTGGGTTCACTGGCAGCATATTGCGGATGGTGTGACAGCCATGGGATTCCAGGTGCGCACGGCTCAGGACTGCTACAAGAGTTGGAATGACCTCCGACGCTGTGCAAAACAAAAGCGTGCCTCCAATTATTCCATGTCTCTGGTGACTGGTGGTGGGCCAGCACCAGAGGAGGATGAACTCACTCAGCATGAGGAGATCGCTGCAGAGTTCATCCCAACAGCACTAGTCCATGGAGTGGGAGAGAGGATGGATTATGATGCATCGTCCAGTGAGTATTGATGCATGTTACTCAATGACATGTGTGTTTGGCGTGTGTGACCCTCCCAGCTACAACTTGGGTCCTTCCTTTCATCAATCTCCCTCTCTACCTGTGGTGTTCACCAGGGGTCTGACCTCTCGTCCTGGCTTTTCAAACATTACCTGGCAGCTCTCGCCTACTGCATTTCCATTTTCTGCAACAACTTCCAGTGCTATGCTGATGTCACTCAACTCATTTTCAGGCTGCCCTCGGCCACCTCCTCTCCCTCCCTTATTCCTGATTGCCTAATTGCCATTTGAAATTGGTGTACTGCCAACGATCTCTGTCTAAATGCCAGCAAGACTGACATCCTCCTCATCGGTACACCTTCACCATCCTTTCCCCTCACTCTCTGGCCGGCCTCTCTTGGCTCTCCTCCTACCCCCACCTGCAAGGCCAACAACCTCAGGGTCACCTTTGACTCCACACATTCCTTCTCCGCACACATTTCTGATGTCTCTTGAGATTTTAACTTCTTGCTTCACCTCCTCAGGGGTACTCTGCCATTCCTCTCGTGCACCTACAAGCTCACTGTCTCTCAAGCTCTGGTTGTCTCAAGGTTGGACTACTGTGACAGCCTCTTTCAAAATTGTACCTGCCTCCACTCTCCGCCCTCTACCACTTATCCAGTACAGGACTGCGAGACTAGTCCTTGGCCTCAAGCCCTGGGATCCTATCTCTCCAGCTCTGAAATCCCTTCATTGGCTACCAGTGGATGCAAGGATTACATTTTAGACCCTCTGCATTGTGTACAAGGATTTCTGGGGCCTGGGTGCAAAATACCTTCAACTATCCCTCTGCCAGTGCCTCCCCTCTCGAGTCCTTTGCTCCTCTACCTCACACTCCCTCGGGTCAGTCGTTTATCGAAGAAAAAAAGCTGGGGGCAGATCTGTGTCTACGGCTGGGAACTCCCTTTAGAACAGCCTACCTGCCACATTGAAGCTTGAGGAGAAAAATCTCTGCTTCCGAAGCACCTCAAGACCTTCCTATTTGCTCCTGCATTAGCTCTTCTTCTCCCCAGCTGAACTGTTTTCTCTCTTGGCACTGTGCACCTGGACAGCCCTCCAGCACTGCCTCCAGGCCCGCCATTGCAATGGGTCCTGTATGTGTACCCATACAGTCCCCCACTCTTCTTCTGCACTTATCAGATTTGCCCTATCCAAATGATCTTGCACTTGCCGGCTGCACTACCACCTTTTCAATGCCTATTCTATAAGACTTCATTTTCATTCTTTAGTCTCCTCTGTTCGGCACTTTCTACTTTTCTCCCTTCCAGGGACTTTACCCCTTTTTCCCTACTCCATGCACTTGCATGTTCTCAATATCATTGTGCCCAGTAAGATCGTTGTTTTCATTTCCTTTTCTCCCTTGTTCCCCTCCCTTTGTTTGGTTGCTCTCTTAGCCACTTGTGTACGAGGGCAATCTTGATGAGATGTCATATCATGTCATATACATCCTTTGTCCTTTTCTGCTTTTGGGATACCCTTGCATTGCAATGCCACTGGATGCATGTTGGGGTTTGAGTTGCGTGTGACATGTCTGCTTCATGTGTTGGCTGTCAATGTTGTGATCTGTATGTGTGTGGTATGTGCTACTGACATGCATGTTCATGTTTCTTTTGTTTATGTTGCAGGTGATGACGCACTGGAGGCAGAGGATGAAGATGTCATCCCAGACACGGTGGTCAGTTCACATCACCAACCAGGCACCAGTGGTGGTCGTGGGGTGGCAGCCCACGAGAACCCACTGGTGCTCCAGGCCATCGTGTCCAGATCTGACTCTGAGTCAGGCTCTGATGGATCCTCTGACCACTATGTTGAGCCGGATCTGCATCATGACGTGTCATCGCCGGTAAGTGATCCTGCGTTGGATGATCTTCTGTCCGTGACACCTGAAGTAGGGGGACAGGCGGGGTTGGAATGTATGCCTGTGGTGGTTACGGGTGCAGGGTCACACTCCACACCAGTTGGCCATGTTCCTGGGGCATCAGGTCGACGGAGGGATGCAGTCCTGCAGCCGCGGGCGGCACCAACCCAGCAAGGACCAGGGCTCCTTGGGGCCCGCATGTGTAGTGTCCAGCAATGCGGTGGCTGTGCGCCACCGGGGTCAACTGAGTGGGAGCATGCCATTTATGCCATAGCACAGCAACAGGGGGGAGCAGTTGAGATGATGGCTCAAGGTATGGAAAGTGTGGCCTGTTCCTTCCTCCCCCCAGAAAGGCAGGTGGAGCTCCAGCAGCAGGCTACGGAGTCCACGTGCCGCTCACTCAGGCTGGGCATGGCAGCCTCTGACAGGGCGCGCCGGGCTGAAATGGTGGCTCTGCGTCAAGCACTTTCTGCTCAGGCAGAGGCACACCGTGAGGCCCTGTTAGGGAGAATTCTCCAGAATGGTTAATTTCCCTTACCTACTGAGTCCCTCAGCAGCTTTGCTGGATTTCTAGGATTTTCTTTCACATGGTAAGAGTGTGAGCCTTTTTCCCACTCTTACATGTGTTTTGCTGTGTGTGTTTTTCACTTTTTGTGTGATCTTGGGCACTGGAGCCTCACCTACTCCATGTGCACCACTTTTTGTGAGTGTTACACAGCACCTTCAGTGCAGTGACACAGGTTGTCTTTGAGACTTCCCACTGACTCCATTTTTCTGGGGCTGACTACTGCCCCCAGAAACAGGTAAAGTTGCCATTAACTTTATATAGTCACTTTAAACCACAGACCCAGTACACCCCATCTTACATGGAGTATTGGAAAGGGTTAACTCTTATCCCTTTTTGTCTGTGCCTCTTGGAGCCTTGTTTCGCTCCCTTAACATTAAGACTTGGCTGGTGGCAGTGGTATCTACCCTAACTTTTCTACCGTGATTATACTATATAAACGTGGTATTGTTCCAGGCTATTATATTAGCCTCAAACATAAAACCGCTTGACCAAATACATTTTATTGTGGTTGCGGCTGGGTTTATTCACCATTTCTTTTTGTTAAAGGTTTTCTCGTGTTTTTCTCTGTGCGCCAAACCGGGGATGATTCCTTTGTTTGCTGTCTTTTCGCAGGTTTCTGCACAGAAGCCCTCCTTAAGGCGCCTGATAGTCTAGGTAGGCAGGATGTGAGGGAGGGATCTTCAGACCCCTGCCATGGGTTGCCATAGCAACCCAAGTCGCACTCTTGTCTGATTGGCTAAGGGGACTGGCCTTGCCAGGCCAGCCACCCTGCTGTGTGATTGACAGCCAGGCTGTATGAATGGGGGGAAACTGCATAAAAAGCAGGTCTCTGGGACTGGAAAGGCAAAGTCGCCACTGGAATGAAAGAACTAACGAGGAACTGGATGAAGAGGACCCCTAACACGACGGAACCGCCCGGTGAAGCCCTTCTACAGGGCCGCATCTCCAAATCCGACGACAGAGAAGATCCTCCAGGAAAACTTCTTCCCTTGAGATGGAGGGACCAACCAGTTCGCCCAAACTACAAGCCAGGACCCCTCCTCTGATCGAATTCGCTGTACAGAGCGACAGTGGGCCGGATAGCCAGGAAGGTCGGACCCTGCTTGGGTTTTAAGGAGCGCACCTTTTATTCGTTGTTTGGCGCTGCTGCTGGTTTCTTCCATGGGTAGTGCAGGGCCCTCCAGTCTTCCTAATTCTGATCAGTCCGACAGTCGCTTCAGGAACCGTGAGCCTTCAGGAACTACCAGGAACGTCTGCCTCAGCTACAGCCCCCTCTCCGTTTTAAGGTACTGTGCAAATCCGGTTGTGTGTTTCGCTCAGCCGCGGTGAAAGTGTTTGAAATCTTTTCCCAATCCGAGGGCTTGTCCTTATCTTCTCTTTGAACTATCTTTTCTACCAACCAACCTCGTCCGGAATCTGTGCCACGAACGTTACCGCAAACTAACCTGAACTGTGTGATCTTGAGCAAAAGACCTTTGACCCATTGACTTTGGCCCTAAGCCTTTTCTAGCTGATCTCCTCACTGTAGCCTCTCTTGTTCAACTGCTCAGAATACTTCCTAATTGATGATAACTTTGTCTTTCCCTCCCTTTTAAATTGCTGGGGTGCCATTTTGCTCCCACTTCATTTTGTGAGCCTAACTTGTCTAGAATTTAAGGGAAGTGGTGTGGTGTATTTATAATTGTGATTTCTTTACTTGCTTAGAAAGGTGAACTGATATACAACTGATAAGTAAATAAATATATATTCTTTTACTTAGAAACCTTGAGTCAGTGTTTGCCTGAATCATAGTAATTGCTTTCCTTTGTGTAACTATCTTGTACTGCTCACTTACTCTCGAGATACGTCTGGCTGCTCCGCTACTGCTACCACTATAACTGTGTAGTACAGGCTTGTACCAAAGGTGAAATTGTACTGTCACTTGTAGTCCTAATTGTGTGTAGTGTTCCCAAAGGGTACTGCATATAATTCTGCCTAACACTGGTGTACAGCGGTGAGGATAAAAGTATAGTAATTACACTCAGAGTGCTGCTATTACCTTGGATCAACTACCCACAAGACTAACATCACTAAAAAGCAACAATAATCATGTCAGATATGGAAAGCCACAGTCAGGAGACCCTCCTGAGTTACACTGCTGATTATTTAAGAAACATGTGTAAAGAAAGGAAACTCTCTGCCAAAGGCAAAAAGATTGAATTAGTTGAAAAGTTGTTAAAGAGTCCAAGTTTAGGGAGTGGGTCTGAAATACCTGACTCCTTAGCAAATGTGGAAAGTATTGAGGATGATAATGTATCTGTTACTGATGACTTGGAAGAAGTAGACATGTCCCCTAATGTAGGTCTCTCTGCTCCCTTGCCTGCTCAGCAATCTCAACCCTTGTCCACTGGGACTCCCACAGGTCCTACACTCAGTCCTGAATTCATTGCTCTAGAGAAAATGTGGCTTGAACTGGAATTCAAACGTTTAAATGCTCAAACTGAACAAAAACACCAAGAACTTAAGCTCAGAGAAATGGAGTTGAATCATGAACTTGAAATGAAAAGATTGTCTCTTGAAAATGCTTCTCTCCCAGAGTCTTCTAGGTCTTCCAGTCCTAAGAGACCCTGTATGCCCAATAAATTGTGGGTATGTATGAGGTTAAGCTTGATATTTTGGATTGGTTGGCAATGTTTGAATATAATCATGGTGTTCAAGTTCTTTCAGGGAATCAATTGCTTCCCTGGCTCTTCTCTAGGCTACCCACTGTTGCATCTGATGTTGTAATGGAGTTGGGGGAGGTGGATAGGATGGATTATGAGTGTGTGAAGCTAGCTTTAATTTCTAGATTTGGGAAGACCCCTTTCCAGTAGCTTAAGAGGTTTAGGACCCTCAAAAAGCATGATGGTACTCCTTGGGCTACCTGGGTATCTGAGTGGTTGAAAAACCTAGATGGTTGGATTAAGGGTTACAGAGTAAACACTTATGAAGGAATGAGAAATCTTGTAATGTTGGAGTCTATTTTTGATGTCTGCTCCCCTGAGCTCAGACAGCACTTGGCTGATTCTAAGGTGATAGATCCAAAGAAGCCAGCTAAGGCCGCTGACTTGTGGGTAGCCAACAGGGCTACTCACAAGGATTCTGGGGCTACTCAGAAAAAGGATGAGGGGAAACAACCAAAGAAAGACAACAAGGAGAATTCAAATACCTTCCATCCAGAAGAGGCCCCCAAATATAACCAGGTTAAGCCACAAGGGAAACCAGACAGGGCTAGCGAATCCTCTGGTGCTCAACCAGAGGGAGGTCAGCAGAAGCCCCCATTCCAAAGAGCATTTGGTAAATGCTATGTCTGTGGGTCAACTGACCATATCAAAGAAGATCCCAGGTGCAAGGGTACACCTGCAGGGATCAGCACTGCCCCCTTAGCCTTCTCCCCAGAGGAAGAAGTACAAATGGCTAGTGCACACTTTGAACTATTTGCTGAAGCACCCTTGAGTCTTCAGGCAACTGTATCCTTAGAGTCCATGGGTCTGGGTAAGAAACAGACGTTAGATGTCTATAACTCCATTCCAGAAAACTCTATAGAATATTATATGGACAGTGTTCCTTTCAATGGCCAGGACATCCCTGCCAGGAGAGACACTGGGGCCAGCAGAACAGTAGTGGATGAAAGCTTTTTCAAGCCTGAGGATGTTGCTAAGGCACCCAAAGGTCCCACTAAATTGTCTGGAGGCCCTGTCCAGTTGGTTCTAATTCTGCCAGCTCTCATTCAGTGTAATAATATGACAGTGAGGATCCCTGTCAGTGTCTAGAATGAGGTGCATGGGAGAGTCCTATTGGGGAATGATTTAAAAACACTAGGAGTAGTATCCAGCACCCCCAGGCCTCCCAGTGAGAGAAAACAGCACCAAACCAAATTGGCTAGGGAGGCAACCTTAAAAGACCACTCTGAGCCTGTGGGAACATCTAGAGAGAACCCCACTGCAAGCCCTGGTGTTAGTAAGTTGACCTCTAACCCAGGCAAATCTGAGGCTAGTATAGTAGGGAAATTGGAGCCCAACCAAGCTCCATCATTGCCCATCCAATTGTAAAGTCCTTGACACCCCCTGCTTCTGAGGAAGAGGTGGATAGACAGATTGGACCCCTCTCTAGGCCTGTGAGAACTGGTCATTCTCAAAGCTGGCGGAAAACCAGGAAAAATAGGTCTAAGGCTAAAAACCTTAAGACTGTTGGATCTTCTACTGAAGACTCCAGTGTAAATCCTTATATTAGGAGGGAAACTTCTAAAACAGATAAGGTCAGATCTCAGAGGAAGTGGCAGCAGGTACCTTGCTTGACCACATCCCCTCCAACCAAGATACCCGAGACCCAACCTGCTCTGGTGAGAGAGGTGGTGAGGAACCATGGAGGCCCCTCTATATCTAAGGGATTCCTTTCTAAGGGCCCCTTGAAAAAGCCTATTGTAGGTTCAGAGGTTGTTACAACTTCTGAGGGACTGTTAGAACAGATCCCCTATACAGTTAAAAAGAGAGATGTATCACAACAGGTTTGTAGGTCATATAGTCTACAAATGAAAAACATTGGAGAAAAAAAGATTCCTAGCAAGGGTTGAAAAAGGTTTCTGGTGTACTCAGCAGGCCATTTAACCAACTTGCAACAGGAGATCCATCCTTGTGGGGATTAGATCCTCCTGTCCCTTAGTCTGGCGGGGGCGGGAGGGGAGTGGAGTCGAGTAATAGGGAGAATTCTCCAGAATGGTTAATTTCCCTTACCTACTGAGTCCCTCAGCAGCTTTGCTGGTTTTCTAGGATTTCTTTCTTTCACCTGTGAAGAGTGTGAGACCTTTTTCCCACTCTTACATGTATTTTGCTGTGTGTGCTTTCACTTTTTGTGTGATCTTGGGCACTGGAGCCTCACCTACTCCATGTGCACCACTTTTTGTGAGTGTTACACAGCACCTTCAGTGCAGTGACACAGGTTGTCTTTGAGACTTCCCACTGACTCAATTTTTCTGGGGCTGACTACTGTCCCTCAGAAACAGGTAAAGTTGCCATTAACTTTATATGGTCACTTTAAACCATAGACCCAGTACACCCCATCTTACATGGAGTATTGGAAAGGGTTACATTTTATCCCTTTTTGTCTGTGCCTCTTGGAACCTTGTTTCGCTCCCTTAACATTAAGACTTGGCTGGTGGCAGTGGTATCTACCCTAACTTTTCTACCGCGATTATACTATAGAAACGTGGTATTGTTCCAAGCTATTATATTAGCCTCGAACATAAACCCGCTTGACCAAATACATTTTAAAATGTGGTTCCGGCTGGGTTTATTCGCCATTTCTTTTTGTTAACGTCTTTCTCGTGTTTTTCTCTGCGCGCTAAACCGGGGATGATTCCTTTGTTCGCTGTCTTTTCACGGGCTTCTGCACAGAAGCCCTCCTTAAGGCACCTGATAGTCTAGATAGGCAGGATGTGAGGGATGGATCTTCGGACCCCTGCCATGGGTTGCCATAGCAACCCAGGTTGCACTCTTGTCTGATTAGCTAAGGGGACTGGCCTTGCCAGGCCAGCCACCTTTCTGTGTGATTGACAGCCAGGCTGTATGAATGGGGGAAAACTGCATAAAAAGCAGGTCTCTGGGACTGGAAGAGCAGAGTCGCCACTGGAACGAAAGAACCAACGTGGAACTGGACGAAGAGGACCCCTAACATGACGGAACCGCCCGGTGAAGCCCTGCTAGAGGGCCGAATCTCCAAATCCGACGACAGAGAAGATCCTCCAGGAAAACTTCTTCCCTTGAGCTGGTGGGACCAACCAGTTTGCCCAAACTACAAGAAAGGACCCCTCCTCTGGTCAAATTCACTGTACAGAGCTACAGTGGGCCAGATAACCAGGAAGGTCGGGCCCTAATTGGGTTTTCAGGAGCGCACCTTTCATTCGTTGTTTGGCGCTGCTGCTGGTTTCTTCCCTGGGTAGTGCAGGACCCTCCAGCCTTCCTACCTCTGATCAGTCCGACAGTCACTTCAGGAACCGTGAGCCTGCAGGAACTACCAGGAACATCTGCCTCAGCTACAGCCTCCTCTCCGTTTTAAGGTACTGAGCATATACGGTTGTGCGTTTCGCTCAGCCGCGGTGAAAGTGTTAGAAATCTTTCCCCGATCCGAGGGCTTGTCCTTCTCTTCTCTTTGAACTATCTTTTCTACCAACCAACCTCGAACTACCTTGAACTGTGTGATCTTGAGCAAAAGACTTTTGACCCATTGACTTTGGACATAAGCCTTTTCTAGCTGATCTCCTCACTGTAGTCTCTCTTGTTCAACTGCTCAGAATACTTATCTGTTGGTTTGACCTAATTGCTGATAACATTGTCTTTCCCTCCCTTTTAAATTGCTGGAGTGCCATTTTGCTCCCACTTCATTTTGTGAGCCTAACGTGTATAGAATTTAAGGGAGGTGGTGTATTGATGATTGCGATTTTTTAACTTGCTTAGGAAGGTGAACTGTTATACAACTGATAAGTAAATAAATATATATTCTTTTACTTAGAAACCTTGAGTCAGTGTTTGCCTGAATCATAGTAATTGCTGTCCTTTGTGTAACTATCTTGTACTGCTCACTTACTCTTGGATAAGTCTGGCTGCTCCGCTACTGCTACCACTATAACTGTTTAGTACAGGCTTGTACCAAAGGTGAAATTGTACTGTCACTTGTAGTCCTAATTGTGTGTAGTGTTCCCAAAGGGAACTGCATATAATTCTGCCTAACAGGCCCTGAGGGTCGAACACTGATCCCTCCGATCTACTCTGGGTGCGCTCATGATGGGCGGGAGTAGGCGGGCAGAAGACAGGATGGAGCGGCTTGAAAGAACCATCTCAGCTGAACTTCATGCAAGCCGGGAGGTGCTCCGTTTGTCATGTGAGGGCATGCAGGCAGAACTCTGTCTTACACGTGAGTCCTTGCAGGAGGAAGCACGTGTGACACGTGTGGTAATGCATGCAGACCTATGTGTCATTGCCATGCAGGACCTGGTTTACCAGACCCGCATGCTTGCTGCCGCTGAGAAGCAAGCCGCGGATAGGCGTGGTCAGGCAACTGTGCCGCGTCCACCTTCTGATTTCCATCCAGAGGGTGACGACGACAACCTATCTCCCACATAGGTCGGGCCGTGCAGGCGCTGAGCCCATTGAGTTTTTTTTTATTTATCTCAACATCTACACATGTGGGTGTTGAGGTGCACCCTGTTCTTCCCCCCTCCTGGGTGCCCCCCCCAACCTCCGGGTCGTATGTGGCCATTTTTGTTTGTTTTTGTTTTCCTGCAATGATTTTAAAATAAAAATGTTTTTGTCTATTGTGCATTCATGTGACAGTGTGGTGCTTTGTGTCATTTGAAGGCATCCACTGTGTGTTCCAGCAGGGCCCATTCAGGCTTGTCTCGTGTATGTGTTTTGCTTGGGGCCCTGACACATATGCTACTCCTGCTTCCCCTTTCCATGGGCTCGCAAGGATGGCTCAGTGTGACAGCATCTTACACAGGGGCATTGGGCTTCCATCATATCTGTGGCCAGCCTGCAGTCCTATTTGTGTGTACACCCCTAGTGGGTATTCCAGATGGCTTCTCAAATGCATGTGTGCACTTCATTTTGGTGAGTATTCTGTTGACTGTGCATTTCATAATGTTGCTTGTGATTTTTTTTATGACTTGACTGTTTATGTTCATGCACTTCCTGTTGTAGGTGGTACCATGCACCCTTTGGCTGTGTAACACACACTGATGGTGAGAGGGGTCAGTGTGCTGACAATGTTGCATTGGGACACTTGGCCTACAGTGATTTTGATATGCCACATCAACGCTGCATGCTGAGTTATCCTTGTGACACGTGTTTCATCGACCCCCAATTCCTTGCTTCCCCTGCTTTGGCCACCTTGCAGCCCTGTCTGGTGTTTTGCTGTGCCATTTGAAATATGGCCGCATTGCTTTTGACTTGACTGTCCTGTTTGTGGCCTGGCATTGCTCACCCCTCCCATTGGTTGCACTTGGCCCTTGAGCCAATTCGGGAAACCAGGAGGCTGGAGCCAGCCACCACTACCAAAGGCCCACAACGGAGGCCCTGTCTACCCCTGTCCACCATGGTACCCCACCCTTCTGGGTCCCTTGATTGTCCCCCTGTCTCCCCTGTCCCCGCCTGTCTCTACCTGCCCCCCGCCAGTCTCCCCCTGTCTCCCTTGCCCCCCACCAGTCTCCACATGCCCCCGTCAGTCTCCCCCTGTCTCCCTTGCCCCCACCAGCCTCCACCTGCAACCCGCCTGTCCCCCCCTGACTCCCTTGCCCCCGCCAGTCTCCACCTGCCCCCGCCAGTCTCCCTCTGTCTCCCCCTTTCACTGTCACACCCCCTCCCCTTCTGCACCCTCTTCTTTCCCTCTGCCCCCTGTGTGTGCTTTATTTCCCCCTCTGCCCCTTCCTGCCTTTACACCATGGCCCTCTCCTCCCTTCTCTCCACCCTGACTCTCTCCACCACCCTTTACCCTCCTCCTTGTCCTCTGTCTCTCTTTTTCCAGCACTACCCCAATTGCTGTCAGGCATGATGATACGTAGCCGCTTGTTCTATGCAGACACGTCCCCCTCTGCCTCTGTCCATCCGCCCCCCACCTTCACCTTTTTGAGTTTTATTTTGGCACTTACTTTTATCATCAGTCCCTCCACCACTGATTACAGCTCGTCTGTTCCCCCTTTCCCTTCTGCGTTTCTTCTCCCCCTCCCCAGTACTATCTTGATTATTTATCAACCTTCCATTGTTTGACATTTGTTTTGTTACTCTCCTCACCTCTTCCCTCCTCTTCCCTCACCCCCCTCCTTATGTGACTCCTGCACGGCAGCTATTGCCGTCATGCATAGCAATGTTGATGCTAGTTTTGTTTTTCCACATTCCCTCCCTAGACTCTCCCTTATTGTTACGAGCACTTGTACTATCTACTTTGATTTGATTGTTATTTTTCACATTCTGGACTGTTTGAAGGACTTGTAGGAATGTACTGTTATTCTCCCTCGTTCCCTCCCTCCTTGAGGCGCTTTGATGCACTTTGTGTGTAGGCCGCATACGGATTTGCAATCAATCAATGAGTGATTGCTCACTGTCTGCCATTGTCGATGTGGGGTACTCTGTACATGATATGTTCTTCTGGTCAATGGCTGATCCTATGTTGGGTTTGATTTTGAGGTGTCAGGGGATTGGTGTGGTTTAACACATGGGGGGGTCCTTGGGGGCAATGTTCACATGTGCTGTGTACAGGACACTGAGGCTCACTTCATTTCACATGCATGTATTCAATGCATGTCCCTACTGACACAAACACTTAGCCAACGTCCCCCCACACCAACTACGATGACACCATGCACACACGTTCACCCAGATTGACTTCTCAGGCATACTGCGTCCCTACAATCCATGTTCACTTCCAATTCATTGATCGTGTACATGCATCACAGGGTACTTTTTGTTGATTGTATTTATTTTTTATGATGCTCAAGGTGTTTCCCCAACGCAATGCACACTCACTGTACTGTCCGGTGAGCAGTGTGTTGCAGGGGACACACACGCAGCACACAGTGTTTGTAATGCCAATTTGCTATTGTCCAATGTGCATGGCAACAGGTATTCTGACTCTTGTTGCTTGTACCACTGGCAGCATGCATTTGTGCCACAGTTTTCAGGGTGTGAGGTTTTGGTCAGTCATTTCTTCAGATTCCCTGTCAGGTGTGATTGTCTGGTGCCTATTTACATTTCTCACGTGGCACTTCATGACGATTGTGTCATGTGTTGTGCATTTGGTTTGATATTTTGCCGTTGCATACCATGGCATGGTGTGGCAGACGGAGGTCATGGGGGTTGGGAGGATTTGGGTGGCATACCAGTACTTTCATGCCCTGTTTTGCAGGGGGGGGGTGGGATATGCACCTTGCATGTGTTCCTTTTGGTCACACAGGATTGGTTGTGTTTAAGTAGCTAGGGATGCACACAATGTGGCACTTCCGTGGACACATTCTCAGGGTGGTAAGGTTGTGACAGTTAACTGTCCTTTTCTCATCATCGATTGTCACCTGGTATGTGCCAGGCCTGTGTGCACTCCGCAGGGGTTGGAGTTTAGGTGAAAAATGTGGCCACATGCTGGGTACGGGCTGCCTCGCCACGTGCCCTTTCCCCTCCCATGCGCAGCGCCTGTGGTTGGGGATGTTGGGGCACCACCATGTCCACTGGTACGCACCGTCGTGTTGCAATGTTGTGCAGGACACATGCTGCCACAATGATCCTGCACACTACTGGGGGTGCATATAGTAGCTGTCTGCCAGAGCGGTCAAGGGAGCGGAAGCGTGACTTGAGCACTCCGAATGTGTGCTCCACTATGGCCCTGGTTGCAATATGGACTGCGTTGTATCTTACCTGGGGTGATGTGGTGGGGTTCCGTGTTGGCGCATCATGTACGTGCTCAGAGGGTAGGCGCTGTCCCCTGGTAAGGTGATAATGGTTGTCATTAGTTGGGCTTGTGTATTTGTCTGTGTGTGACATGCATGCATGTGCACAGGCATTTGTACTCACCTATGTGCCATGTGTCGCCATGCTTCCCAGCTTCCAGGGCCCGGCTCAGGGCGGACATTCTGTATATGAAACTGTCATGGGTGGAACCTGGATAGTTTGCATAGACAGAGGTGATGATTCCCTTGGCATCGCATGTAACCTGCTAGCTTTTTCACGCTTGCGCCAGCTTGCGCCACAGATTTCGGCGCACAATTATTTCATGAATCGGCCTGAAAATCTTTAAATTTGTGTGTAATGATCTGTCTCCCGAGCTATCCATGCCTGGAACCCAGAAGGTTCGGGAGCCACCATTTTATGGCGGCTGTGGAGCTGGGAGGCAGCTTCGGTTAGTCGCTGCAGGCCCGCACAATAAAGAACTCAACCTCGCTTGTCAAATTGGATATTAAATTATGCCTCCTTTTATAACGATTTGTATGTATATTGGCCTACGCCAAGTTGCTTAAAAACTGTACGCGAATAACTCTCTACGGCAAGGTCTTGACCTTAGAAATTGATGTAAGCCGCCATCTTGAATCAAGCCTCCATTTTAGGTTAGAACCGCCATTTTGGGGTTTTTGTACAAAGTCACCCTGTAATCTAAAATGGCCGTCTCGTGTGCCCTTGTTCTTGCCTTAACCTCTCCAACCTCTGTAGGAGAGTTAATGTCCAACCTGCCTTCAGGCTACATGTTAGGGTCATGTAGACCTTGTCCTTTGTTGACCTCGGGAGCAGGGGATTACTTGAATTAGCAATGTTAAACTACAAGTATACAAGAACAGTAATGCTATCCGAATATAATATGTAAAACATTTGTTTGGTCTGTATTAAAACAGTATGTAAAGAGTGTAAATGTTAAACTAAAGAATAATGGAGTGTGTTAGTAAATGTATTCAAAAGTAAACCGCATGGTCGAGATATGTAAATTAGGAAAGTGAACCTGGCGCGACCCTAGTCCAGTGTATGATTAACCTGTAAGAGGGCTGAACATCATTTTACAAATTGTATAAATGCGTCGATGTCCAGCTAGGAAATTCTGTTCACTGCTCACATTGAACCCTGCTGGTGGTCCCTGTGATGTATTGACGGCCAAATAGCTATTTGTGTACTTTGTTGAATACTGTTCAGTTTTGTAATAAAGATTCTGGGAATCTTTACAAGCCCGTGTCGGTGTATTTTCCTTTGCTTGGTGTAACAGCCGTAATATTGTATTTTTTCTGATTCCACAGATGGTGTCCGAATAGGGACCCTCAAGATTGACTTCGTCTTGTTGAAGGTTGGCTCGGCTATCGGACCGGGATCGGACGGTGCCAACAGAAATGGCCACTCTAGACGAGAAGCGAATTCCTCGATGAAACTGCATGATCCGATCCCTGGACGGTGAGCTGTAGCCCGAGACGACGTCTTGACAAGGGTTCATATATTTGAGGTGGGTAAATTTGCCGAAAAATCACCAGACACGTGGGTCCTTAGCATTGTCCTTAGTAACCCGATCGGGTCTCCCAGTCCTTTGGTCATGTGATTCGTGCCCCGATTCTTAATCTAACCCTGACAATTTGAATTTGGAGCATTGTACTCGCGAGCAGAATTATTTAACCAGGTAACATCAAATCTTTGACATGCCTGGGAAATTGTCTTCCTGCTTCAGGGCATTATTCCGCAGTGACAGACAATCTTTGGAAGATAGCGGTCCCGCACCACAGGAGGGGTCGCCGGCATGTACTATGTACTGTAAGAAAGGCTTTGGTAGTATAGTATTTAATGACATTTGGCACAGACAAACCAGACATAATTCTAATCTTCGGTGGCCAACTAATGGTAGTTTTGAAATCCCTCGTATAGAATATTTAGAGTCTGTATTAGTAAAGAAAAAGGCTAGACCTGCAGCATTTGACGCGTTGCACAGTTGGAAAACAGAAGCTTTGCAGCAACAAAAGAGTAGAGAGAAACACATGCGTAGACATATGACAAGTGTCGAAAAGGCACGGTTATATGATCAAAATAAACAATTGGAGTCAGTTAGGAACACGGACAGGGCGTTTCAATTAGGCATTCAGAAAATCTACTCTTCAAAAGATTTTCATACGTCAGAGGAATTGATTAATAAACTTTTGCATGAACAAAGACCTGATGCCTCCGCGCCACCTCCGTACGTCCCTCCTCCTGGCGCTTTGCCCCTTCCTGTTGTAGTTCCCCCTCCTATAGTTCCTCCGGTCCTCCCTGCTGTTCTACCTGTTGTTCCTCCAGCTGTCGCCCCTTTTCCTGCCCCCTTGCCTTCACCTGTTGTTATTCAGAATGTGCCTACTCTTCCTTTTCCAAGTGATTCTGCATCGCTTGTAGTAGACCAGGGAGCAAGACCAAGGGTTGTGACTCGTAATACTGTGTCCCCAGACAAAAAGAGTGAATTGACTGCTTGGGCTAAACATTGTATGGAGAAGGGTGAACAAGCCAATGTTTTTTCCACAAAAATTTAAAAGATATTCCAGAAAAAACTGTTTTTATCGAAGGATTAGGGACTCATTTGAGTATAATGTGGAATAGACTAAATGATGTAGATTTCCCACAAGGGTTATGTGATTTGAACGTCTTAGCGTTGTCTAGAGATACTGCGGAGAAGGTATATGAGCATGTTGAGAGGATTTTTGAGTATAGGAAGGAGTTGGAAGGGTTACAGAATGAGGAAGCAGATGGTGGTAGTTTAGGTATTATGTACTTACAGAAACATTTTTTCTCCTCGCTGTGAATTAAAAGGTGAGGAAGCGCAAATTTGTATAAAGGATGTGATAAGATGGATTTCGGATATGTCGATAACTCCAGATGAAGTATATGACACATATAGTCAGTATACGTTAGAAATGCAAAAGAAAGTGATACAGGTGATGGTAGAACACCTGCAGAATGAGTGTGTAAAAAGAAAGATTTGTTGTCCCGCAGAATTGTTGAGTGTTTATAAAAGAGCCTTTTCGATTGATACTTCTTCGACTGCCTTAGCGCTTGATTTGGCTCTGTTGCTTAGTAAGCGTTCGGAGCTGCCTACTTCTCAGTTGCCTATGAGAGAGGTCCCTCCGACATTTGTCCCGAAAGTTAAGATTGCGGCCGATGCTGGATGAGGAATAGTCGCCGGAGAAATTCCTGCACATTATGTTTCACAGTTTGTTCACGTCCCGTTTTCAAGATAGAAAGTGAACACCATAAAGCAATCTATTCCCGATATAAGAAAGAATCCGACCGGATTCTATAAAGAAATAGAGTCAGTCTTACAGTCGTCGGTATTCACTTTAAATGATATTGACTTATTGTTTCCCGTACTCCTGCCAGTTGATTTGTGGAAACAGATTAGGAATATAGATGACATACCTGGGGTGGGTGATACATGGGATAACATGGTTAGGCTAGACAGAGAAAGACCAGCTGGCGAACGAGCACCTCAAGTGATATTAACCTTGCCTGATAGAATTATTGTAAAATTGAAAACTATGGTTCCAGAAAAAAGAATCATTTGCGACAAGCTTACGGCCTGTGTCTAAGGAAAGTCTGAGGGTGCTACCGATTTCTTCAATCGGTTTGAGCAGGTATTCTCAGATTTCAGTGGACAAGACTTAGGCACAGAGTCAGGGAAAAGGTTGTTTGTCGACAAATTTGTACGTGGATTGCTGCCTGACATCCAGTTAAAGATTATGTCTTCTGAAAGCGCTTGGCAGGCGAAGTCTCAATCAGAAGTACTGCATATGGCTCAGTACTATGAAAATTGTGTAAATACTGAAAAGGAAAAACTTGAGAAAAAAAGGGTGACCTGAAAACTAAAGTTTTATTACAGCAGATTTAGAGGTCAGTACATTCCACAGGGAAGTGCGCCCTTGGCTCCGGTAACCATTAACCAGTGTGCCTATTGCCGGCAGGAAGGCCACTGGCGCGCACAATGTCCGACCTTACAGCAAAGGTCATTTGGGAACATGGGTAGACGATCCAGAGGTCGCCCAGGTGCAGGGGGCCCTGGCAGAGGTCAGTTTACACCAGAATCACAGCAAACTCCTTCACAAGATAAACAAGTTTCGAATGTGGATAATAGAATCACCCTTCTGCCGCGTACCTCTCTGAAGAGCTTCCTTTTGATAATATTCTGTTTCGCTAGGATTGCCCGAAGCAGGATTTGGATCCTACGCCTATTCCCATTCATCAGAAAGGCCCCTACGTTGAGATGGTGGTGGGAAATAGGAAGCATCTATTTTTAGTAGATACGGGAGCACAGAAATGTTCCATTGATCATTCACGGGTTCCAAATATTCCCCTGTCACGGCAATCCAACGTTTCCGTAGGGTTTTCAGGCACACCTGTAGTTTGTCCGGTCTCTTTGCCGGTACCGATAACACTGGGTCCCTTCACGGAACAGTGTCCATTTCTACTTACCACAAACTGTGGGGAGAACTTGCTGGGGCCAAATTTGTTGAAGGCATTGCATGCATTAATACATTGTTCTCTGGACGGAATTCGGCTAACAATTTCACCTCAGCAATCACTTGCCTCTCAGTTTTTGACTCGACCTTTACCGCCAGAATTTAGTAATGTTCCAGAATGCTTATGGGGAAATGATGATAATGATGTGGGCATTCTCCAAATTGAACCTGTTAAAATTATTTTGAAACATTGAGTAAAATTGCCTTGCGTCCCGCAATATAAGATCTCAGTTGAAGGCGAACAGGCTTTGAAATGTATAGTTTCTGATTTTGTACATCGTGGTGAAATTGAGGAGATTACGGGTAGCATATGTAATAGACCCATTTTGCCAGTATACAAAAAAGGTGATAATACGATTCCCTTTTGATTTATAATTGATTTACGCGCTATTAACAAAATTGTGGCTCCTCAATTTCCTATCGTACCTGATGTTACAACAATACTAACCATGATTCTGGCTTCTGCCACTCATTTTAGCGTTGTTGATCTGATCTTAAAAACGCATTTTTTAGTATTCCCATACACAAGGATAGCAGGTATTTGTTTGCGTTTACCTTAGGTGGACGCTCGTTTACATTCACTCGTGCACCACAAGGGTACACTGAGAGTCCAAGTATTTATAGTAGGGCATTGAAAGAGCAGCTCGATACCCTCGAGTTGCCTACTACTTGCACATTACTGCAGTATGTAGATGACCTCCTCTTGGCTGCTGATTCTGAGAGCGCCTGTAAAGAAGGCACTGTGTTGTTGCTTTGTCATCTAGCAAAACGTGGCCACAAAGCTTCACTTAAAAAATTCCAATATTGTTGTCAGGAAGTCGCCTATTTAGGCTATTTCCTGTCAAAGGAGGGTGGTTGACACCTGAACGAATAAAGACCATTTCCGGCATGTCTGTCCCAAATACGCGAAAAAGGAAGTTAGAGCCTTGATAGGTATGGCTTCTTATTGTAGATTGTGGATCCCTAACTTTTCATTAATGATTAAACCAATGCTGGCTTTGACAAAGGAGGGCATTTCTTTGCCATTGCCATGGACTTTGGAACACCAGACAGCATTTGATTTGCTCAAATCCGCGCTGTGTTCAGCGCCGGTTTTAGGAACTCCGAATTATGACAATGCCTTTGTATTGTTTGTGCATGAACGTGATGGATGTGCTTTGGCTGTGTTAACGCAGGAATATGGAGGGAAGAATAGGCCGTGTGGCTACTATTCCTCCGCCCTTGATCCTGTAGCATGCGCTTTGCCAAGATGTTTGCGCGCTGTTGCTGCTGCTGCTGCGTCTGTAAAACAGAGTGAGGGAATGGTCCTGGGTCATGCGTTAACCCTAATGGTACCTCACTCTGTAGATATTCTATTGAATAGAACTCAAACGCAACACCTCACTTCTGCACGATTGACAAGATATAAACTAATGTTGTTTGCCCCCCACATTCAAATTCAGAGGTGTTGTGTATTAAATCTGGCTGAACTTTTACCTGTCTCGCAAGATACTGTTGATGGTGACGATACGTCACACGATTGCCTTTATATGACGGAACAAGAGACTAAAGGCGGAATCGATCTGAAAGACACGCCTTTGAATAGCCCACAAGGAGAGCTATTTTGTGATGGCTCTTGTTTTAAACTTCCAGACGGTACATCCACGGCTGCTTATGCTGTTACTACTTTAAGCACTGTTGTGGAAACTAAAAGAATTATGCATAACTCTGCACAGGCCGCAGAAATTATAGCGTTAACTCGAGCTTGTGAACTTTCTGAAGGGCTTACAGTGAATATATTTACTGATCGTCAGTATGCCTTTGGGGTGGCCCACAATTTCGGTAGACTTTGGAAAGAACGAGGTTTCTTGATCTCGCACGGAACGAAAATCCAGCATGGCACTTTAATAGTGCGATTACTTTCAGCACTTGCACTCCCTGTTCAGTTAGCTATCATAAAATGCTCAGCACATCAAAAGGTTACAAATGATGTAGGAAAAGGGAATGCTTTCGCCGATCAGATAGCTAAACAGACTGCCACTGATTTCAGTTCAGAAATGTATGCTGTAAAAGAAATTGTAAATGTTTGCACTTTGGGTGAAAGTATCGATGCTGTAAAAGATATTCAAGCAGATGCTACCATAGAGGAAACTAAGAGATGGATCGAGGGTGCAGGGAGATTGGATGATATGGGTGTTTGGTAGACAATATTGAAGGGAAATGGTTACTCCCTGACGCCTACATTACAATGATGGTTATTATGGCTCATGGTCCGACACATGTTTGTGCGCGTAAATTGACAAAAATGCTACACAGTGTATGGGCCAATGATAAGATTTTCAAAACTGCGGAGCGTTTTGTCCAGAACTGCATGGTTTGCTTGCAGCACAATGTAGGAAAATGTACCTTGACTCCTAGAGGAAGTTTCGCTCCACCTTCTGTCCCGTTTGAGGTTATTCACTTTGATTTTATTGAAATGGAACAGTGTAACAATCTTAAATATGTATTGGTTGTTATTTGTGCCTTTAGTAAGTGGGTTGAGGCCTTCCCGGTTAGAGATGCAACAGCCATAACCACAGCAGAAATTCTGTTGAAAGAGTTTTTTCCTAGGTTCGGGCTGCCGAGAGTCATCTGGTCAGATAATGGGCCACACTTTATTGCCACTGTAATCCTACAAATTTGCAAAGGATTACAGATTGACAAGCGGTTCCATTCAGCTAAACATGCCCAAAGTGCCGGATTAGTGGAAAGGCACAACAGCATTATAAAGAACAAACTCGCTAAGACGTGTGCTGGCACCAAGCTAAAATGGCCGGACGCCTTACCGATCGTGTTACTGTCGATGAGAACAACCCCTCAAACTAAGACTGGGTTCTCTCCCTTTGAGGTGGTAATGGGGAGACCTGCTAATATTTGGGGAATGCCATAAGTCGCTCATTACGGGATATAGAAAATGTGCTTCTTTCAGATTACTGTAACCAGTTGACTAAAAATCTGTTTTCAATTCATCACCAGGTGCGAGAGGCATTACCTGTGCACTAAGAGGGTCCTGGTCACAGTCATTGACCGGGGGACTGGATCCTCATGAAGGTTTTTGAGAGGTCATCTTGCTTTGCACTTCGGTGGAGGGGTCCCTACCAAGTCCTGCTAGTCACCGAGACTGCCATGCGGGTAGCGGGTCGTAAACACTGGATCCATGCGACGCACACCAAACGGATCCCACAGCCCATGCCATACGATACCGAAGACACAGAATCCCTTCCCACTGCTGTAACTAGCGTGCCTGAAACACGGGAGAATCGGAGATCGCTTCAGAATCCGCAAGGCCGGACAAAACGGCCATCTTGTCTCCGTACTCCCCAACAGTGGAACTTCCGGATCAATCCTTTTCTGATCCCATTTCTGTCCATTTGCCACTTCCAGGAGGAAGTGACGACACTTTGTTCTCACCAGAAACTGCAAAATGTAATTTGCGCCCAAGGAAGTAAACGTACAGCATGGTCTAACTGTGCGATTGAGACAATCATTTGAGGGCTTGCCTTTTTGGCCCAACTGTACCGGAAGATTCTGTCAGCTAAGGGTTGTGGGAAAGACATTAAGAAGACGTGTGACTGGAGTCGCCAGCAAACGAACAATTGGTGTTTTTCGGTTGAAGACGACAATGCCTGCACCCGCCACCGCTCGTACTGAACTTTTAGATAAACATTTGACTAGCAGAGACAATGATCAAGCATGTAAGGGGACCCCCAAAGTATATTGTTGCCTTTTTGTGATAATTACTGGATTTTTAGTAACTGTTGTGTTTGGGTTATGGTATCTGGAGGAAGTATATCCGTTAGAGGACTTTTTACCTATTGAAAATGTATCTTTATTCCCACTCCTTCTGTGCAATTGCATACTTTGTCGCCTAGGGATTCTTTGCATAGACGGAACTATCAGAATAATACCCTTTTGTTAATAATGAATGCCACTTATGCAATTTTTAATAAGACCAATTGCTGGATCTGTACACATCTACCGCAACATGGGGATAAGGGGCTAGGTTGGTATATTTATCCCTTACCTTTGACAACTGCCTGTTACGCTTCTCTTAGAGCACTATTTTCTGGTCAATGGAATGACAGCATCTCAGGGAACTTTGATGGTACAAATTTAAATAGTTTTGAAAAGAATGTTTTGATGCCCCTGGGATGCTCGCTTTTTGCAAATAAAAGTAAGCCAAACGTTGCTTCTGTTACGCGGTCTGATAGATTGTCTCATCCCAATGTTGCAAATTTGACTAGTGAAAACAGACCTCTGTACATAGGCGAACCTGTCTATTTTGTTTGCGGTAATGTGGCATTTCCATGGTTGCCCAGGGATTGGCAAGGAACCTGTTATTTAGGGATTCTATTAACTGGGTTATTTATTGCCAGTACTGTAGAAATTTCGAAGACTCGTCCACGACGGGGTGTAAAAGGGGATACTCCAGCGCAAACTCTAGGAGATATTATGAAATCCTTTGTACCATTTTTTGGACAAATTACAAATTCAGAAGATATGAGGGGACTAGCGAGAGTATTGGAGAGAACCATCAACTGGACCACTGACATACTCTATAATATGACGTTGGAGCAGAGAGCGATAAGATTAGTGGCTCTTCAGAACCGGATGGCATTAGATGTCATCCTGGCAGAGCGAGTAGGAGTATGTAAATTAGTGGGATCCGCTTGCTGCGTTTACATACCAGACTCCTTTGCGACGATCTTTAGGGCTATCCAAAATCTACATGTTCTTAGTTCAGAAGTACATGTTCCTGAGGGAAACTGGGAACTTGGCACGTGGTTTTGGGACCTCCTATGGCCATGGGGATGAAGTTGTTTTCGGCCCTGCTGATTATCTTGGGAAGTTTTCTGTTTCTTTGTTGTTGTATACAGTGTCTCCCTGGTATATGCTCAGTGTTAGGGGGATGTTGCGCGCAAGCAACAAGTGCATTAGGGCATAAAATATACACCCCAAAGAATGTTTCCAAAGAGTATGTGTTGAAAGAAACTCTGGTGTCAGATCTAATGGCAATAGATATGTCCGACAATGATTCGGGGTGTATGGACGATGACGTATGGAGTTACTTGTAAGCAGATCAGAAGTAGTGTTAGCACTTGGCATAGGCCAAAAGGAGGGTTTGTCGAACTGGATATTAAATTATGCCTCCTATTATAACGATTTGTATGTATATTGGCCTACGCCAAGTTGCTTAAAAATTGTACGCGAATAACGCTCTACGGCAAGGTCTTGACCTTAGAAATTGATGTAATCCGCCATCTTGAATCAAGCCTCCATTTTAGGTTAGAACCGCCATTTTGGGGTTTTTGTACAAAGTCACCCTGTAATCTAAAATGGCTGTCTCGTGTGCCCTTGTTCTTGCCTTAACCTCTCCAATCTCTGTAGGAGAGTTAATGTCCAACCTGCCTTCAGGCTACATGTTAGGGTCATGTAGACCTTGTCCTTTGTTGACCTCGGGAGCAGGGGATTACTTGAATTAGCAATGTTAAACTACAAGTATACAAGAACAGTAATGCTATCCGAATATAATATGTAAAACATTTGTTTGGTCTGTATTAAAACAGTATGTAAAGAGTGTAAATGTTAAACTAAAGAATAATGGAGTGTGTTAGTAAATGTATTCAAAAGTAAACCGCATGCACGAGATATGTAAATTGGGAAAGTGAACCTGGCGCGACCCTAGCCCAGTGTATGATTAACCTGTAAGAGGGCTGGCAATCATTTTACAAATTGTATAAATGTGTCGATGTCCAGCCAGGAAATTCTGTTCACTGCTCACATTGAACCCTGCTGGTGGTCCCTGTGATGTATTGATGGCCAAATAGCTATTTGTGTACTTTGTTGAATACTGTTCAGTTTTGTAATAAAGATTCTGGGAATCGCTTGGTGTAACAGCCGTAATATTGTATTTTTTCTGATTCCACACGCTGGAAGGCTCGGGAGACAGATCATTACATATCTCCCCCCTCACAGAACATTTACAAGAACAACAAACAGGCTAAGATGCCCAACAATGTGAACCTGTAAAACTTGAAAACAGCAATTTCTTTTTAACAGGATAATCACAGTACACCAGAGAAACACTGTTGTGGAAGGTAAAAAAAACAGAATGAACAAATTTGAAGTCAGACAGTCACCTCCTCAATTTACCCCGCTATTCACATACAAAATCCTGTAACGTCTCACTCTCTTAGACGAAAACACCCCATCATGCAACTCAACCTCCCCTGACACTCCACTACAACCATTCTCAACTTTTGCCAATCTGCCCATTGACCACACCTCGCTACCTTCCACAATGACCACAACCTTCCTCACTGCAGAGATTCTCTTGGGGCCACTACATTTACTTTCCACACATTTATGGGTGTATCAGGGTTTTTTTAATAAGAACCCATTCTCCCACATTCCATTCTAGATCCTTCACACCCTTCTTTTTGTCAAATGTTTCTTTGCACACTCTTTGACTTTGTCTCACATAATTAATTATGCTCTTCCTGTCCACCACCACCGAACTTGCTAAGCCTAACCACCCGGGCATAGTTTTGTACTAAATTCTCTCCCTTTTAGAGATACAAACAGCGATACCTTTGTCATAGAATGAGGTGTGGTTATATGTAGTCCTGAACGTAATGCTAATTGAATGCTCCCTTTTATGAACCTGTTGGTCCTTTCCACCAACCTATTCGCTGTTGAATGATATAGAGCTGTGCGTGTGTGTTTTATGGAATAACTGTTGAGAAACTTCCACATGAATTCTGAAGAGAACTGAACACCGTTATCAGAAACGATTTCTGAGGGAAACCCTTCTCTCAAAAAACTTTCTCCAAAAATGCCACTATCTCCCTTGCTGTCTCCTCTCTGACAGCACTCCATTCCACCCATTTAGTATGAAAATCCACCAACACAAACACTAATTCTAACCCCTCACCTAACCCCATAATGGGTCCTATTATATCGATGGATACCTTCTTCCAGGGTTGATCAGGTACAAAGTTGGGAATAAGAGGAGTTTCTCGTACAACCTTGTTTTTCTCACTCAACCCACATGGGCCACAATTCTTGACAAAATTCTCAGCTACTTTATGCATTCCTGGCTTCCTCTTGGTTGCGCTTTCCCCTAAATGTCCTTGATGAGCCAATCCCACCAATTGATCTCTAATCTTCTCAGAAGGTACAATACACATTCCTCTTCTGAGCCTCCCATCAATGATACTCAACTCATCCTTACCTTCCCACCAAACCTCAAACGTCTTCTCTAACAACTCATTAGGCCATCCCGATACTGTCCATGCTCTGATGATCTTCATGTCTTCATCCAATTGCTCACTCTGCTCCCACTCCATTTGCCCCACACTTCCCAATTCCACTTCTGCAACTATATTTCCCTCTTTCCATTCACTACACACTTCCTGTAGTAGGCATTCTTGATAGGTAATCTGCAATAACATTGTACTTTCCCCGTAAATAACACACTTTGAAATCATATCCTTGTTTGCCTAGACACCATCTGCTAATTCTGGGCGACCCTTGAGCCCAGTTTCCACTTTCAAACATTTGGGCCAATTGTTTGTGGTCCGATATCACTATGAACTTTCTGGCCCACAAGAAGAACTTGAAATGACATATTGCCCAAAACATCTCCGAAGCCTCTCTTTCGATGACTGAGTAATTCTTTTCAGCACACTTCAGAGTCATTGATGCAAACGTGATAACTCTCTCTATCTTGTCATTGTCATACTGTGTGAGCGTTGCTCCCAGCCCCAAAATACTGGCATCCACGGACAAAAAGACACCTGACTTCTGAAGAAAACTTTCCTATTGAATGTGCTTTCACTATGTCCTCTTTTATTTTCTGTATTGCCTCCTCACACTCATTTGACCACCCAAACTTGACCCCTTTCTTTAGTAATGACCTTAGGGGCGTGGAAATAACTGCAAAGTTCCTCACAAACTTGTGGTAGTACTCAGCTAAACCCCAAAAAGATCTTAATTGTTCCTTGCCAGTGGGACTTGGGGCTTTTTCAATAGCTTTTACCAAGCTGAGCTTAGGGCTGATGCCATTACCCGACACCTTGTGACCTAAATACTCCACGCTATACACCGCAGTCTTGCGCTTTTTCCTTTGTACTGTCAACCCTGCACCTTTCAACTTATTCAAGACCAATTTCAATAGATCATCATGTTTCTCACTCAATTCAGCATAAATCAGAATGTCATCTTGAAATACAATAATGTTTGGTACCCCCTCAAACACCTTTTCCATGACCCTTTGGAACACAGCTGCTGCCGAGACTAAGTGCAAAGACTGGAGACGGTTTCTGTACTCCGCTCGCTATATGGCAGAGGAGAGGCACAGAGGAACCCAGCCAAGATTCTTTATGTGGTAGCTATGGTCGAGCAATCAAGGCTTAAGCTTTCAGGAGGTGAGGCGGGCTGGTTCTTAAGCACAGTGTAGTCCTCAAGCACCCACAAAGGAATGTCCACATAATACAGTTCTTTATATAAATAAGGTCAACTTATGTACACAATCACAATAACACACTTTGTGCTCAGTTAATCTGAAATGGCAAATATATACAGTTTCTATGTGCTACCACACATATGCTTTGATTCCATTAAAATGCATTAACTGTACTCAGTTGAAATGTCACACAAATCACTGACTTCAGAGGACTGCTGTCCGTCGTTTACTGCACGAACGGTAAGTTTAAAGTCTTTAGTAATGATGTCTCTTGTTTTGCAGGTTCCGGCGATGGCGGATGACGGGCTGAAGTGAGTTGAAGATGGAGCCCGTGTGATGAATAGAAGCGCCTGGAAGCACGTAAGTAAGCGCTTGTTGCCTGCTTCACGATGCGCTCTAACTGTCTTTTTATTTTGCAGGTACAAGTTCTGAGCGGCTGCAGGGTGCCGGAATACCCACTGGGTTAGATGTGGAAAGGAGTAATGGCACGTGAGTATTAAAGTTCCCCAATGTCTTTAAACGCACCTTGTTTTGTCTTTCAGATGCAGGATGCAGCGCCGAAGGCCTCCGGAGCGTGCGAAGAGTTGGTAAGCTTTTGTCTTTCAGATGCCGGAATACAGTGTGAAGACCTCCGGAGCGCACGAAGAGTAGGTAAGCCTTTGTCTTTCAGATGCCGGAATGCTAACCTGTTCTTTCTTGTCTTTATAGGTGTTGCTGAAGACTGGATTCAGGATGGTAAGCCTTTTTCCTTAGGCCCAGGATCCGATGCAGAAGACACGATGAGCGTTCTGCTGCAGAGGATGCAGAATAACGCAAAGCAAGATTCATCCACCGGGTGTGGTTTAAATAGCCTCCTGTAGTGCTTAGGTGTCTCCTTCCACAGCCACGCCTAGGTAAGAAAAGAGTTCCTGCTTTCCAGAAGAGTTCCAGTGTTCTGAATCTAGGGAGTGGCTCCTGCCCCACCCAACAGGAAAAGTAGTTCCAAACAGAAGAGGATCAGAGGCTCAGCTGGCAGGCAAGTAAGCAGCATGGTCTGCTGCAGGTAAGTCCACCCAAGCATTATGAGCCCGGCGCTTCCAGCGCTGGGACTGGGCATATTTATGAGCCTGGTGCCACTGGCGCCAGGACTGGGTCCAAAAGGTCCCAATTGGGACTGGTTGGCCCTCGGAACCTGGGTTATGGATCTGCTTCCAAGGGAGTTGGGAAAACCCTGACCTTTTGGAAGCAGAGATCATGACAGTACCCCCCCTCAAGGCCCCTCCCAAACCGGGCTTCTCCGGGGGTTTTGGCTTGTCAGGAAATGTTCAGTGAAATCTTTTGATTAGGCGAGGAGCGTGGACATATTCAGCAGGTTCCCAGGATCTCTCTTGGGGGCCGTAGCCTTTCCAGTCAATTAGGTAAAATAGTTTAGATTTGGAGATCTTGGAGTCCAGAATGCTTTTGACTTCAAACTCGAGTTCTCCATCAACTAGGATGGGTTTTGGAGATTTAGTTAGTCGGGTTTGAGGTTGCACGGGTTTTAATAGAGAGACGTGGAAGACCGGATGTATCTTCATGTGCGGGGGCAAGTCCAACTTGACCGCTACTGGGTTTACTATGGTAGTGATGGAATAGGGACCAAGGTATCTTGGGTTGAATGTGCGTGGCCCTTTTAGAGGTAGATATTTGGTGGATAACCAGACTTGGTCCCCTACTTGATATTGGCTTCCTTCCGATGTTGATCTGCTCCTTTCTTGTATTGTTCTTTAGCCCTTTGAAGGTGAGAAACAGCTTCCTTAAAGGCTTGGGTGATTGTAGAATGCAGGTAGTCTACTGCTGGTGTTTCAAGATCTTGGAGGGGATCCAACTCCGAGGTTCGAGGGTGACTGCCGTACAAAAGAAAAAACGGTGTTTTCCCAGTTCCTGAATGGACAGAGTTATTGTAGGCATATTCGGCTATCCAAAGGATGTCTTTCCAAGTTTTTTCAGTTTGTTGCAGCATGCAGCGTAAATACTGTTCCAGAGTTTGATTGGTCCTCTCGGTTTGTCCGTCGGTCTGAGGGTGGTGACTGGTCGATAGTCTCACATCAATTTGAGCCGACCGACAGCAACTTCGCCAAAAATGAGAAATAAATTGACTACCTCGATCCGAAATTAGAACCGAAGGAAAACCGTGTAGTCGGACGATGTTTTCGAGAAATTCTCGGGCCAGAGTTGCTGCTGTTGGCAAGCCTTTGAGCGGAATGAAATGCGCCATCTTGGAGAATAAGTCCATGATTACTAGAATCGTATTGTATTCGGAGCATGGAGGTAGATCGGTGATGAAGTCCATAGAAAGCGTATGCCAAGGGCGAGGTGGGATGTCCATAGGGCGTAAGAGGCCTGCTGGTCTTTCCTTTTGACTCTTGTTTTGGGCGCATACTCCACAGGACATTATAAAGTCTCTGATATCTTTTTTCCAAGACGGCCACCAGAAGTAGCGCGTGATCTTTTCTGAGGTCTTGGCCATACCGGGATGACCTTCCATTAAAGAATCGTGATAACAGGAATTACTTTTTTCTGTAAATCTGTGCTGGGTAGGTATAATCGTTCTTGGAAATACAATAAGTTGCCCTTTACTGCAAAGTCCTTTCCCTGCAGATGCCAATTCTGTATGTCTGCTGGAGTTACAAGTTGCCTGGCTTTATCCTTAACTTCCTCTATGGATTCTGTGGCGATTACACCCAGAATTCTTTGTTCGGGAATGATTGGTACAGGTTTAGGGTTGATCAAGTGTTCTTCCACTCCCATCCGAGAAAGGGCATCAGCTTTACCGTTCTTTGTACCAGGTCGATAGGTAATTATGAAGTCAAACTCGGCAAAGAATAATGCCCAACGGAGTTGTCTAGAGGATTGGGCTTTTGCGGTTTTCAAATATTGCAGGTTTCGGTGATCCGTAATCACAGTAACGGTGTGTCGGGCCCCCAGCAGATAATGCTGCCAAGCCTTAAAGGCAGACTTGATAGCCAGAAGTTCCTTGTCAGTAATCGTGTAATTGATTTCAGGAGGCGAGAATTTGCGGGACCAAAATGCCACGGGATGCAACTGATTGGTTACCGGGTCCTTTTGTGATAGAACTGCCCCCATGGCAAGGCTTGAAGCATCAGTTTCCACGATGTAGGGGAGTTCGGGGCGAGGGTGCTTTAAGATTGGTGCAGAGATAAATTTAGTCTTCAAATCCTGGAAAGCTTGTTCCGCCTCGGTAGACCATTCAAAACGTTTGTTTTTCTTTAACAAGGCAGTGATGGGCTGGACTATTCGAGAGAATTCGGGGATGAACCTGCGGTAAAAGTTAGCGAAGCCTAACATGCTTTGCACACCTTTTACGGAGGATGGTGATGGCCATTTGAGAACTGCATCGACCTTCTTTGAATCCATACGTACTCCGCCAGGTGATAATATGAATCCCAAGAATTCAACTTCAGTCACGTTGAAAACACATTTTTCCAACTTAGCGAAAAGTTTGTGTTGACGCAATCTTTCGAGGACCATTTTCACGTGTTTCCGATGTTCAGATTCCGATGAAGAATAAACGAGGATGTCGTCAATGTAAACAACAACACACACATCTATGAGCTCTCTGAGGACATCGTTCATAAAATATTGAAAGGCGGCCGGGGCATTGCAAAGTCCGAAGGGCATGACCTGATATTCAAATAGCCCATACTTGGTGCGGAAGGCAGTCTTCCATTCATCGCCCTCTTTTACTCGTACCAAGTGGTAAGCTCCTCTAAGATCCAGCTTTGTATATATGCATGCTTTTCTGACTTGGTCCAGGAGTTCAGGGATCAAAGGTAACGGATATCTATTCTTAACGGTGATCTGGTTCAGGGAGCGATAATCGATACAAGTTCTAAGGTCTCCTTCCTTTTTTGGAACGAAGAACAAAGCTGAAGAAGCAGGGGACTTGGAAGGACGAATAAACCCATTCGCCAGGTATTGATCCAGGTATTGTCGAAGGTGAAGGTTCTCAGGCTCGGTGAGGGCATAAATTCTACTACAAGGAGGAGTAGATCCAGGTATCAGGTCTATCTGGCAGTCATAAGACCTATGAGGAGGTAGAGTGTTAGCCTGATCCTTCCGGAAAACATCTTGGTATTCAAGGTATTCGGGAGGACCGTTCTTGCTCGCCAATCGATCAGAGGATTGTGTTTCTCTAACCAAGGTATTCCTAGAATAATCTGAAACTGAGGGGCCTTGATCACATTGAACACGATCTTCTCATGGTGTCCATCTTGACTTACTAGCGTCACCTCTTGAGTGGTATGCGTTACTGGCCCGGAGGCTATCTCCGTACCATCCACTGTAGTAATGACGTCCTTTACAGCCTTGGGACAAAGAGTTAGATTCATCCTCAAAACCATTTCATGATCCACATAATTGCCGATGGCACCGCTGTCGACGTAAGCTTCAATTGCATGTAATCGATCCGGATTATCAGGGCTAATGAGGACCATAGGTATCACGAAATGCGAGGTCACGGAACTGGTTTTCACGCTCGGCAAGAGGACCTCTATTCTTGTCGGGCGAGGTCGTTTCCCTGCTCAGATTTTGTAACTTTGGTAACTGCAGCTCCTACTGCCTTCTTGGCAGGTTTCACCGGACAGTCTCGAAGAAAGTGCCCTGAGTTTCCGCAATAGAGGCATAATTGCAACTGTTTTCTCCTTTCCCGCTCCTTTTGTGTTAGAGGACCTTTCAGACCCCCTATTTGCATGGGTTCCCCGGAGTCTTCTCCTTTGGAAGGAGTTGGCGGTTTGGAAAATACTCGAGCATCAAACTTGGAACGGTCGGCCTTCCTGTTCTGCAGTCTATGATCTATTTGAACGACCAAGTCTATATAATCCGAACAGTCTTGTGGGGGATTCACTACTTGGGCTAAAACATCTTTGAGGTCTCCACGTAGACCTCTATAAAACAGCGTAATCCTTTTGTCCTCAGGCCATTGAGTTTCCACTATTAGTCTATGGAAAGATGTAATATAAGCCAAAAGGTCTTGATTACCCTGTCGCAACGAAAGAAGCTCATTGTCCAAGGCCTGCCCCTGTGAATGTCTTGCGAACAGTTTTTCCATACTAAGCTGAAAGGCTTGAAAATCATGGAGAACCGGATCATCTTGATTAACTAGAGGGATCGACCAGTCTGCCGCATTGCCACCAAGGTACGAAAGCACGAAAGCTACTTTAGCTTGATCAGTTGGAAAGGCTGCTGGCCGGCATAAGAAATGCAACCGGCACTGATTGATAAATACTGCAAACCTCTTTGGGTCACCAGAAAATCGTTCGGGCGGAGCCAGAGGTACATTCCCAGGTAGGTTGATCTGCACTGGATTCATAGAGGATGTAGAAGGAAGATTTCCCCCAGATGCGGGTAACGGGGTCTGTCCGGCTTGTGACTGTAGCAATTGTCTAGCGAGATCATCTGTTCGCTCCTTGGAAATAATCAGTTCCCTTCTTAGAGCGTTCGTTTCCTGACGGGCTGCATGCACTTCTGCCCTTAGTTCCCCAAGTAACTGGGCTAGCTGGTCGGTATCCGAGGTTTCCATAGCGCCTGGACGGGAGTTTTGTGGTAGGCTTTGCGTTCTGTAACGCTCACCTGATTCCCGTAGAGGCGCCGGTCTTGACTGGGCGTATACCGTATCTGCAAAGGTGATGTGTAACACACGGCTGGCTCTTTGGGCTGGACCTCTGTGCACTGTATGTCTGACTTGAAGGGTAAGATGTCTGCAGATAGAAAATATGGGATTAAGGAACTGGGTTATTGAATGTCTCTCTCTTCTTCCCTTTCTCTTCTCCTGTAGAACCCCAAAGGTTAACGCTCTCACCTTAGGTAAGTGAATGCCGTGCTCTCCATCTGCCTCGGGGCAGGGTGCTGTAACCAGTTTCTTCACTGGATAAGGGGAGCAGGCCTCTTGACTTCAGAGGACTGCTGTCCGTCGTTTACTGCACGAACGGTAAGTTTCGAGTAATTCTAATGTCTTTAAAGTCTTTAGTAATGATGTTTCTTGTTTTGCAGGGTTCCGGCGATGGCGGATGACGGGCTGAAGTGAGTTGAAGATGGAGCCTGTGTGATGAATAGAAGCGCCTGGAAGCACGTAAGTAAGCGCTTGTTGCCTGCTTCACGATGCGCTCTAACTGTCTTTTTATTTTGCAGGTACAAGTTCGGAGCGGCTGCAGGGTGCCGGAATACCCACTGGGTTAGGTGTGGAAAGGAGTAATGGCACGTGAGTATTAAAGTTCCCCAATGTCTTTAAACGCACCTTGTTTTGTCTTTCAGATGCCGGAATGCAGTGTGAAGCGTTGGTGACAGCCGATGGACCAGGTAAGTGAAGAGCTGTCACT
This sequence comes from Ambystoma mexicanum, assembly GCF_040938575.1. Lineage (NCBI taxonomy): Eukaryota > Metazoa > Chordata > Amphibia > Caudata > Ambystomatidae > Ambystoma > Ambystoma mexicanum. The sequence goes on from NC_090935.1 coordinate 23,565,782, forward strand.
GAAGACCGTAATGCTAACCTGTTCTTTCTTGTCTTTATAGGTGTTGCTGAATACTGGATTCAGGATGGTAAGGCTTTTTCCTTAGGCCCAGGATCAGATGCAGAAGACACGATGAACGTTCTGCTGCAGAGGATGCAGAATAACGCAAAGCAAGATTCATCCATCGGGTGTGGTTTAAATAGCCTCCTGTAGTGCTTAGGTGTCTCCTTCCACAGCCACGCCTAGGTAAGAAAAGAGTTCCTGCTTTCCAGAAGAGTTCCAGTGTTCTGAATCTAGGGAGTGGCTCCTGCCCCACCCAACAGGAAAAGTAGTTCCAAACAGAAGAGGATCAGAGGCTCAACTGGCAGGCAAGTAAGCAGCGTGGTCTGCTGCAGGTAAGTCCACCGAAGCATTATGAGCCCGGCGCTTCCAGCGCTGGGACTGGGCATATTTATGAGCCTGGTGCCACTGGCGCCAGGACTGGGTCCAAAAGGTCCCAATTGGGACTGGTTGGCACTCGGAACCTGGGTTATGGATCTGCTTCCAAGGGAGTTGGGAAAACCCTGACCTTTTGGAAGCAGAGATCATGACACCTATAGGCCAGTCCACCTCTGGTCGTCGGCTGATCCTTCTTGAGCGGATCCCTTTAAGGCAGGAGCCACGGATCATCGAGATCCCACGAGGAAAAGGGTGAACAACGGCAGCGAAGCAGCAGCTTTGGTCCTAGCGATGTGCGACCACGATCAGTCGTGGACGTCCTGCAAAGACAAGGTGTGCGGTGCACCTCGGCGACGATAGTTCGTTGCTGCAATGAGTCTATGAAGAACTTTGGCAGAGCAAGGGCATCGGGTCGTCTGCATCTCTGCGGTCTTCAGGTGGCAGGAAACCCACCAGTGAATTCTCCCCTGCGCCTCAGCGGCCTTGACTCTCTCCAGAGGGACAAAGCGGTCGATGGTGCGGGCGAGAGATTCCTTGGATTCAAAGTGTCTTAATCTATGGGAGCATTGCGGCTCCGGTAGTCAGCCTCAGCGTCAAGCAGTTCCCCATTCTGGGCAACAAAGCTTCGATGGGCCTCCAGTGGTTATAGCAAACATGCGAACCCTGGTCGACGACGGTGGACGGCTTCTCTTTGTTCTCCTCAGCGGTCCCTGTCTCCGGTTGACAGTCTTTCAAAGGCTGGCTTCCAGGGCGCTTCGGTAAAGGTTGCCGGTGCACGATGGTCCCTCGTAGTTTGGTAAGAGGTCTCCTTACCAGGTCCTCTCTTGGATCAGTTTCTTGAAGGCACAGCAACTTTCAGATAGCGATGAAGGTAACAGCAGTCAACCTTCATCCTCCGGCTTGGCTTCGAGATTAAGCATCAGTTTCAACTTCAGCTTTTGAACGAATTCTAGAAATGAGAGGCCCCCAGATATACTGTTCTGTCTCTCATTTATTCTGCTGGATCACACTCAGGCGAGCAATCACTCAGAAGGGCACTCAGGCAGTCAGGCAGCCAATCAGGCGCAGAGTGCATTCAGACCATTCTCCTCCCTCTCAGACACTCACAACAAGGAATGTGTATTGGGACAAGTACCCAGCCATTGAACACTACACACTGCATTCATACCAGTTTCAGGCAGGGCTGTCTCAGTCTTGTGTCACATACCAGAAACTAGACATCCACAACAAGAAGTGCATATTGGTCACACACTCCATTCACCCAGACCCCAGCCCAAGGGTGTACCCACAACATACAGTCACTGAGAAGGCTCCAGCCAGTCTGGCCTGGACTTCCCTACAATACCATATATGGAGTTTCCACCCAACAGACAGTCAAGGGGCACTACCATATAGGGAACATCCACCCTACAGCCAGTCAGGGGAAGGGACAGAGTCACGGCTTCCTATGACTTTGGGAATACAAGGTAACAGGCAATAGAAAGCAAGAAGCCACAGGGGGCCATCTTGTTTCCTATCAGGAATCAACTGATTCCAATGGCGGGGCCTTGGTATCCTAAAATGGAGGATACTCACAGTACCTGTCAAATTCAGCATGGAGCTGCCACCAGCCCAGACCCTGCTCTGTGGGCCACCCACAGGTGTCCAAAAACATGCACTAGGGGTACAAGGTGTCACTTCCCTCAGGGTATACAGAAAGGTTATCACCTAGTTGCCTTCTAACACCGGTTCCTCCACATCAGCCCCTTGCTGACAAAGAAGAATGTATAGCTTTTCAATGGTCATTTAGTGTTTCAGCTCCCTGCTATCTGGCCGTCTCATGACAATTGGTGGCTATTCACCTCGGCTTTCTTTCTGTGTCTCCATTATAATATATGCACCCTACGAGTGCCTCAAACTGTTTTCCATTCTAAGCAAGAGGGGGGCCTAACTGTCATATTGAAATGGGCCCCCACACATTTTCCGCCAAGCCTGTACTGACCCTGGGTATCTCTCATTGTTATTAAAGTGATATATTCATCAAAAGGTTTTACACCAGAGCTGCGTCTGAGGTTTTTTCTTTATTTTCAACTCTATATTATTAAAGCATGAGTAGATCGACTTCTCATCACCCTGCACGTCTTTGGATACCCTTCCTTTTATAACTGTGGAGGAGACGGCATTAGCCCTCTTCTGCGCTGAGCTCTAGTATATATGTGATGTCTATGCAGTTATTTTTTATATACAGGGACGAGCAATGCTCTTTGGTTTGTAAAAGAAGTACAATAGGTAAGATATCAGAATTGAAGGGAATCAGTGAGCTATTTACAATGGGGTGAGTTCCAGTGACATTATGATGAAGTTGAGATGGGAGTAAATGGGACAGTCACCGGGGTCAATATGTGGATGGAGTTAAATAGATTAAGGACAATCAACATTAGACATTTTTAAGTACATTTAGGCTGTCCGGCCAGCTATGTTAGGGATGTGACTATGATAGAAGAAGTGTTAGAGTGGAGGTAGAGAATGTGAGGGACAGAGACAGGTTGGAGGCGAGAGGAAATGTTAGCTAAAGGCAGATGAGAGGTACGTTATGAGTGTAAAGACTGGAGGGGGTGTCTGTGTTCCTGCTCTCTATATAGCAGAGGAGAGGCACAGAGGACCCCAGCCAAGATTCTCTATTCCGTAGCTATGGTCGAGCAATCAAGGCCTAGCTTCTCAGGAGGTGATGCAGGCTGGTTCTTAAGTACAGTGTAGTCCCCAAGAACCCACAAAGGAATTCCGCACACTATATTAGTTAAAACACAGTCTTTATATAATTAAGGTTCAAGGTTATATACACAATCACAGTAACTCAGTGCTCAGTTAATCTACAATGTCAAATATATACAGTTCTAAGTGGTACCACAATTATTATCAGATTTCATTAAAGTGCATCAACTGTACTCTGGTTAAATGTCACACAAATCACTTAATAAAGGTAACCAACAATAGACATAGGAGGAAAGCAGTTGGTTAGAACAATTGGCAGAATACTGGCCCCATGACATAGACACAGCTCTGTGTGGAGATCCCCCCACCTGAGCAACCTGTAAAGTAAGATATAATACAAGCCCAGTCCATATATTGCTCTTACGAGTCTTATTTCCTTCTAAAGTGTTCTACAACCCCAATGTACCTGGAATCGTAGGTTTCGACGGGTCGTCGACAGATCCTTCTTGAGCGGCTCCCTTTCAGGCAGGAGCCACGGTTCATCGAGATCCCCGGAAGAAAGGGTGAACAACGGCATGGAGGCAGCAGCTTCGGTCCTGGCGGTGCTCGTCGATGATGAGTCGAAGACGTCCTGCAAGGATGAGGCATGCGGGGCACCTCAATGTCGATAGTTCGGGACCGCAAAGAGTTTGTGAAGAACTGTGGCCCAGCAAGGGCGTCGAGTCGTCCAGTGTCTCTACGGTCTTTGGGTGGCGGGAAACCCACCGGCGGAGGCTCCTCGGCGCATCGACAGCCTGGCCTTCTCTGGCGGGATAAGGCGGGCGGCGGTACGGACGAGGGCGTCCGTGAATCAAAAGTCTTAGGCAAAGGAGCGTTGCGGCTCCAGTCATCGACGGCACAGCGTCAAGCAGTCCGCGCTTCTGGGCAACTAACTTCGAAGGGCCTCCAGTGGTGATAGCAAACCTGCGAACGCTGGTCGACGACGGTAGATGGCTGTCCCGTCATTCTCTTTGTTTCTCGTCGGCGGTCCCCGTCTCCGCCTGACAGTCTTTCGTAGGCTGACATCCAGGGCGCTTCGGCAAAGGTTAGCAGTGAACGATGGTCAGTCGTAGCTTGGGAACAGGGTGCCTAGCCAGGTCCTCTCTGGGTCAGTTCTTGAAGACACAGCAGCTTTCAGATCGACGAAGTGGAGCAGCAGCAATGCTTCTCTTCCAGCAGGGCTTCAAGGTTAAGCTTCAGTTTCAATGTCAGTTTCAACTCCAGCTTCTGAACGATTTCTAGCAGTGAGAGGCCCCCAGATATACTAGTTGATCTCCCATTCCCTCTGCTGGGTCACACTCAGGCAACCAATCACTCGGAAGGGCATTCAGGCAGTTAGTCAGCCAATCAGGCGCACGGTGCATTCAGGCCATTCTTCTCCATCCAGACACTCATAACACAGAATATTGATGCGAACAAGTACCACGCCATTCAACACTATACACTGCATTCATACCAGTTTCGGGTAGGGCTGTCTCAGTCATTGGGCCTCATTACAGGTTGGGCAGTCCGGAAATAACAGTGGCGGTCAACCCGCCGCCACTGTTAATTCCGGACCGCCCGATCCCGAGTCCTGCAGGCGGGAGGTGGCGTTCCCGCCAGGTCTGACCTGGTGGGTTTACCAATGCCCGCCTGCAGGCAGACGAGGAAACACCGGCAGCATCACAAGATGGTGCCGGTGTTTCCATGATCCCCATTCCCATTGAGTCCCATAGGACTCAATGGGAATGGGGATTTACACCATTCCGCCTCCGTTATTCCCGGGACCCCGGGGTTGTAATGCCCCGGTAATACCGAGAATCACGGAGGCATAATGGTAATACAAGTCCGGCGGTAACCAGGGGGTTTTACCACCTCGGTTACCGCCGGACTCGTAATGAGGCCCATTGTGTCAAACACCAGATCATAGACATCCACAACATAGAATGCGTATTCGTCATACACTCCATTCACCCAGGTCCCACCCACATGTGTACCCACAACATATGGTCGTTGGGAAGGCTCCAGCCAGTCTGGTCGGCACTTCCCCACACTACCATATATGGAACTTCCACCCAACAGTCAGTCAGAGGGAGGCAGTCAGGGGGAGGGGACAGAGTTAGGCCTTCCCGGGACTTCGGGAAAATCAAGGTAACAGGTGATGGAAGGCAAGAGGCCACGGGGCCATCTTGTTTCCATCAGGAATCAACTGATTCCAATGACAGGGCCCGGACATCCATAATGGAGGATGCTCAGGGCACTTGTCAATTCAGCACGGAGCTGCCACCAGCCCATACCCTGCTCTGTGGGCCACACACAGGTGCCCAAAAACATACACTAGGGGTACAGGGTTGTATCCCCACCCATGGGTGCCATAAGGGTATCCCATGGGTCTGTACACCAAACCAAAAGAGAGAGCTGCACCGCCAGGAGTCCCACATGAACTCCTGCGCGGAAAACACGACACAACACACAATATAAAACCAGTAAAGGACAAGGATACAGAGGCCCTGACCTCCGATGCATTTCCAGCATCACAGTCGCCCCCCCCCAGACTGAGGTTAGGGTGCCTTATCTTTCATGAGATAGACACCATCACCTAGACGGTCAACATACCTTCTGGAAAGGCCATCTGCATTTTTGTGACTCTTCCCTGGTCTATGCTCTATGGTGAAGTCGAGCCCTTGCAGGTTAATGGACCACCTGGGCAGTTTCGGCTTCTCACCCTTCATCTGCATAAGCCACTTAAGGGGCTTATGGTCTGTTTGGACCTTGAAGGTAGACCCCGTTAGGTAGGGCCTAAAACACCTAAGGCTCCAAACTATGCTAAATCATTCCTTTTCAACAGTAGCCCACCTAAGTTCTCTACCCTTGAGTTGTCTACTGATGAATCTGATCGGATGTTCCCTCCCTTTGTCATCTAACTGGGACAAGACAGCTCCAATTCCGGTGTTGCAGGCATCTGTCTGGACGATAAAGGGTCGACTGTAGTCAGGTGCACACAACACAGGTGCCCTACACAGACTTTCTTTCAAGCCATCAAAGGCCCTCTGACAGTCTTCCGTCCAATTAACCTTCCTAGGTTGTTTGGGTGAAGTCAGAGCTGTCAGGGGTGCAGCTATAGTTCCATAGTCTGCCATGAAATTGCGATAATACCCAGTGAGGCCCAAAAAGGCTCTCACCTGAGTTTGAGTAGTGGGAGTCTCCCAGTCATGTACATCCTGTATTTTACTGGGGAGAGGTTGGATTTGACCCCCTCCTACCTCATGTCCAAGATACGTGACTTTCCCCTGAGCTATCTGGCACTTGGTGCCCTTGATAGTGAGGTTAGCCCTTTTCAAGGCCTGCAACACCCTATCCAGATGTGTCAAATGCTCTTCCCAGGTGGAACTGTAGACGGCAATGTTGTCTAAGTAGGCCACACAAAAGGCCTCTAGCCCACTGAGCGCATGATTGAACAATCTCTGGAAGGTGGCAGGGGCATCTGCCACCTTCTAGAGATTAACGGTAGGTATATGTCAGATACCTTAACGGTATCTGCCATACGGTAGCACCTGCTTTTGACAGGCACACTGTCACCAGTGTCAATTTCATGCCTACACCACGGTGTAAGGCCTGGTGTCAGTGAGAACAGAGAGTCATACTGCCGGAGCAAAGCCCTGCAGGCCTTCTGCTGCTCTGTCGTCAGATCTGGAGAGAGATGTACTCCCTCCACTGAGCCATCCTGAGGGCTGCTATTGAGCAAATCAGGAAGGGGCTCACTCTCATCCTCTTTTTGCTCTGATGCTAGCAAGAGACATGAGACTTCCGCTCGCCTATGGAAAGGCTTCAGCCTGTTGACGTGGAATACTTGATGGCTACCCCAGAGACTCCCATGTCAACCAGATAATTGACTTCGCCCATCTTGGAAATTATCCTGAAGGGTCCAGTCCATTTGTCTGCCAAAGCTCGAGGCTTGATAGGCTCCATCACAAGGATTTCCTGGCCTGGAGTCCAATCCACATACGAGGCTTTAAGGTCATGCCAGTACTTATTCAATTCCTGGCTGGCCTTGAGATTCGCTGTCGCCTGACCCATCATCTGTGTCATCCTCCGTCTGAGGTCTAACACATAGTCCCCCACTTGCTTGGCAGGACCTGGAGGGGTGGCTTCCAAACCTTCTCTGATCAAGGCAAGGGGCCCCCTCACGGGATGTCCAAAGAGTAACTCAAAGGGGCTGAAACCAACACCCTCTTGAGCTACCTCTCTGTAAGCGACCAGCAGGCATGGCAGGAGGAGATCCCATTTCCTCCTTAGGGGCTCTTCCAAAGCGCCTAGCATGCCCTTGAGAGTTTTATTAAATCTCTCAACCAGAGCATTGGTCTGTGGGTGGTAAGAGGTGGAGAACTTGTAGGTTACCCGGCACTCTTTCCACATGGTTTTCATGTAGCTAGACATGAAGTTGGACCCTCTGTTAGGGAGAATTCTCATTTATGGCTAATTTCCCTTACCTAGTGAGTCCCTCAGCAGCTTTGATGGATTTCTGGGGTTTATTTTTTCCACCTGGTAAGAGTGTAAACCTTTTCCCCACTCTTACATGTGTTTTGCCATGTGTATTTCAACTTTTTGTGTGATCTTGGGCTCTGGAGCCACACCACTCCATGAGCCCAACTTTGTGTGTGTGTTACACAGCACCTTCAGTGCAGTGACACAGGGTTGTCTCTAAGACTTCCCACTGACTCCATTTCTCTGGGGCTGACTACTGTCCCCCAGAAACAGGTAAAGTTGCCATTTACTTTATGTAGTCATTTAACCTACAGACCCAGTACACCCCATCTTACATGGAGTATTGGAAAGGGTTAACTCTGATCCCTTTTTGTCTGTACCTCCTGGAACCTTGTTTCGCTCCCTTAACACTAAGACTTGACTGGTGGCACTGGTATCTACCCTAACTTTCCTACCGCGATTATAGTGTATAACCGTGGTACTGTTTTAGGATATTGTGTTAGCCTCGAACATAAACCCGCTTGACCAAATATATTTTATTTTGGCTCCGGTCGGGTTTATTCGCCATTTCTTTTTGTTAACATCCTTCTTGCGTTTTACTTTGCGTGGCAAACCAGGTTTGCCTTCTTTGTTCGCCGTCCTTTGGCGGGCTTCTGCGAAGAAGCCCTCCTTTGGCGCCTGGGTGTCTAGGTGGGCTGAATGTGAGGGAGGGGTTTAGTCACCCTCAGCACAGGGATCTCCTTGGAGACCCAAGTCGCACTTTGGGTCCATTGGCTGAGGTGGTTGTCCGGGCTGGACAACCCCCCTGCTGTGTGATTGACAGCCAGGCTGTGTGAATGGGGGATGTTGGCATAAAAGGCAGGACTCTTGGGCTGGAAGTCAGAGTCGCCACTGGAACTACAAGAACCGAAGAGAAGCGGAGAAGAAGACGGCTGCTGCAATCCTGAGTCCCTGTGAAGCCCTGCTGCAGTCCTGAGCTATCTACCCTTCAACGACAGAGAAGATCCAGTCCGGAGTCTTCTTCCCTTGAGCCTGGTGGGATCAACAGCCAGAGAATCCTTACCTGGGTCGAAATCGCTGCGTGAAGCTGTAGTGGTCCGGATAGCCATCAGAAGACCCCTCTCCTGTTTCAAAGGAGCGCACCTTTTATTCACCGTTGCTTTGCTGCTGCTGGCCTCATCCCTGGGTAGTGCAGATCACTCCAGACGTCCTCCTTCTTGTCCCCACGACTGAAGCTTCAGGAACCGTGAGTCTGCAGTAACTACCAGGAATAACTGCCGTGGCACAAGCTTCTTCAGTCGAAAAAGGTACTGTGTCCATTTGGCCGTTCTCTCCGTCCGACCTTGAGGAATCGGGGTGAACCCCTTTTTCTTACCGAAGGCTTGTCCTTTCTTCCTTCCCTCTTATAACTTTTGCCTCCTGTTGACAATATCCAAGTACTTCTGACAACGTTAACCTCGAACTGTTCTAATCGTGTGATCCTCGACAACAGAGCCCTGCTCCATTTGACACTGGCGCAGGCCTATTGACTTTATCTGTCTCTTAGAATACGTCCTCTGATTCAAGTGCCTTGACAAAAGTATTGCCTATGATTTTTATCCCCTTTTCCTTGGTTTTTATTCAATGTGTTAACCCCTTAAGTGCCAGGCTGTTATTGAAGTCTATGTAAAAAGGACGAGTATACTCGTCTTAAATGTGTTTTGACTGCGGTTACAATTCACCCCGCGGGTACGCTTTTCTTTCGTAAGAACGAACTGCTTAACCCCGGTAACGTCTTTTGTGTCACAACACCGGTCTGTCAAATCCCAATGTACTTGAATTGACCTGAACCAAAGGAATTGGTTGTGTGTGGTATATTTAGAGTGTGGTCTTGTTTAATAGAAGTGAAGTGTTTTGTGAACAGATGGTTAGAAAATAAATGTACTTATATTTTTTAACCAGAAACCCTGAGTCAGTGTTTGTTTGAGTCACAGTAATTGTAGTCCTTGGTGTAATCCCTATTACTGCTCATTTGCTCTTGAGATAAGTCTGGCTGCTCCTCTACTGCTACCACTATAACTGTGTAGTACAGGCTTGTACTACTAAAGGTGAAATTGTACTACCACTGGTGGACTTAATTGTCTGTAGTGTTCCCTACGGGTACTGCAGAGGATTCTGCCTAACACCCTCTGTCAGAGACAACCATTTTAGGGAATCCAACATGGGTAAAAATGCCCAGGAGAGCCCTGGCAACCACCTTGGCAGTAACAGTCCAAAGGGGTATAGCCTCAGGGTACCTGGTGGCATGATCAACCAAGACCAGGATGAACCGATGTCCACCTAAAGTGGGAGGGTCAAGGGGACCGACAATGTCGATGCCCACCATCTCAAACGGTGTGCCAACCACTGGCAATGGCTGCAGTGGGGCAATGACACTGCCTCCAGTCTTGCCAGACAACTGACAAGTTGGGCAGGTCCTGCAGTGGGACTCCACTTCTACTTCCATCCGAGGCCAGTAGAAATGGGCACAGAGCCTCTGCTTAGTCTTCTTGGCACCAAGATGACCAGCTAAGGGCACCTCATGCGCCAACTGCAGCAGGAAGGGCCTGTAAACCTGGGGTACCACCAACCTCTTGAGGGCACCAGGTTCAGGCTTAGTGGGCTCACTAACAAGGAGCTCACCCTCCCAATAGATCCAGAATGTCCTAGGCACTTCTCCCTGTGCCTGGGACAGGGCCTGTTTCCTCAGACCCTCAAGAGAGTGGCACTTTCTCTGTCCATTACAGAAGTCCGCCCGGGAGGGCCCCCCTTCAGCCAGCAGGCATTGAAGGTCGGGGGGTCCGCCGGGCTGAGCACCTCTCCTGCAGGAGGGTCTTCTGCCTCTTCTCCCTCAGGAGTTGAGTTTGGGTTTTCCACTGGTCCCAGCCCGTCCAGAGCATGGATCCCAATGGGTGCTGTAGGAACAGCAGGAAGAGAAGGAGCCCCCTTCACCTGGGTGGCCTTCTTGTTCTTCCGTCTTCTAGCCTTAGGCCTCGCCTTTGGCTCGGGTACCTGACTCACAGCCAGACCCGGTGTCACCTGTGACCTAGTGTCTGCAGCAGCAGCCATGGGTAGACCATCCAAGATCAACCCCATCTCTACTAGATCATTTCTTAACAGAATGTTTGTTTGTTTGTTTGTTTCTTTATTTATACCGCGCGCCGAACCCTGAGGTAACTAGGTGCCAGAGACTTAAAGTAGATTACAACATAATATAGGTGTACAAGATAATAAGAGTAAGTGCAAATGACCGGGTTACATAGTGGTCAGGGCAAGCATCAGCAGAAATACAATAGTGAGAACAAACGTTAATTTGTCAAACAGAGGGAGAGTTCTTGTCGGCCAGCCAAGACTTCGTTTTTGATCTGAAGGTCCAGAAAGATGGTTCTGCTCTAAGGTTCACAGGTATATCATTCCATTGTTTGGCAGCTAGGACCGGGAAGCTGGAGCCGCCTGCTTTTTTTAGGGAGAATTTATGGATGGTTAGGCAGTGAAAATACACTGTTCTATTTGGTCTGGCTGATATGTGTTTGTTAAACTTGTCTGCCAGGTACTTAGGGGCGTCGTTAGATAGGCATTTGTGGATAATGACTAGTGATCTAAGGGTGATTCTGTCTCGAACCGGGAGCCAGTGGGCATCTTGTCTGAAGCTGGAGATGTGAGAGTGCCGCGGGATACTCAGTGCGGCTCTGAGGGCATTATTCTGCAGCACCTGCAATTTGTTCAAATTGAGTTCTGAGATGCCAAGGAAGAGCGTATTACAGTAATCGATTTTTGATAGCACTACCACTCTGGCTAGGGTAATGCAGCTGGACGGCAAGAGGAAGGCTTTGCAGGCGTTGATGAGCTTATATTTTATGTTAGCAGGGACATCGTCCTGAACCAGGACAGGAAGCTTTGCTGTCTTGTCTCCAATCATGAGTGTTACTAAGGCTACAGGCGATAATTTGGGAGGCCCACCAGCTAACCAGGCGGTTCTCAGAGGAGCGCCTACATAGTCCTCTGGCTTCAGCAGGGTCCTGTCCACCAGTTCCATGTGATTTCATCAAATATCAAATTTAAAAAATCGTGGGCGCTGAGTCACTTACAAATACGCAACATGATGACCCCACGATTTTGCAAACTCCCCCACGATCAGCCAAAACTATGTCAAGAGCCATCCTATTCTGAAGTGTCATTAATCTAATCCCTTTCTCCTCCAATGTCATGTTGTATAATATGTCCGTTGTTCCATTTATTGTTTTTTCTAATATTCTGGACAGTTGTCTTATATTATAGGAGTTTATTGCTGCGCCCACGACTGGTATAAGTGATTTTGCTATGTCTTCTGCAATTAATCCTGCCTCACTTCGTTGTTGTCTTGATTTGGGTCTAGATAGTTTGGCTATGTCGGCCGTTTTTGAAAGAAACACCCCTGGAGACAGAATCCCCAAATAACACGTACCTCCCCAGTTTCTGGGCAACCAGGGATAAGCTCTGTCTCCACATATGAAATACACAGGATCGCCTATATATACTGGTTCCTCCTCTATTTCAAGGAACACTATGTTCTTACATCCAGTGACTGTCCCTGCTGAATAGGAGCCTTTCTTTTTCAAACAAAATGGAACAGAACGAGGACTGTAATTTACTGTGTAGGAGGGAGGCACTGTATCTTTATTTCCCACCAGGTTCATGTGAAACGTGATTACAGATGATGGTTTATGGGGTCCATAGAATCTATCTTGTGGTATTACTACTGGTGTTGTTAGTCTAGTTTTGCGAAATATTGAGCAACCTACGGGTTTCATTATCACTTCTTCAAATTCGTTCATGTTTGTTCTGTCTAATTGACCCGTTTCACTCTTATTCCATTTACCATAATAGAATGCACTTAAAGATGCGTAAGATGCGGAGCTCAAAGGCAGGGGCTGCGCATACCAACCTATTCCTTTTACCCCGTGCTGGGGTAGATGGGCACATACCCAACAATTGTTTTTTCTCAGAATTGAGTGTGTCATATTCATTATCAACAGTAGGGTATTATTCCCATGCCCTTCTCTGTGCCGTTCTTCCATTGGGGACAAAGTATAGGAAACTACATGGATCAGGCTTTCAGTGGCAGAAATATTTCTAATAGGCAAGATCATTCCCAATGGGTGTATCTCTTCAATATACCATAACACCAGTACCATCGTTACCGGTGCTAGTACACTCATGACACACATGACGATTGTTAAGATCAACATGCAATTTTTCCTATCATGTTTCTTTTGTACCCCTATTGGCTCTACATTTAACTCATTATCAGCAGCGGTGCAGGAGGAGGCAAAAGCTGAAGTAGGCATTCTTCTTTTTTTTCTCTCGTGATTCTTCTCCACCTACGATGTTCATTGCGATTATCTTTTTCTCACTTCGCCCGTGATGTCAACAAAATGTTCTCCTAATTCAGTGTTTTGCAGTTCTCAACAGCCTGGATTGCTATACGTTGGGCAAGATTATCGTGCTTCGGCACATTGCTCAAAGAACTCCAGAGCAGTATCAATTTCCTTCGTACCATGCAAGCCCCTCTTGTCCCCAAGGGGTGATCTACGCATGGATTTCTTTTCCAAAGATAGCACCGGGGAGCTGCGTACCTGAGTTGTCGGATTTTCACAACTCCCATGCCTCTCTCCCCTAAGCCTCCGGTTCCCACTTCATTCGGGATGGGAAAGAGAGGCAATGAAGAAAGAAATAATGAAGATCCTTTTTCCGAGGCCGTAGATTGTACTGTCTTACCCCTGGTACCTCGTGATCAATGAATAGTTCTTCTGCACTTCCTGGATCAGGCTCAGAGTCAGCCTACGGCGCAACGATGAGTGGTGGGCGCCAAAGAGTTGATGCAGGTTTTCTCTCTGCCTGCAGTGATTCAGACTCTGCTGAGTAACGTTGGGGCATTCTTGGCCCTTCCTCCTGTATAGCAATCTTTCCAGGCTTGGTTTCAGGATCAGATACGTTCTGTGGCAAAATGCTGGCAACAATTTCTTTTGTTTCAGATGCAGCTGCCTTTTCCTCGTCGTCTAGATCAGGCAGTTTTTTCCATGATGATGGGACATTCTTCGCGTGAGTGGCGTGGATCCACGCTTTCCCACCGTCCACTCGGATTGCAGTCTGTGTGTTGCCAAAAGGATCTGATGGGGTCCACGCCATCTGGGTGCAAGTGATGATTTTCTCTCAAAGTTTTTTATCAGGACCCAGTCCCCGGGTTGCAGCGAATGCCCTGGACCGGTGTATCGGATGGGTAGAGCCTCCTGCACCTGCTGATGAATCAAACGCAATTTCTGTATAAACAGGTTACAATATGTACAGAGCACAGGATATTCGATTTCCCTTCACTTTTTAGGCTGCGGTGCACACCAAACATTCGCCGGTCTCCCCATTACGATTTTGTAAGGGGAGAGCTCAGTCCTCGCCTGAACAGATGTGCGCGTACACAACAATGCTAGAGGTAATGCATCTATCCAACGCAACTTGTTCCCTGCGCATATTTTACTGATTTTGGACTTTAGAATGCCGTTTTGACGTTCAACAAGACCGGCACGCATCGGATGCCTAACACAATGGAATTGTTTCTCAATCTGAAGACCTGCACAAATCTGTAGTATTACTGCGCCCACAAAATGCGGGCCATTGTCTGACCATATGACCCGGGGCAACCCAGACCGGGAGAAATACTCCTTTAAAATCACTTTTGCAGTACTCATAGCAGTGCAGTCCTTCAAGGGATATGCTTTTACCCATTTGCTAAATGCACATACAACCACTAGAACATATTTAAAGTTTTGACACCTCTCCATCTCTATGAAATCAAAATGGATTACCTCAAATGGCATAGAGGGCAGGTCAAAGCTTCCTCTTGGGGTAGCTGTTCCTTTTCCAACATTATGTTGTAAACACGTTATGCAATTTTGCACCAGTCTCTCTGCATTTTTCTTTATCTGAGTGTTCTGCCATACTGTAGCTAAGTGCTGAACTCTCTTCTTTGCACAAATGTGCGTGGGGCTGTGGGCCATTGTGACCACTGCGATTACATAAGAATTGGGCAGCATCCAGTTTCTACTTTTCTTGTCCACCCAGCAACCCTCTAAATCCAGTTCTGCAGAGCCCTCAGCCCATTTTTGTATTTCATCAGCAGTTGCCTCTGCCTGCATTTCTTTAACAGTGGCAACCCCATCCTCTATCATGCAGGGCACTTCCTCTGTTTGTACTGTTAACATCTTGGTACTTAAATCAGTGACAGTTTGTTTCGCAATCCTGTCTGCAAATGTGTTTCCCTCTCCCACCTTACATGTTACTTTCTTGTGTGCCTCGCATTTCACTATTGCTAGGCGCTTTGGACACGTAAGAGCAGACAGCAATCGTACAATCAAAGGTCCATTGTGTATTTTGCTTCCATGAGATGTCAAGAAACCCCTCTCAGCCCAGAGTCGGCCAAAGTTATGTACCACCCCAAAAGCGTATTGGCTGTCAGTGTATATGTTTACACTCAAATTTTCAGAAATCTCACATGCTCTGGTCAATGCTATTATCTCTGCGGCTTGTGCAGAGTTATAGGGGATTCCTTTACTCTCCCCAATACTTTTTTGTGTCGTTATAGCATAGGCGGCAGTTGATGTGCCATCAGGTAATTTGAAGCAAGAACCGTCACAAAACAGTTCTCCATCTGGCTCTTTTTGTGGGGTGTCTGTTAAGTCTATTCTTCCTTTCGTTTCTTCCTCTGTAACCATTAAGCAATCATGGGGAGGTGATTCACTCTCACCTACTTTCCCATTGGGCAGTGGCATTAATTCTTCAGGATTCAAAGTGCTACACCTCATAATTTGGATGTTTGGTGCAAACAGGACAATTTCACATCTCGTCAATCTGGCGGACGTGAGGTGTTGCGTCTGCGTTCTATTTAATAGAACGTCTATGGCATGTGGCACCATCAGAATTAGTGTGTGCCCCAATACCATTCCTTCAGTTTCTTCACTGACGCAGCAGCCGCTGCAACAGCTCGCAAACAACGTGGTAACGCGTACGCGACAGGATCCACCATGGAAGAAAAATAACCGCATGGTCTATTTCGTCCACCTTGTTCCTGCGTCAAAACAGCCCACGCGCAGCCTTCATTCTCATGCACAAATAATCTAAAAATCTTTTCATCATTTGGTGTGCTCAACACTGGTGCAGAGCACAATGCAGTTTTGAGAAGATCAAATGCTCTCTGACATTCTTCACTCCATTGCAAAGGCATCACAGCATCCTTTTTTGTTAATGCCACCTTTGGCTTCACGATCATAGCAAAGTCTTTTATCCACTGACGGCAATAGGAAGCCATGCCTATTATAGCTCTGACTCCTTTCTGTGTTTTTGGAATAGGCATACCAGAGATACTCTCTATCCTTTCTGGTGTCAGTCTTCTCCCCTCTTTCGAAAGTAGGTAGCCCAAATAAGCCACCGCCTGTCGACAATATTGGAATTTCTTCAAGCTCGCTTTATGGCCATGCGCTGCTAAGTGTGACAACAACAAGACAGTGCTCTTTTTACAAATCTCCTCTGTATCAGCAGCAATCAACAAATCATCTATATACTGTAACAATACACAGCCTGTCGGTAGTTCTAACATATCCAGTTATTCTTTCAGTGCCCTGCCATAGATACTCGGGCTCTCCGTATAGCCTTGTGGAATTTGGTGAATGTAAATGACCGTCCTCCTAGCGTGAAAGCAAACAAGTATCTGCTATCCTTATGTACTGGGATACTGAAAAACACATTTTTAAGGTCCACTACACTAAAATATTCCGCCAAAGCGGGTATTATTGTCAAAATTGTGGTGACATCTGGGACCAATGGCAATTGCGGGTCTACCACTTTGTTCAATGCTCGTAAATCAATTATAAAATGATACGGTATTTCATTACCTCCTTTCTTATACACGGGAGAATGGGACTGTTACATGTGCTACCTTTAATTTCTTCAATCCGCTCCGATTTCACCAAGTCTGAAACAATACTTTTTAATGAATTCTCCCCATCCATTGAAATCCTATATATCTGAATACGTGGCAACGTTACTCCTTCTTTCAAAACAATTTTCACTGGCTCTATTGTCAAGCATTCCACGTCATTGTCATTCATGGCCCATATGCAAGCTGGTACTTCGCTCAACTCCCCTGGCAAAGGTTTAGACAAAAATTCAGACACTGGTACATTTTTCGGCGAAATTGTCGAAAACACTCCGTCTGGAGTGCAATGAATAATTGCGCTCAATCTTTTCAACAGGTTTAATCCTAATAGATTTTCCCCACAATTTTCTGTTAAGAGAAATGGACAATATTCAGTGAATGGACCTAATGTCACTGGTACTGATTGGGACACCGGGTTGATTACTGGTGTTCCTGCGAACCCTACTGAAATATTACTCTGCCCTGACAGTGGTATCTCCAGAACCAAGTGATGGTCTATCGAGCACTTCTGTGCACCTGTATCTACGAGGAAACTGTGCTCTTTATTCCCGACTTTCATTTCTACGTAGGGTCCTTTCTGATTCACGGGAATAGACACTGGCTCCGACCCCTGTCTTGGGCTGTCCTATTGAGGAAAGAACACATCATCCGATGTGTAGTCACCACAATAATATGTATTGGCTTGTCCATTGGCTTGGGTGTCAAAAATGTTTCCACTCCTGCCTCTATTTGGCCCACTCTGATTTTGGTTATTTGGAGCCTGTCTCTGCCCTTGGCTTGCTTGGCTTTG
Source organism: Ambystoma mexicanum (assembly GCF_040938575.1). Taxonomy (NCBI): domain Eukaryota; kingdom Metazoa; phylum Chordata; class Amphibia; order Caudata; family Ambystomatidae; genus Ambystoma; species Ambystoma mexicanum. Next base: position 23,583,166 of record NC_090935.1, read on the forward strand.
ATTCTGACTGCCATTTCCTTGATTATTCTGATATTGCTGCATATTTCTATTCTGACCGGTTGTTCCCGGGTGTCCCCCATGCTGTCTTCTTTGACCAAAACCATTCCTATTCTGCAAATGTGGCCATTGCGCTCACCAATGACCCTCCTCTTTGCAATATGCGCACTGATTTGGTCCCAAGGGTCCTCCATGCATGTTGGAATTACCATTTGAGGAGAAATTACCTCTCCCTTGTGCATACCCTCTCCCTCTATTGAGTCCACTCACCTGCTGAAGTAACACTCTCGTTTTTAAATTAGCTCTATCCTTTGCCTCTCTCTCTTTCTCTGCGTTCACCCTATTCTCATAGTACTGGGCCATGTGTAATACTTCACTCAGCGATTTTGCTTGCCATGCACTCTCTGATGTCATTATTAAGTTTTGAATTGGGAGTATTAATCCTCTCACATATTTATCATCAAATAACCTTTAACCCGCCTCTGTGCTCACATCCTGTCCACTGTAGTCTGTGAATACTTCCTCAGATCTATTAAAATAATCTGCTGCTGCCTCATCTTTATTTTGGAGACATGCAGTCAGTTTATCCCATACAATTCTTTTTTCTGGAACTATTTCTTTCAGTTTTTGTATTATTCGTCCTGGTAGCGCTGTCATATTTGTAGATGGTTTCTCACCCGCTTTTCTATCCCTATCCTCTATCACTAGATTTTCCCACGTGGCTCCATAAGTGTCCTAATCATTCACGTTCCTTATGTGGTTCCATATGTCTGCTGGCACAATTACTGGGAATACAAATCTATGTTGTTCATAGTAAATATGGACGACCTCAAATAGCACTCTATTTCCTTATAGAATCCCGCCAGATTCTTCCTTAAATCAGGAATCGTTTGTTTTATATTATTCACCTCCTGTCTGGAGAAAGGTACATGTACATATTGTGCTGTATAATGGGCTTCCGTTACACTGCCTGGTATATTACCTACCGCAACCTTTGGCACAAAAGTGGGAGGGACCTCCCTCATGGGGAATACCGCACTCACTGTTCCTCCTCCTTCCCTCATATGCAATAATATTCCCAAATCAAGTGATAAGGCTGTTTCCCCCGTCCCTCGTTCTATTGCTCTTTTATATATTGCCATCAGTTCGGGGGAGCTCGTTTTTGATCTATATCTTTGTCCTGCAAATATTCAACCATCACCTGCAATGCCTTTCTCTTCATTGGCAAGGTGTACTGATCGAATATTTCATGCACTTCCATCGTGAGAATGCTGGGATCTGTAATCCATTTCAGCGCTTTCCGCGTACATATTTTTAATTAGTCACCTGCCTGCTTTGACGGCAGAAGAAATCGCCGCTGCACATATGGTACTGCCTCCTTCTTATCCCTCCTTATATCTTTCTTCCTATATCCTGGCATAGTAAACATTTCAGCAAATGCATCATCAAGTTCATTTTTAAAATCAAAGAGCCTATCCACATGTTCTTTTATCTCTTCATCTCTCTCTCTCTACATCGTGCCAAGGCATTCAAATCTCGCAGCGTCTACAGCTGCACCATCCTAATTAACTGCTTCCATCTCTCCATTAAATAATCTCCCATGCATTCCAACAATACCTGCTTTTCACCAACCCTTTTAAAATCATTCATCGAATCCAGCGTCGCTGTTTCGTCATTTCCATCTATATACATCTCTGCAGCATCCCTTATCTTGCGTTTCCTCTCCTTACTGACTGTACCACGAGTTACTCTGGTACACTCAGTTGGTGCTATCCCCACTCCTGCTGGATCTTCCCTTACTATAGTGAAATCAAGTAGTTCAATGGGCGGAGGGGGAGGAGGAAATTCTTGGGAGGGAGGCGCGCATGGAACAACCAGAATGGAAACGGGGAGTGGCTGCTGCAGCGCTGGAGCCATGGGTTGTAGCGCTACGGGATGTGTAATCTGCATATGTCCTGGTGTCTGAGCAGCAGGGATGGGCTGAGCAACTGGTGGGGGCTGGGCAGTGGGCACTGGTGCAGTTCTATTTACCTCTTTTCTTGGGTGCTCTCGTCTATGTTCAGTTAATATTTTGTCTATCAGTTCATCTGATGCATGCAATTCCTGTTTAGGATATATTTTGTCTACCCCCAACTGACCCATTCTCTCTGACTTTCTCAAGTTATACTCTTTCTGTTTTTGACTTGTGTCTACGCGCATTTTTCTCCCTGCTTTTCCAGCGTAGCATAGCTTCCTTCCTCCAATCTCTAATGACATCAAATGTTGCAGGGCGCGCTCTTTTCTTCAACAATATTGATTCCAAATAATCTATTCGCGCGATCTCATAACTTCCATGATTAGGCCATTGTAGATTTTCGTCATGTCTAGTTTCCTATGCCAAATCTCACAAAACATTTTTGCCTCTACACCATATTTTATATACATCTTATAGGCCGGCGACCCCTTTGGTGGCGCAACCTGTTCAGTTTCCAAAGAATGTCTACCGCGGCGGAAAAACCCCGCCATGCAGGCAGACAATACCCCGGGCATGTTTTAACCTTACCTTACCCTGGGCGTTTGATTTTGCAAACCAACTCTCAACCATATCAGGATTATTTAGAATCAGGGCACGACTTACCTGATCAACCAAATCGCCTTCCAAGACGCAATTCGTCCGTATACTGACACAACCAAAAATTGTCGTGGCTGGGTATCTTGGCTCACTCTGCCTTGTTTCGGTGACCCTCGCCTCCTTGTTCTCTGGACGGACACTTCGATCAGGGATCAGCGGTGTACAGATCTGCAAAGGAGTCTCTCATCACTTTCACAGGGGCGCCCCGAACACCTCTCGATCCCGGCTCGACCGTCTCATCCTCACTCCGTTTTCTTCTTTTGCCTTCTTTCTATTACAACGTATGCGATGGAACAAGTGGGGGAGGGTCCCTATTCGGGCGCCATTTTGATGTGGCCCCTAGGGGCCCCGCGTGTATGGAAACAAGGAACAATCACCGAACACGAATGGATACGCCAGACACGAGGTTCAATTCCCAAAATCTAGGGTTTATTGCAAAGCAAATAGTTTCAGTTGGCCAACTGGGTCTCGCATCCCGCAACGTGTGTTTCCAGACCCCGAGGGACGCAAGAGCGCGAGCAATTTTACAACAGTTACATATATACAAATCAAGCATCTTACTATCAGATATGACATGTTCAATACCGCCCATAATGTATTTACTGCGAAATGTATTTGATGATTGACAATTATGACCAATATGACACAAATATGACACTCTTGGACCTTCATTTAGCAACAGTTGCAATCTGTGGATTTTGCAGACAAGTTTCTTTGTTTTCCAGAACACACAGCTCTTGTTCTAGCAAGCAAACTATGTGCAGGGGAGAGACACATTCCAGGGCCTGCTATCTCTTAGTTTCTATTCGTGTGCTAGGGGTCAACCCGCTCTCCCGGGCTTGGCCAAGGGGGGCCGTGGAATGGAGCATAATTCAAACCATCAATTACTTGTTTAGTTCATTTCCACCGCTCCAGCAAGACTAACTTGCATCTGCATAGTGATTAAATGCCTTGTTGCTTACATTTAAGGAGGACTTGTACGGGAGGAGATTGGACATTCCTGTCTGGGTTGGCAGTATTATGTTTCATCATGTATCTTGTGGCCTCGGTTCTTCCGTATGAGCTTCAGTGGAATGGAATATTCTTACAGCAAAGGAGTTTGACAAAAAGCAAAGAGCAAAAGGTTAATCAAAGTGGTGAATTCTATTTCTACAAAATGGACTCTGTTTAGTCAAGCTCATGAATCCATACTACTTGTATTATCGAAGCTGAATATATGATGTTGTTGATTTTCAGCCAACTAAATATATTGCTTATACTATGGGAGGGTAATTTCTAGACTAACACTTTAGAAGAACCCCTTAAAAGAAAGTGGGACCTTCTACTGCCATGCCTTCTCTTTGCATATAGAGAAGTCCCTCAGAAGGGAGTAAGTTACAGTCCCTTTGAACTTCTCTATGGCCATCCAGTTCGAGGTCCATTGGTGCTGATTAAGGAGGGGTTGGAGAGTGCTCCTTCCCCCAAGCCAGTCAGAGTGACTGACTATGTGATAGGTCTCCGGAGGAGAATGTCACACATGATGGCAGAGGCAAGTGATAACTTGAAAGCTGGTCAAGCTCTGGTCAAGCATTGGCATGACCAGAAGGCTAACATGGTTGAGTTTACTCAAGGCCAGCTTGTTCCTGTTATGGTTCCTACAAGGCAAAGGGCCTTGCAGGACAAGTGGATAGGACCCTTCAAAGTTGTGGGTAAACTTGGAGAGGTGAACTATCTGGTGGACTTAGGCAATCCTAAGGAGGCTCTCAGAGTCTTTCACACCAACCGTTTAAAGGCTTATGTCTCTAGACCTGAAATAGAAGCTTTGATCTTAGCTTCAGCTCAGGAGGAGGAGGAGAGTGAACCTCTGCCTGACCTCCTCAGAGGCTTACCTTTAGATGAGCAAGTGGAAGGAGTTAATCTCTCTTCCAGTCTCATATCTGACCAGCAGGATGAGTGCAAATTACTGTTGAATCAGTTTGCCTTCCTGTTCTCACTTTCACCAGGCTTGACCCCTTGGGGCCAGCATGATATACTCACTGGTGACTGTTTGCCTGTGAAAAGCAGGGGGTACAGAATGTCAGACAATATCAGAACCCACATAAGGAATGAGGTCAACAAGATGCTTGATCTCGGGGTTATAGAACCCTCTACTAGTCCATGGTCTAGCCCAGTTGTGCTTGTACCAAAAGCAGGATCCAAAGAGTTGAGATTCTGTGTGGACTATAGCGCTCTAAATGCAGTCACAAAGACTGATGCCCATCCTTTACCTAGGACAGATGAGCTGGTGGATAAACCTTGGTGTAGCCAAGTACCTCAGCACATTTGACCTAACCTCAGGCTATTGGCAAATAGCTCTGACAGACCATGCCAAGGAGAAAACTGCATTCTCCACCCCAGAAGGCCTCTACCAGTTTAAGGTAATGCCTTTTGGACTAAAGAATGCAGCTGCTACATTTCGGAGGATGGTCAATCAAGTTCTGAATGGGATGGAGGACTTCTGCATGGCCCTACATGGAAAGAACATATTGATCACCAAGGGTATGTTTTGCAGGCTCTTGAGCAGGCCCATCTGACCATAAAGGGAAGTAAATGTCAAATTGGTCAGAGCAAAGTGGTCTACCTTGGACATGAAGTAGGAGGAGGTGAAATAAGGCCATCGCCGAGCAAAGTACAGGCTGTACAAAACTGGGCCACCCCTACTACTCAAACCCAAGTGAGAGCCTTCCTAGGTCTCACTGGGTACTACAGGAACTTCATAGAGAACTATGGGTCCATAGACTCTCCATTGAATGTTATCTCCTCTCCAAAATCTCCTAAAAAGGTCAGATGGAATGAGGAGTGCACTCAAGCCTTTGAAGGTCTGAAGAAAGCCCTTGTCAAGCTCCAGTCCTAAGAGCTCTTGACTACCACCAACCCTTCATTGTACAAACTGATGCTTCAAATGCAGGAATAGGTGCAGTGCTTAGTCAACTGGATGAGAAAGGTAGGGAACATCCCATTTGTTTCATCAGCATGAAGTTAAAGGATCCTGAGACAAGGTGGGCAACAATAGAACGCAAATGTTTTGCTATTCTGTGGGGACTGAATAACTTTAGACCATACTTGTATGGGCCTACTTTGATTATTCAGACTGACCACCAACCCTTGAGATGGCTGATGCAAATGAAAGGGGAAAACCCTAAACTACTAAGATGGTCAATCTGCCTGCAAGGGTTTGATTTTACCATTGAGCACAGAGCAGGAAGTCACCACCAAAATGCTGATGGTCTCTCTAGGATGTTTAGAACCGACTAGAGGTATGAGATTCATCCAGGAGTGGATTAAATCATCCTGTCCCTTAGTCCGGGGGTATGGGGGGGCGAGTGTTAGGGAGAATTTTCATTTATGGCTAATTTCCCTTACCTAGTGAGTCCCTCGGCAGCTTTGCTGGATTTCTGGGGTTTATATTTTCCACCTGGTAAGAGTGTGAACCTTTTCCCACTCTTACGTGTGTTTTGCCATGTGCATTTCTACTTTTTGTGTGATCTTGGGCTCTGGAGCCACACCACTCCATGAGCCCAACTTTTTGTGTGTGTTACACAGCACCTTCAGTGCAGTGACACAGGGTTGTCTCTAAGACTTCCCACTGACTCCATTTCTCTGGGGCTGACTGCTGTCCCCCAGAAACAGGTAAAGTTGCCATTTACTTTATGTAGTCATTTAACCTACAGACCCAGTACACCCCATTTTACATGGAGTATTGGAAAGGGTTAACTCTGATCCCTTTTTGTCTGTACCTCCTGGAGCCTTGTTTCGCTCCCTTAACACTAAGACTTGGCTGGTGGCAGTGGTATCTACCCTAACTTTCCTACCGCGATTATAGTGTATAACCGTGGTACTGTTTTAGGCTATTGTGTTAGCCTCGAACATAAACCCGCTTGACCAAATATATTTTATTTTGGCTCCAGTCGGGTTTATTCGCCATTTCTTTTTGTTAACATCCTTCTTGTGTTTTACTTTGCGCGGCAAACCAGGTTTGCCTTCTTTGTTCGCCGTCCTTTGGCATTTGGGTGTCTAGGTGGGCTGAATGTGAGGGAGGGGTTTAGTCACCCCCTGCACAGGGTCTCCTTGGAGACCCAAGTCGCACTTTGTGTCCATTGGCTGAGGTGGTTGTCCGAGCTGGACAACCCCCCTGCTGTGTGATTGACAGCCAGGCTGTGTGAATGGGGGATTTTGGCATAAAACGCAGGACTCTTGGGCTGGAAGTCAGAGTAGCCACTGGAACTACAAGAACCGAAGAGAAGCGGAGAAGAAGACGGCTGCTGCAACTCCCGAGTCCGGGTAAAGCCCTGCTGCAGTCCTGAGCTATCTACCCTTCAACGACAGAGAAGATCCAGTCCAGAGTCTTCTTCCCTTGAGCCTGGTGGGATCAACCAGCTAACCTTTCTACACCCAGAGAATCCTCTCCTGGGTCAAAATCGCTGCACAAAGCTGTAGTGGTCCGGATAGCCATCAGAAGAGCCCTCTCCTGTTTTAAAGGAGCGCCCCTTTTATTCACTGTTGCTTTGCTGCTGCTGGCCTCATCCCTGGGTAGTGCAGATCGCTCCAGACGTCCTCTTTCTTGTCCCCACGATTGAAGCTTCAGGAACCGTGAGTCTGCAGGAACTACCAGGAACAACTGCCGTGGCACCAGCTTCTTCAGTCGAATAAGGTATTTTGTCCATTTGGTTGTTCTCTCCATCCGACCTTGAGGAATCGGGGTGAACCCCTTTTTCTTACCGAAGGCTTGTCCTTTCTTCCTTCCCTCTTCCCTCTTATAACTTTTGCCTCCCGTTGACAATATCCAAGTACTCCTGGCAACGTTAACCTCGAACTGTTCTAATCGTGTGATCCTCGACAACAGAGCCCTGCTCCATTTGACACTGGTGCAGACCTATTGACTTTATCTGTCTCTTTGAATATGTCCTCTGATTCATGTGCCTTGACAAAAGTATTGCCTATGATTTGTATCCCCTTTTCCTTGGTTTTTATTCAATGTGTTAAATGTGTTTTGACTACGGATACAATTCACACCGCGGGTACGCTTTTCTTTCGTAAGAACGAACTGTCATTACTGTCAAAAAGTGAGCGCTGCTTAACCCCCGGTAACGTCTTTTGTTTCACAACACCGGTGTGTCAAATCCCAATGTACTTACATTGAATCGACCTGAACCAAAGGAATTGGTTGTGGGTGGTTTATTTAGAGTGTGGTCTTGTTTAATAGAAGTGAAGTGTTTTGTGAACAGATGGTTAGAAAATAAATGTACTTATATTTTTTAACCAGAAACCCTGAGTCAGTGTTTGTTTGAGTCACAGTAATTGTAGTCCTTGGTGTAATCCCTATTACTGCTCATTTGCTCTTGAGATAAGTCTGGCTGCTCCTCTACTGCTACCACTATAACTGTGTAGTACAGGCTTGTACTACTAAAGGTGAAATTGTACTACCACTGGTGGACTTAATTGTCTGTAGTGTTCCCTACGGGTACTGCAGAGGATTCTGCCTAACACCCTCTGTCAGAGACAACCATTTTAGGGAATCCAACATGGGTAAAAATGCCCAGGAGAGCCCTGGCAACCACCTTGGCAGTAACAGTCCGAAGGGATATAGCCTTAGGGTACCTGGTGGCATGATCAACCAAGACCAAGACAGGATGAACCGATGCCCACCTAAAGTGGGAGGTTCAAGGGGACCGACAATGTCGATGCCCACCATCTCAAATGTTGTGCCAAACACTGGCAATGGCTGCAGTGGGGCAATGACACTGCCTCCAGTATTGCCAGACAACTGACAAGTTGGGCATGTCCTGCAATGGGACTCCACTTCTACTTCCATCCGAGGCCAGTAGAAATGGGGAGAGAGCCTCTGCTTAGTCTTCTTGGCACCAAGATGACCAGCTAAGAGCACCTCATGCGCCAACTTCAGCAACCCTCCCAAGAGATCCAGAATATCCTAGACACTTCTCCCTGTGCCTGGGACAGGGCCTGTTTACTCAGACCCTCAAGAGAGTGCCACTCTCTCTGTCCATTACAGAAGTCCACCCGGGAGGGTCCCCCTTCAGCCAGCAGGCATTGAAGGTCGGGGGGTCCGCCGGGCTGAGCACCTCTCCCGCAGGAGGGTCTTCTGCCTCTTCTCCCTCAGGAGTTGAGTTTGGGTTTTCCACTGGTCCCAGCCCGTCCAGAGCATGGATCCCAATGGGTGCTGTAGGAACAGCAGGAAGAGAAGGAGCCCCCTTCACCTGGGTGGCCTTCTTGTTCTTCCGTCTTCTAGCCTTAGGCCTCGCCTTTGGCTCGGGTACCTGACTCACAGCCAGACCCGGTGTCACCTGTGACCTAGTGTCTGCAGCAGCAGCCATGGGTAGACCATCCGAGATCAACCCCAACTCTACTTGATCATTTCCTAACAGAATGTTTGTTTGTTTGTTTGTTTGTTTCTTTATTTATACCGCGCGCCGAACCCTGAGGTAACTGGGCACCAGAGACTTAAAGTAGATTACAACATAATATAGGTATACAAGATAATAAGAGTAAGTGCAAATGACCGGGTTACATAGTGGTCAGGGCAAGCATCAGCAGAAATACAATAGTGAGAACAAACGTTAATGTGTCAAACAGAGGGAGAGTTCTTGTCGGCCAGCCAAGACTTAGTTTTTGATCTGAAGGTCTAGAAAGATGGTTCTGCTCTAAGGTTCACAGGTATATCATTCCATTGTTTGGCAGCTAGGACCGGGAAGCTGGGGCTGCCTGCTTTTTTTAGGGAGAATTTGGGGATGGCAGTGAAAATACACCGTTCTAGTTGGTCGGGCTGATATGTGTTTGTCAAACTTGTCTGCCCGGTACTTAGGGGCGTCGTTAGATAGGCATTTGTGGATAATGACTAGTGATCTAAGGGTGATTCTGTCTCGAACCGGGAGCCAGTGGGCATCTTGCCTAAAGCTGGAGATGTGAGAGTGCCGCGGGATACTCAGTGCGGCTCTGAGGGCATTATTCTGCAGCACCTGCAATTTGTTCAAATTGTGTTCTGAGGTGCCAAGGAAGAGCGTATTGCAGTAAACGATTTTTGATAGCACTACCGCTCTGCTAGGGTAATGCAGCTGGACGGCGAGAGCAAGGCTTTGCAGGTGTTGATGAGCTTATAGCTTATGTTAGCAGGGACATTGTCCTGAACCAGGACAGGAAGCTTTGCTGTCTTGTTTCCAATCATGAGTGTGACTAAGGCTACAGGCGATAATTTGGGAGGCCCACCAGCTAACCTGGTGGTTCTCAGAGGAGCACCTACATAGTCCTCTGGCTTCAGCAGGGTCCTGTCCACCGGTTCCATGTGATTTCATCACGGGATGTTTTTTCGTGGGTTTTTTACCGCAGATTTTTTTTGTCGTAAAAAATCATCGCTTTTTTTTGGGGGGGGTTACCCCGCCAAACCCCACCCCCTTTAATTCTTTTCATATCCGCGTACACCCACACCCAATTTATATAATTTTATTACCTCCCCAAAAAATGGGATGATTTTTTTCGAAAAAAAATCCGCAGTAAAAAACCCCACGAAAAAACATCCCGCGATGAAACGATGTCGTACCCTGTCCACCACTGTCATGCTTGCCCAGTGTCTCTCAAGCCAGTAGAAGGCTTGCCATTCAAAAGGACACTTCTCAAAAACCTACGGGTGTTCTGTGGGATAGTCGCCAGTACTTCTGCGTACTGGTCCCAGGCCCCAAGGGACACTAGGGACATCTCTAGAGGAGCACTGAATGTGATCCCTGGGGAGGAGGGGAGGACAGTGGCCTCCACCTCAGGCATCGGGTAAGGGTAGCTCAGGCTGACAGCCTGGGCTCCAAGTGCCTTACCTTTACACTTGGGGTCACCCTTCTTGTGATCCAGAGCCCCACAGTCCCAACAAGTGCCAGGAATGCGGGGTCTAGTACTAGAACCATTGGGTGCCTGCTTTGCAGCAAGTGGACCACTACTCTTATTCCCACCGACAGAGGACTTATCCCCACTAGACTTTTGGGTCCTAGGAGAGGAAGGTTTTGGTTTACCCGACTGTGATTGCTTTTGGGACTCCTCAGCTTTTTCTGAGAGGTCCCCTTTTGTTTGTCCTTGTCCTTCCACTGTAGTCCTTAGGGGACACCCGGTGGGAGACCCACTTGTCAGCTAGCCTGGCCAGCTTAAAGGGATCCAAAATGTTCTGGTCAGCAACATACTGATGCAGCTCTGGTGAACAGGCTTCAGAAAAATGCTCAAAAAACAACAGGTGGGATAAGTCAACAAAAGTTTTCACCTCGTAACCATCAATCCACCCCATCGTGTTCATATGTGCAGCACTCAGCCAGTCAACCCAAGACACATTCTCTCTTTTCTTAAAAACCCTGAAACTTTTAAGGTATTGGGTAGGTGTCTTGCCAAACTTGGCAATCAAAGCAGACTTCATGCATTCATACTGACCCCTTTCTTCCACACTCAGTTTCAGAATGCAGTCATATCCAGTCTCTCCTATCCACATCATGAATTGCACAAACCATTTCAACCTCTTCAATCCATTGGAGGATATCAGAACCCTCTGCATAGACACCAACTAAATCTTTCATAAACTTGGTGGCTGGGGACCTGACACTCTCAACTGGCTTCGCTGAAGTCTCCATTCTAGCTCTCTCCAGCTGAATTTTCTGGTGCTCAGTGTCCCTATCTTTGAGTATCACTTGCTGTGCCAACTCTTCTTTCTTTAACTCAGCTTCTGTTTCCAACTTTTTGTATTGAAAGGCTAACTGTTCCCGTTGTAGTTCCAGTTGTAAAAGTTCAATCTTCAGGGCTTCCCCCTGAAGAGCAGTGCTGGGGTTCGGAACAGAGGCAGCAGGAATTGTGGCGTTCCCAGAATAGGATTCAATGGCAACCCCAGGGGCAGAGTCCTCCTTGGTTGCATCCCCCCTTCAAGAGCTTTACAATCAATCTGGTAGTCCACCAGGGCAGCTATCAGCTCAGCCCTAGACTTATCCACAAAGTCTAACTCCCTGGCTTCACAAGCACTCTGTAGAGCCTCTAAGCTCATCCGAGTCAATTTACCTTTCACAATAGATTCCATTGCTTGTAATGCAGTTATCTTGTACACAACTATACTGTAATGCAGTTATCTTGTACACAACTATACCTCAATTTAACAAAATGCAGATATTTTGTAAATGGCACGGTTATACACTGATTCTTAAAACCATAAGCATCCCACCGCTGCAACCAGCGTAAAGACTGGAGGGGGGTGTCTCTGTTCCTGCTCTCTATTTGGCAGAGGAGAGGCACAGAGGACCGCAGCCAAGATTCTCTATTCGGTAGCTATAGTCGAGCAATCAAAGCCTAGCTTCTCAGGAGGTGATGCAGGCTGGTTCTTAAGTACAGTGTAGCCCCCAAGCACCCACAAAGGAATGTCCACACACTGTATTAGTTAAAACACAGTCTTTATATGGGCATCCCAAAATGGATATGTTCAGTGCACCTGTCAATTCAGCATGGAGCTGCCACTAGCCCATACCCTGCTCTGTGGGCCACACACAGGTGCCCAAAAACATACACTAGGGGTACAGGGTTGTACCTTCACCCATGGGTGCCATAAGGGTATCCCATGGGTCTGTACACCAAACCAAAAGAGAGCTGTACCACCAGGAGTCCCACATGAACCCCTGTGCTGAAAACACAACAGAACACACAATAAAAATACAGTAAAGGGCAAGGATACGGAGGCCCCGTCCCTCCGATGCCTTTCCAGCATCATAATGAGGATAGCTCGGAAGCGAGGACATGGCCTTTCAATTTATCTTCGAAAAAAATCGGTGTGTACTGTTTTTTTGGATGTCTGTGGGAAGAGAATTCCATGAATGTGGAGCAAGAAACAGAAACAGCGGGAGTGAGAGGAAGCATGTATGAATCTTTTTGTTTTGTGTCTTGAGTCTTAAAACACAGAGGGGATCATCTAGGTCCAGATTACTTTGCACTCGGGTCTGTCGAGCTTTGAAACATAAAGGGGATAATAAAGTTGTGTGGTTGTCAATATCTCTGCACATTAGGGGGGGGCTTGCATGTATTTTGGCACAGAGGGCGTAGCAAATACTACACAATCAGCAGCCCTGAGTGGAGAGGAAGAAGCAGAGAAATGCAAGAAGCACCCTGGATGGGGGCGCTGGCCAATCAGGCGTCTCGGGACACAGGGTGTACTGTATGGTACAAGCACATGTTCTGCACTGCCCACTTCCCTTCCCTTCCCTGCTCCCCCTTCACCAGTTAGCACCCATGTAGTTTCCTTCACAGATGCTAAAGGTGTCTTTTTTAAAAATTAAAAAATAAACATACCTTACTTGCACGGCCCAGCGCTGCTCCATGCTCCTATCTGTGAAGTCTGTTTTCATGTCGATGACGTCACAGACATCAACATGAAAAACAGACTTTACGGACAGCAGCACTTCCTGCGTCAGGATGTGCAAGAAAGGTAAGATTATTTACATTAAAAAACAAAAGATACCATAACTGTGCTTTGGCTCTTAACTTGGGTGGCGGTCTGTAACTCACAGAGTAGGCCCACCATCTTGGGTCTTATCGCCTCATTAAACGAACCAACTCTCCCTGAAAGGTTATGTCATCTATAAAGAACTAAGGAAGAATTGTGAATGCCTTTGCATTGAGTAACAACATTTACATCTATTAAGCATCCCGAAATGATTCAGATATTGATGGCTATAGTTTCTCAAGTCCCTTTAAGTCTAAAGGTGTGGTAGGCCCTAAATTGCAATTTTGAATATGCATTGGCATCCCAGTAACGCCACAAGGCGTTACATCAGCATACTCTAGAGCATGCATCATGGGAAATTACCTTAACATAATCTGCCATAAGTAAGTCAAGAGACCTATGCATTGTGCTATGCAAACGCATAGTCGCTATCATTATTATACATGAAATATTAAGCAACATGCACAGAATCTCACAAAAGTAAAACCTGTAATCCTTCACCCTTTCATCCTTTGTAGTCCATTAATCAGGTGCAATAAATGGGTTGCATCAATGATTATCAAAGCTCATAGAAGTAGGCTGTCTGGAGGAAGCACTGGACTAATCCCTACATTGCTGTTTTATTAATAATATATTTTGGAAACCTATTGCTGGCCGATTTTAGGTTGTGGCCTATATTGGCTCTCTCCTTGCCATGATGTTTCTTCTGGAATAAACATGCCATATTGGTGGCTGGCATAGTGCCTATGCCATCGCAGGGACTGCTTCAAGTGAAACAGAATATAGGGAAGGGACGGGAAGGGAGGGGCATCATAGGGAACACGCGAGGGGAAAGCAGGGATATTGATGTTTTATTCTTTATCCATTCCCAGTCTCCTTGTCCCCTGATTTTCAGGTTAGTTTCAGGTGTGGTGCTGCGTATTTTACAACATGGTCTGAGGGGACCAGTGGTTGCCGCTGCGGTCTTAGGTATTCTCGTTTATTGCAACGTAACCTTTTTGGCCCATCCTAGAAATTATGGTAAGAGGCTTCTAATTCATGAAAGGTCTGCAGCTCACTTAGTTGTTGGCCTGCCGAAATATACACACATCTCTGCCATCCTGTCTCAGCTTCACTGGCTCCCTGTTCAAAGCAGGATTAAAATCAGATCTCTCTGTTTGACTCACCAGCTTTCATCGGCAGGGTGCTTTACATCTTGAGGAGAAGAGTATCCCCTATTCCTCAACCAGAACTCTTCGCTCAGCAAATGTAGCCCTCCTCACTGTTCCAAGATTCCAAATGAAGTCAGTGGATGGTAACGTGTTTTCAACCGCAGCCCCCGCTCTCTGGAACACCCTTCCACCAGCCTTGTGTCTGATTGAACACCACGCTCAATTCGGAAAACCCTGAAAACCTTTCTGTTTCCAAAGTAAACTCTGCTTTTTCCTTTCAGTCCTTGACCGTGCAATATAAGAAATCATTAACATAATGTAACATCTTATCACTCTGAGCAGACAGAGGGGGGGGGGGGGGTTACGAACACAACTGCAGGCAGTGCAGAAGCATCCATAGAAATCAGGTGTCCTGTCCAAGCACACTCGCAAATCTCTTTGCTAAAAATAGCCACCTGTGGAAAGTTATGCTCTGGCACAGAGATGCAGCCCCTGTGAGAGACCCCACTCCACCCCCTGCCCTAACACAGTGGCCTCTGTGGGCAGTTCTACTCCAACACACAGCAAAACACACTGAGAAGCACTCCCCTAACAGACATACACATGTATGTATGTATTCACAATCATTGATGTGCTTGGATCCACTAAGTCATCATTATTGTTACATGTCTAAGAAAAGAGCCCCTCCCACTTACAGGATCCTGCATCAGTCCAATAGTAACACTTGCAGAGAATGGAAACTGTGTGGCAAGACTCAAGGAGCACAATATCGCTCAGTTCTTGGAGGGATGGCCTGAGCCTCATCCATTGCTTCAAAGGGTTTATAAACACCTATGCCTACTGTGAGAGGAGATATTGCTCAAAGAAGGTGCAGGCTGCACTCAATCATTGTGCCCTCCCTCTCTTAGGGATTGATACCTCTATCCCCAGAGTTCTAGGGATGTCACTGGGGGACATCCAAGCTCTCCTAGGGATCGATACCTCTATCCCCAGAGGTCTAGGGATGTCACGGGTGACATCCACCCTCTCCTAGGGATTGAAACCTCTTTCCCCAGAGGTCAAGGGATGTCACGGGTGACATCCAGGCTCTCCTAGGGATCGATACCTCTATCCCCAGAGGTCTAGGGATGTAACGGGCGACATCCACACTCTCACAGTGCAGCAGTCTTACCATTGACATTAGCTGAAACTGCCCCTCCTCATAGCGTACTACGGCCACCCCCATGTGTTGATAACCTGAGTTCTGATCGATCGTTGATGACCCTTCAATGAAAAGTATCTCTCCTTCCCTAACATCGGTTAGATCTACTAATGTGTCCTGATAGGAAGTACAATCAGGTACATAGTTGCCTTTCTGCACTGGTTAGCGAGAAATGTTGATGGATTAACAATGTGACACGTCACAATGTTAATTAAATGATTTGACAGTATTACTGCATGCCCTGAAGCTCGTTAGGTGGTGAGGGCAGACTTGGATTGGTCCAAGATAGCAAATACTGTGCACACATAGAGCGTCACTGGTCAGCCCATAGTCATTGTGCATGGTTTATGTATTGCAAATGCTGCTTTTGCAAGTGGCTGCTCACATGGAACATTTCTCTGATTACTGGGTCTAAATGACCGCTATAAAAAGCCAGACGCCTGTGTCCTTGTGAAGTCTTCTGGGTGATGACAGCCATCATCACCTGACCATTAGAATGTAAAAAAAAAGAAATGTCCTTATAATCTGGGGATGCTGAAACAGGTGCATTGTTGAGTGCATTCTTTAATTCTTTGAATCAGTCAATCGTTTCAGGGGTAAAAATTATAGGGCCCATCACTTTCTGCGCTTCCTTGAGGCCCCACAGGAGGGGATTGGTGTAGGTAGACTACTCAAAATTGCAAGACTGGCAGTACTTGCACAGTCCCAAGAATTGTTGCATCACCTTGACTGTGCTTGGTTGTGCTGTGTTTTGTACTGCCGCCGCTCTCTCTGGGGTAACCCTCCTCCCGTCTGATTATATTATCTGCTCTAGATACACAACTTTATTCTGGCAATATTACAGTTTCTCCTTGTCAACCTTGTATCCCTTCTGTGTCAGGAGTGTTACCACCTCCTCTCAGCATTGCTCTTCTGCGGTGCTGTACAGCAGGAGAGCATCACCTTATTGAATCACTGTATTAGATATCTGCAGCGGGGAGGTAGTGTGCAGCTTAACTGAGCATACTAGTCAATATATGCAGCACTTGGGAACTTATGAAGAGGAAGATTTCACAAGCAGGGCAGATTTTTGAAAAAAGTGACATCTTGCCAAATGCGCTATATAAGGTGACTAGCTACAGGGGGCTTCCGGTTACCAGTCCTGATCTGTGTACTGCCCACCGCAGTTTCACTTTGCTAGTGGTTAACCCCACGTAATACAGTCCACAAGGGCATCGCAGAGCATCAATCACATTCTTTGAGTCACATCTGGCATAGGTAGACAGCTTGACTTCTTTGCCGCTAAATGGATGCCAAATGGATGAGCCTTTAATGAGACTGTTAGAATGTGACAATTATAGCATGGGAAAGTGCCAACTTTCAACTCTGCATGTACCAATTGGTTGCTCACTAACCGTGCATTTCTGGGGGAAAACATTGGGTGGTCAGAAAGCAAGGCATGGGAGGTTGTGTCAAGCTTGAGAACATTCTAAGGCAGATAACAAGGCACGGGTGGCTGTGTCAAGCTTGAGAACATTCTAAGGCAGATAACAAGGCACGGGTGGCTGTGTCAAGCTTGAGAACATTCTAAGGCAGATAACAAGGCACGGGAGGCTGTGTCAAGCTTGAGAACATTCTAAGGCAGATAACAAGGCACTGGTGGCTGTGTCAAGCTTGAGAACATTCTAAGGCAGATAACAAGGCACGGGAGGCTGTGTCAAGCTTGAGAACATTCTAAGGCAGATAACAAGGCACGGGTGGCTGTGTCAAGCTTGAGAACATTCTAAGGCAGATAACAAGGCACGGGTGGCTGTGTCAAGCTTGAGAACATTCTAAGGCAGATAACAAGGCACGGGAGGCTGTGTCAAGCTTGAGAACATTCTAAGGCAGATAACAAGGCACGGGAGGCTGTGTCAAGCTTGAGAACATTCTAAGGCAGATAACAAGGCACGGGTGGCTGTGTCAAGCTTGAGAACATTCTAAGGCAGATAACAAGGCACGGGAGGCTGTGTCAAGCTTGAGAACATTCTAAGGCAGATAACAAGGCACGGGAGGCTGTGTCAAGCTTGAGAACATTCTAAGGCAGATAACAAGGCACGGGAGGCTGTGTCAAGCTTGAGAACATTCTAAGGCAGATAACAAGGCACGGGAGGCTGTGTCAAGCTTGAGAACATTCTAAGGCAGATAACAAGGCACGGGTGGCTGTGTCAAGCTTGAGAACATTCTAAGGCAGATAACAAGGCACGGGAGGCTGTGTCAAGCTTGAGAACATTCTAAGGCAGATAACAAGGCACGGGAGGCTGTGTCAAGCTTGAGAACATTCTAAGGCAGATAACAAGGCACGGGAGGCTGTGTCAAGCTTGAGAACATTCTAAGGCAGATAACAAGGCACGGGAGGCTGTGTCAAGCTTGAGAACATTCTAAGGCAGATAACAAGGCACGGGTGGCTGTGTCAAGCTTGAGAACATTCCAGTGTTTGATGCTGCGTCTAATGTGGTTGCTTTGCCTCTAATGAATGGCTGTGTACATATACTAATGGAGGGGGGTCTAGTTTAGGATGTTGCTGAAGTAATGGCTCCCTGTTAAGAGTGACCGCCTTGTCAACCTCTGTTCGGTGTAAACTCGGGTGCGAAACGGGTCAAGCATTGCTTCACATTGCTCGTTATATCTCAGGGTCAGAGATGATACGCTTGAGGCGTAACAGTTGGCTGTAGGGCAGGCTGTTCAAGGTGCTCTGCGGATGGAAACTGTGGGCATGGAGTAGACTGTTCTTATCAGGTGGTTTAGTGTATAAGTAAGTCGTGTGCTTGTCCTGTCTGATAAACACTTATGTGTCGAGAAAATAGATAGCAGATTGTTGACAGTTCCAAGTGAATTTTATCCAGTTGTGAAACTGGCTCCAAGACGCCAGGAAGGAGATCAATTCTTGTGTGGTACCACCCCATATACCAAAAATGTAATCAATATACCTTGTATAAAACTACAGATTCCCACATGCAGTAGGAATGTGCAGCATGTAGTGTTCCTCGAGCCAACACATGAACACATTGGCATAGCATGGAGCCATGTTTGTGCCCATTGAGGTCCCCATTAGTTGGAGTAACAAGTCATCTCCGAAAAGGAATTACATATATCAGTATGCGGCACGCAAACACACCCACACACACACACACACACACAGCAATATTATCATTGACGTATACTGCTGTGCTTAGATAGAAGCAATCATAGAAGGAGTGTATGTAAAATGTCTAGTACATTTGAGAGTATACATACCTTGAATTGCATATGGAAATTAATGCTTGTGCTCATTGATTTTAGTAAAGTTTATGTAGGCTGGGAAAAGTTAGTTTTTCTGTCTAATTGTTTATGAGTAGAGAACATTGTAGTGACTTCCTTGGTATAAAGATGGACACCATGTTTGCTTGAAGTGAACTTAAATTCTTTAAATACATTTCGAGTTTTGAGAAATCACTGTTTTTCTTACCCAGAATAGTGGGTGGGACTGTGAACTTATAAATTAAACATCAAACTAAACATATCTTTCACAGGTGAACGATGGCCGCTTGTCTCATCATCAATGCATATGTATAATGGGGAGTGAGTTCAGGGGTCATTGTAGGTGCCCTCAGTGGACCACAACCAAATGACCAGTCTGACCGGGCAACCGAGACAGTCTCCAATGGGATCATATATTAAATAAGGGAGAGGCAGAGAGGGATTCTATAGGAGGGACATTCGAGTAGCATCAAGGAATTGTACAGGTGTTGAGTGGGAGAGGCTTGAAGGACCTAAATAAGTACTGCATGAGTGCTCATATAGGAGCTACAAAGGAAGATGCATGGGAACAGCTCAATGCTGGGAACGGTACAGGAGTCCCACGGGAGAGGTGCAAGAACATTCTATGGAGGCTGCATGAGAGATGCCTACAGGAGCTCCATGGAGAGGTGCGACACACTCTATAGAGGCTGCATGGGAGTGGACTAAAGGAGCCACACGGAAGAGGGGCAAGCACATTATACGGAGGCTGCAGGGAGAGGCACATGGGAGAGGTGTGAGCACATTCTATGGAGGCTGAATGGGAAAGAATTACAGGAGCTACAGGGGAGAGGTGCGAGCACATTCTATGGGGGCTGCACGGGAGAGGCTTGAAGGACCTAAATAAGTACTGCATGAGTGCTCATATAGGAGCTACAAAGGAAGATGCATGGGAACAGCTCAATGCTGGGAACGGTACAGGAGACACACAGGAGAGGTGCGATCACATTCTATGGAGGCTGCATGGAAGAGGCTTACAGGAACCACACGGGAGAGGTGCAAGCACATTCTATGGAGGCTGCATGGAAGAGGCTTACAGGAGCCACACGGGAGAGGTGCCAGCACATTCTATGGGAGCTGCATGGGAGAGGAATACAGGAGCCACACAGGAGAGGTGCAAGCACATTCTATGGAGGCTGCATGGGAGAGGAATACAGGAGTCCCACGGGAGAGGTGCAAGCACATTCTATGGAGGCTGCCTGGGAGAGGCTTACAGGAGCCACACGGTCGAGGTCAGAGCACATTCTATGGAAGCTGCATAGGAGAGGTATACAGGAGCTACAAAGGAATATGCATGGGAACAGCTCAATGCTGGGGAATAATACAGGAGCCACACGGGAGAGTTGCGAGCACATTCCATGGAGGCTGCATGGGGGAGGCATACAGGAGCCACACGGGAGAGGTGCGAGCACATTCTATGGACGCTGCATGGGAGAGGCATACAGGAGCCACACGGGAGAGGTGCCAGCACATTCTATGGACGCTGCATGGGAGAGGCATACAGGAGCCACATGGGAGAGGTGCGAGCACATTCTATGGAGGCTGCATGGGGGAAGCTTACAGGAGCCGCACGGGAGAGGTGCGAGCACATTCTATGGAGGCTGCATGGGAGAGGCAAAGAGGAGCCGCACGGGAGAGGTGCAAGTACATTCTATGGAGGCTGCATGGGAGAGGCAAAGAGGAGCCGCACGGGAGAGGTGCAAGTACATTCTATGGAGGCTGCATGGGAGAGGCATACAGGAGCCACACGGGAGAGGTGCGAGCACATTCTATGGAGGCTGCATGGGAGAGGCATACAGGAGCCACACGGGAGAGGTGCGAGCACATTCTATGGAGGCTGCCTGGGAGAGGCTTACAGGAGCCACACGGGAGAGGTGCAAGTACATTCTATGGAGGCTGCATGGGAGAGGCATACATGAGCCACACGGGAGAGGTGCCAGCACATTCTATGGAGGCTGCATGGGAGAGGCATACATGAGCCACACGGGAGAGGTGCCAGCACATTCTATGGAGGCTGCATGGGAGAGGCAAAGAGGAGCCACACGGGAGAGGTGCCAGCACATTCTATGGACGCTGCATGGGAGAGGCATACAGGAGCCGCACGGGAGAGGTGCCAGCACATTCTATGGAGGCTGCATGGGAGAGGCATACAGGAGCAACACGGGAGAGGTGCCAGCACATTCTATGGAAGCTGCATGGGAGAGGCATACAGGAGCCACACGGGAGAGGTGCCAGCACATTCTATGGAGGCTGCATGGGAGAGGCATACAGGAGCCACACGGGAGAGGTGCCAGCACATTCTATAGAGGCTGCATGGGAGAGGCATACAGGAGCCACACGGGAGAGGTGCCAGCACATTCTATGGAGGCTGCATGGGGGAGGCATACAGGAGCCACACGGGAGAGGTGCCAGCACATTCTATGGATGCTGCATGGGAGAGGCATACAGGAGCCACACGGGAGAGGTGCGAGCACATTCTATGGAGGCTGCATGGGGGAGGCTTACAGGAGCCGCACGGGAGAGGTGCAAGCACATTCTATGGAGGCTGCATGGGAGAGGCAAAGAGGAGCCGCACGGGAGAGGTGCAAGTACATTCTATGGAGGCTGCATGGGAGAGGCAAAGAGGAGCCGCACGGGAGAGGTGCAAGTACATTCTATGGAGGCTGCATGGGAGAGGCATACAGGAGCCACACGGGAGACGTGCGAGCACATTCTATGGAGGCTGCATGGGAGAGGCATACAGGAGCCACACGGGAGAGGTGCGAGCACATTCTATGGAGGCTGCATGGGAGAGGTATACAGGAGCCACACGGGAGAGGTGCCAGCACATTCTATAGAGGCTGCATGGGAGAGGCATACAGGAGCCACACGGGAGAGGTGCCAGCACATTCTATGGAGGCTGCATGGGGGAGGCATACAGGAGCCACACGGGAGAGGTGCCAGCACATTCTATGGAGGCTGCATGGGATAGGCATAGAGGAGCCACACGGGAGAGGTGCAAGCACATTCTATAGAGGCTGCATGGGAGAGGCATACAGGAGCCACACGGGAGAGGTGCGAGCACATTCTATGGAGGCTGCATGGGAGAGGTATACAGGAGCCACACGGGAGAGGTGCCAGCACATTCTATAGAGGCTGCATGGGAGAGGCATACAGGAGCCACACGGGAGAGGTGCCAGCACATTCTATGGAGGCTGCATGGGGGAGGCATACAGGAGCCACACGGGAGAGGTGCCAGCACATTCTATGGAGGCTGCATGGGATAGGCATACAGGAGCCACACGGGAGAGGTGCCAGCACATTCTGTGGAGGCTGCATGGGAGAGGCATACAGGAATTATGCAGATGATACATAGGAGAGGCTTAAAGCAATTAAGCAGGAGACCGAGCGACTCAAAGGAACTCTAAAGAAGACACATGAGAGAGGCTTGAAGGAATTTGTAAAGGAGACTCATGGGGAAATTGTGGTGGCATTCTGTATAAGGGACCTGGGGAGGCTCGAAGGAGCTCTATATGGGACCCACGAATGAGGTTGAAAAGAAGTCTATAGGAGACATATGGAAGCTACTGTAACAGTTCTGGAGGTGATAGGCCAGAGACCCAAAGGAGATCTATAGATCTAGGAAGGAGGCTCCGATTATCTGTGGGTGGCACTGCGGAGGCTCTGCTGGCATTCATTGGGAAACTGGACGGAGCCGTTTTTGGGAAGGCACATGTGGGAATCTACCAGAGACGTGGTAAATCAAATAGAATACATGCAAACCTCTGCACTGGGGGGAGGTGTAGTCGCAGCTCATCCAGTATTCCCAAATGGCAGGGCTTTGGGGCAGGAGGTTCCCCTCTGTGCTCCAGACATGAACGCCCCCGCTGTTAGTGATACAACACGTGATTTGCGCGATTAGTCACATTTTTTATTTTATTTTTTATTGTTGCATTTATGGTTTACAAAAAACCTTCCACTAAATAATCAGAAAAATACAAGACAAAAAAATTCACATAAATACATAGAATTAAAACAGCCACATTTGATAGCACCTCTTCATCGTCACCCCATAGTCAAAGATAGCAAAGTTAATGGCTCTACAATGTCAGATATGCAGACACCAGAACATGAACTGGAATGTACATTTTCCCCAAATTCCACCTGCACAGAACTGTGACCATAACACCATGTCTGGAGTTCCGCCCCTTTCCAACAGGGGGCACCCTTCACCAAATCACCCATCAAGTCCTCCCATCCAGCAAGGAGTCAGAAGGGCCTGGTGTCATCACAACACATGTATGACCGCTTCCACATAGACTCCTTTCTCGTCCTCCATTCTTCAGTGGGTCCCTTACCCAGGCAAAGACATGGAGTGGCTCTCTTATGCTCCTGCCGAAGACTCCTAGACCCCCTCAGGTGGACAGGATACGAACAAACGAAGCCCCACTGCCACATGGTCAGTCAGTCCAGCCAGGTGAGTGATGAAGGTGAATTCCTCAACCTCCTGCAGAGAGAAGGAGCAGTAGAACAGTGCTGAAAAAACACTTCATAAAGCAGGCGAATTAACATACAGCTCAGACCTAAGACAACGGTAAATGGACACGGGGAAGACAATATGGGGCAAACCAGATGCATAGGATACATAGAGCATAGCCAAGACCAGGCTATATAGGAGCAAATACAATCAGATGCAGGAGGATGAGTAGAGGGTTGCCATATGCAGGATGGGGAGAAGGCATACCAGACCCATGAGGTGAGGTCAGACCAGATCAGGGGGAAAGGAAGAGGGCACACTAGATCCAGGAGGATGAGATGAGTCAAGACCAGACCCATGAGGTGAGGTCAGATCAGGGGAAAAAGGAGAGGCCAGGTTAGATCCAGGAGAAAAAGGAGAGAGCAGACCAGATCCAGGAGCAAAAGGAGAGAGCAGACCAGATCCAGGAGCAAAAGGAGAGGCCAGACCAGATCAAGGAGCAAAAGGAGAGGCCAGACCAGATCAAGGAGCAAATGAAGGGGGTAGAACAGATCCAGGAGCAAATGAAGGGGGTAGAACAGATCCAGGAAGAAAATGAGATGGCAGACAAGGATACAGGAGGAAAAAGAAAAGGGCAGGCCAGATCCATGAGGGGAGGCAGATCAGACCCATGTGGTGAGGTCAGACCAGATCCTGGAGGAAAAGGAGAGAGCAGACCAGATCCACAAGTAAAAGGAG
The DNA here is from genome assembly GCF_040938575.1 of Ambystoma mexicanum. Taxonomy (NCBI): domain Eukaryota; kingdom Metazoa; phylum Chordata; class Amphibia; order Caudata; family Ambystomatidae; genus Ambystoma; species Ambystoma mexicanum. The sequence goes on from NC_090935.1 coordinate 23,607,097, forward strand.
TGGCCAGACCAGATCTAGGAGGAAAAGGAGAGGCCAGACCAGATCCAGGAGCAAAAGAAGGGGGTAGAACAGACCCAGCAGCAAAAGAAGGGGGTAGAACAGACCCAGGAGCAAAAGAAGGGGGTAGAAAAGATCCAGGAGGAAAAAGAAAACGGCAGACCAGATCCGTGAGGATGAGGTAAGGCAATACCAGTCCCATGTGGTGAGGTCAGACCAGATCCTGGAGGAAAAGAAGAGAGCAGACCAGATCCACAAGTAAAAGGAGTGGCCAGACCATATCTAGGAGGAAAAGGAGAGAGCAGACCAGACCCAGGAGCACAAGGAGAGGCCAGACCAGATCCAGGAGCAAAAGAAGGGGGTAGAACAGATCCAGGAGAAAAAAAAAGGGGGTAGAACAGACCCAGGAGCAAAAGAAGGGGGTTGAACAGATCCAGGAGGAAAAAGAAAACAACAGACCAGATCCGTGAGGATGAGGTAAGGAAACACCAGACCCATGTGGTGAGGTCAGGCCAGATCCTGGAGGAAAAGGAGAGAGCAGACCAGATCCACAAGTAAAAGGAGTGGCCAGACCATATCTAGGAGGTAAAGGAGAGAGCAGACCAGATCCAGGAGCAAAAGGAGAGGCCAGACCAGATGCAGGAGCAAAGGAAGGGGGTAGAACAGATCCATGAGCAAAAGAAGGGGTAGAACAGACCCAGGAGCAAAAGAAGGGGGTAGAACAGATCCAGGAGGAAAAAGAAAACAGCAGACCAGATCCGTGAGGATGAGGTAAGGCAATACCAGACCCATGTGGTGAGGTCAGACCAGATCCAGGAGGAAAAGGAGAGGCCAGACTAGATCCAGGAAGAATAGGAGAGAGCAGACCAGATCCAGTAGGAAAAGGAGTGGCCAGACCAGATCCAGGAGGAACAGGAGAGGGCAGCCCAGATCCAGGAGGAAAATGAAAACAGACCAGATCTGGTAGGAGGATGTCTGGGCAACCTGACCAAAGACAATGAGGAGTTGGCAGCCCAGATTTGGAGAAATAAGAGGTTAGGACAAATCAGAATCATGAGGTAAGGACAGCCCAGATTCAGAAGAAAGCAGTGAGAGCAAACCAGATCCATGAGAATGTGGTCAGGACTGACCCTGGTTCTGGAGAATTCATGAGGCTAGAGCATTGCAGCTGCAGTCAATAGGAACCCAACATGACAATGTTGCTCCACACCCAGAGTAGGTCCTGCCAGAGGAAGATGCTCGTGTGTAAACTAACAAATGATTCATTAATGAGCCTCTCCTCTATATACATAAAGGCCGTACGTTACTGAACAGTGGGAGGAGGTGAGACAGAAAGCAAAGCAACTGCTGAGCTATTGTAACAAAAACACAAGCAAAGGTCAATAAAAATAAAAGCTAGACACCGATGGACTTACATTGCACCTGTTCTAGGTGCTTAAAACCCCAACTACTCCTATGCCTTCAGGAAACCTGGTTGCTGGACAAACCGGCACTGGACGGTTACACTATAGAAATCTCACCTACCTACAAAGGCCCTCTAGGCCGACCGTCATCTGGCCTACTGATAGCTACCCGCATAGGATCAGGCATACTCATAACCAAGAAAATAGAAGTAAGTTACGGATTCTTGGCTGTCCTCGCCACATGGACCGAGGCAACTTCAGTTGAAAGAAAATCCTCTCAAGACTCGCTTGCTATCATCAATGCTTACTGGAATCCTCAAAAAACAACACCAGAAAACTTTTGTGATGCAGCTGCCAACATTATTGATGAAATCAGAATTAAACACCAGACTTCTGTTACACATTATCAACGTTGGTCATGGTGGCAAAGCCGTAAAATAGGGAGAACGGCGCATAACGTGATAATGCAGGCTCCCATAACGGCGACTTTTCCTAGAGACAACAACGGTCTAGTTGTTTCACGTACATCTGACGCAATCGCGCCGGGTCATGTGACTCCTGATAAGGAAGGAAGTGCTGTCTGTATACGCGTCGCTACTGCCTTTGTGGACGCTCCGTAAGTTCGCTTTTAGGACTCACACTCCTTTCCTCTACTGACTCAGAGTTTCTACTTATTCCTTACCTCTGTTCTGATTTCTATTCCCTTGCTTAGACTCAGCTGCTGGTCGTATTTGGTGGGATTCGTGGGTTCTCTGGCGGGTTGGCCGCCCGTGTTAGTGAGTACCATCAGACTCATCTCCCTTCAGTAGATTTCTCTCCCCGGCATTCTAAAGCTTACTTTCTATTCTCTGATTGCTAGCGCCACCACATCCCTGGAACAGGACCGGCTTCTGAAGCCCTCGGACACTTCCGAGAGCAGTCTCTTTCCTTAGAGGACACCCTCCTTAAACACTTGTACGTGGTACCACACTTCCCACTCTCACTTATTTCTCGCTACCAGTCTTCCTGGAACTTACCTGTTCTATCTTGTTTCCTTGGAAAGGTCTCCGACACTCTTCGTTGTCCAGCGCGCATAGAGGATCCGTCCAGACTTCCACCTCCCGTTCCGAAGAGTTGCAGCGGCTCAGGGTTTTTTCCCCCAGGAGGCTTTCCCTGGGGATCCTGCTCTGCTCCTAACTGGTTTATCATTCATGGAGCTGGGAAGCAGGACTCCCACGGGGCATTCATCCATTTCCACGACATCCGCCAGTTGTCTCCATTCCGGGTCGCAGTCTGCCCAGGTTAGTGCAATTTGTTACTGATTTGACAACTTCGAACATTTTCATCTGTGGGGACTTAAATTCAAACTGTGCGGTCTCAAACTCGCTAAAGACGAACTCATCTGCCCTAACTTTGGCAGAGGCAAGGGGAAAATCATGGCTAACGTTAATGACCTCTAGGAATCTCCATAACGCAGCTAACGTTATGAGTGACCAAACTCTGATACCTACGTGGGAGCGCGACAGGTCATCGGCTACCCTTGACTACATCTTGGTCTCCGAAAAGGTCTACCAGCGCATAACCTCTTTTGAAATAATTAGAACTAAGGCAAGCGACCATAACTTACTGAACCTTATCTGCAACAGTAGTGCCCGAGATCATCAATTCTACAAACCATCGATCGAGACGAACTCCCAGGCAACCCGCTTGCGCATGTCTACTAAAGACATCAAAATGCTGGAGGACAACTATAAAAGCTTAACTTCTGATACCGAAACTAAAGACACAACTTTCTTTTTTTTTTTAAACATATATGTATATTTTTCTTTCCAAAGCAATGTCATCCCGCTGCTCCTTCCCTTCAAAAAACCACGGAAGCCCTCGCATGATCCAACTTCCAACCATAACCATGCGTACAACCGGAACTTGGTAACTAAACGCAGAACACTAAGGAAACTAAAGAAAGAAGCAGCTGTTTTGAACACAACAATTTTGTGGGAATCCTACCATACCGAGAGGAGAAATTACAAACAGTGGCTCAGAAACACCAGATTTGCCCTCTATCAATCAGATGCAAAAAATATGCTTAAGGCCTTATCCAGCAAAAAACCTCGGGAATTTTGGTCTATGGTCAACCAAACAAATCATCATCCCAAAACTCAAATGATTAACTCAGTTTCAGAAGCAAAATGGGTCAAGCATTTTTCTCAACTTTTTGAGTCTCCCACAACGACCATCGATCTACCTAACCGACCGCCAGACGGAAACTGGGTGGACCTCTCAGACGAAGACGATATGAAAAAAGTCATCACAAGGCTGAAACTATCGAGAGCCCCTGGACCGGACGGGTTAGCAAACTCTGACCTAAAGCAACATCCAGACGACTGGTCAGCGGTAATGAGTCTGATCTTTAAAGATTGCAAAGACCGGAAGATACTCCCTGATTCCTGGACCCAGGCAGTTATCGTGCCGATCTTCAAAAAGGGTATCAGAGAGGATCCCTCTAACTTCTGCCCTATAGCCCTTCTGGACGTCATTGGCAAGGTCTTCGCAACAATCCTTCTGAGCCATTTTCAGAAATGGGCACGATCATCACCCTCTGCTGACCCACTCCAAACAGGATTCCAGAAAAACGCTAGCTCCGCAGCAAACATAATGATCCTGAGCATCATTAAAGAAAAAGTCCTGTCAGGAGCACCGCAAGTCTTCCTAGCATTCGTTGACCTATCCCAGGCATTCGACAGAGTCGACAGGTCAAAACTATGGAACAAACTAAAGGCGTCGAACTGCCCTGAAGAAATCCTCGCCCCCATAATCGCCCTGCACTCTAACACCAGTGTCTCTGTTCACTTGAACAATCAAGGCCTACTATCTGACCATATACCTTCCCATCATGGAGTGAAGCAGGGCTGCCCGTTGGCCCCAGCACTCTTCATATCCTTTTTAGACGACTTTAAAGACTCTCAAGTTATGATCAGATCATTTCCACCTAAAGTCGGTAATGTAAGGGTCACCAGACTTTTATACGCTGATGACCTGATAATTGTGGATCACACACATGTCGGCCTCCAGCGCCAACTTGACAACCTTGCACAATATACTAAGGACAATAATCTGGAGATAAACAAATCAAAAACAAAAATCTTGATCATTCAGAAACAGGGGAACAAAAAGAAAGAAAGCTTACAGTGGTTCCTGCATCAGTCAAAAATGAAGTTGTCTCAACGTTTAAATACTTGGGAGTTGAAATCGACAGCTCTAAGAAAGCATCAAGTATGCAACAAACTTTATGGACAAAGACCAAGAACCTAACCGCCCAGCTTCGAGCAGTCGATAGGAAATATGGCAAATTTAGCCTGCTACCGGCCATCCAGTTTTACAAGGCAAAAGTAATTCCGTCATTAATTTACGGCATGGACGCAACACCTGCAATCCCGTCCACGTTCTGGACTAAACTGGAAGGTTTCATCTGGAGAACACTACTAGGACTCCCCAAATCAACATCTTCTGCAGCAATAAGACGTGAACTTGGTCTGCTTTCTCTAAGTGCAGTCGTGGCCCAAAGTACAATCCAACTCTTCAGAAAAATTCGACACCCTGAGAGCCTTCAAATATATCGTATGATTGCCGAGGAAATCGCCAAAGGAAGCAATCAGTTCCTTAATGACTGGGTCGAAATCCAACAACAAACATTGCAGGAGATAGCCTGCTCAGAAGAAGAACTGCTCCAAAATCCTCTAAGAATTAAATCGAAAATGGATCGGCTAGACTGGATAAACACCAATGAGAAAGCAGTATCAAATAAACTGCTAAACCATTTGCCACCGGTTTTCAACAAACTTAAAGAGCCCATGGAGTACTGCACAAAATATCCGAGCAAACTTAATGAAAACCCTATTGAAAGCACGTCTCAACCTGCTACCTACCCAGGAAATCCTAGCAATCAGAGCAGCCACCAAAGAGAAAACATGCCGACTCTGCAAAGACCTGAAAACGACAGAATCTATAAGGCACCTCCTGATGGTCTGTCCGGAAATAGCACAAGAAAGGAACGCCTTTTTCGGCCCCCTGTTCATAAACTCTTTCGTCCATGATGAAGACACATGGTGGAATCGCCTTATCACAGGAGCTCAACCTAGATGGCTAATTCCGACGGCAAAACTCCTAAACATCGCCATGGAAAAGATCAACCAACTCCGACTTCAACTGAAAAATGCATCGTCAAGTTAGAAGACGACCTAGACAGATCTTGAAAGTTTATTTGTGTTAACCCTCTCGGTCACGAACAGTAAAAGTGATCAACTCTTCTCAGCTTTCGCAACTCCACAAACTTTTGCTTATTCCTATCTACGAAAATTGTCTTTGTAAAAATATAAAAAGATTATATACAAATAAATAAATAAATAAATAAAAGATATCCATCTCACGCAATCTCAAGAACTCGGATACCATTCTATTAAATGGACCATTTTGAGCCTCAGGTGATGCTCGACCCATCAATGAAATGGTTATTACTGCAGCCGGAGCACTCCGGAAACTTGTCCCCTAACTGTGCCCAATTTCTTGATTTTACTCCTGCTTCCCACTATACGTGTGGAATGGGGACCCTCAGATTCATGGTTTGGGCCCCAGGCCACCGCCCTGCTAGGGCCCAAGAGGTGAAAGAGGAGTCACTCTGACCTAACCTGTGACCGCAGTGTTGGGTCTCTTCAGATCCATCAGGCCAGGAAGTTGCATCCAGTGGCGGACCCAAGGCTGGTCGTCCTGTGTTTTTGTAAGCACTCCTTTCCTGGTTTGTGACATCCATTCGGCCCACCTTACATCCAATATGATGGCATTGGAAAAGTCCATTACACCACCTTTATGGCCAATGTGGTTGATCGCTCAATGCTAGTGGCAAGACTTAGTGAGCATGGACACCTCTCCAGTCCTGTAACACTCTGGATTTCCTCTTCTCTAGGTCCCAGGAATACAGGGGTAGCAATGGGTGATGCCGGATCCACTGGGGCTAAAACCACCTGTGGGGTCCCTCGGGGATCTTGCGTCTCCCCAACACTGTTCAACATTTACACCATGCCACTAGTTGCGCTCCTCGGCACCCTGGGTGCCCAGTTCACCAACTATGCAAATGACACTCACACTCAGGTCATACTGGAATTGTCCGGCTGTTACAATCAGGACTCTCATTCCATCAATCAAATGTATGAGTTTGTCAAGGAATGGATGGTGACAAACTCCCTTGCTCTTAACACTGAAAAAACAGTGCTTTTATTCCTTGCTTCCAGACAGAGGCTAAACAAACTTGCCCCAGACTATGAAAGCTTCCCGATTGCTGGCAGTAACATCAGAGTAGCCAAAAGCATTAAAACCCTGGGAGTTATTCTGAACACAGAGCTCACTATAAAACCTTAGGTTGCTCAAATGCGGGCATCATGTGGGTATGTCACCAAATGGCTTAACTAGATCCGCCCTTTTCTCTCTTTGAGCAAAAGATCACTGTCGGCTACAGCCTTAGTTAACTTACGCCTTGATTACTGCAGCAGTCTATTGTTGAGTACCTCAAAAAATGACATCAAGGCACTCCAGGCTACTCAAACTGGTGCTGTTCGGGCAGTCCACAGCCTATTCAAGGGAGACCATATCACCAAGGCAAGGAGGGACTTGCACTGGTTACCTGTGAAACATTGTGTTACTCAAACTACTATCCCTCACGTTCAAGTGCCAGAATCGTGACGCACCTCAGTATCTAGTAAACCAGCTTCTCCCTCTCCCTTTGAGACACAACTTACAATCCTACGACTCACATAAACTGGTGCAACCGAGTTCATATTGACAGCTTTGGCGGAACCAGCTTTGATGTTCAAGCCCCATTAGCTTGGAATAAGCTTTTCCCGGATCTAAGGCTGGCCATTTCTTTCAAGGACGTTAAGACACAGATCAAGTCCCTCCCGTTTAACCTGAAACCTGTACTCCTCAGCGGTGGGTAGGTCACAGACACGGAGGCAGGGATCAGCTTCGCTGCAGGTGGGTGAGTGAGGTTTTGGGGTGAGGGGGTGCTCACGGGGCTCAGGGTGGGTGGACATGTCACCTTGGTGACTCCCTCTGGCTCCACATTGGCATCCAGTTCTTCCCCAGTGGAGGCGGGTGCTTCCAGGGACTCCCCTTCGTATGGGGCGTGGGTGTGGCCTGCTGGGTCTGTAGTGTGTCAGGCACACTGGCAGCAGGTGTTGCTGGCTGTGTCCCAGCTCGCACAGGCACAATGGCAGTGGCTGTGGCCTGCTTGCCTCTAGCGGAGGTGGTGGTGGTAGCCCTCTTCTTAGGGTGTGATGTGGATGCCCTCGTGGTGGTCTCCTGGCTCGCATTTTCCTCATCGGTGCCTGGGGGTAGAAGAGATGCAGGGCATCAGTGATGGTGTGACATGGCAGAGGCATACGATGGTGCTGTTCATTATTCATTTGATCATGCATTCATGTCTTACAGGTGTGTCGCGCAGGGTATTCAGAGGGGGAATGTTAGCATTCTAGGTGTGTTGGCTGTGTGTTGGTTATGGGATTGGCACTCAGCATGCATTTCAGTGTGGCAGGGTTTGGCCCGCCATCTGGACTTGGATTTGGTCATGTGGGTGTTGGGACATGCATTGCCTTGCCTATACTCTCTACCACATTACTTGTGCTACGTCACCTCCTTCTGCGGATGATGCCGCACCCGTCTCCATCTCCCCAAATCGGACCACCCTGCATCTGGACCTCAACTGGGCTTTCGTTAAAGGTGATCTCACACAAGTTCTTTGTTCAAATGTTGCCGCTTGTAACCTTCGGCTCAACACAGTCCGGCTTACTATCAGTTCCCTCCGACTCACCAGCTGTGTTGAATTTGCTGTAGTTTCTGTTGTCTGGAGTCAAGGATGGCACCACGGTAGCCAGTGCTTCTCCCTACTTTGGCTATTGGCACGGGATGGCTCCCTGTAACGTTGACGCCTCTCACACCACACTCCAGCTGTACTTCCGGGTCTTGTGATTCCCCTTTTGGAGGCTTTGCATGTCTGAGTTGAAAAGGGCAAGGCCAATTGTCTCCTTGTCATCCTTTCAGGTCTCGCTGCATTTATCCTCCGCTTGAACTGCTGGTCTGGAATAGCTGCCTCCTCAAGTGTTTGGCCTTGCTCGTAGTGTGCTCTCATGCCCCGCCTTTTATCCCTGTGGCTAAGGTAAAGGGCTGTCAGGCGTGCATTGTTACTGTCAATTGCCTGACTCTGCCTGACCCTGATATCCTACGGGGCAGTATGTGGAAAAGGTGTTACAAGGAAGCGGGTACTGCAACTCGCCCATTGGTGTCCCACTTCCACTCCCCAAAGACCCCCATCCAGGTGATCCTCCCCCACTGGTCCACCCCCAGGAACTGGATCCAATAGCGATGGCCGTGTCCTGGCCACCTGGATGACAGATCTCCGGGGACTAGCGGGTGAGACACCTTCAGGTTTCTAACAGTGCACATATGAATGATTAATCCTTTCCTGTCTGGGATTTGAGTCAGGTTATCATTTGTTTATGGTGCACAAGAGAACACTGTAAATATAAGTTCCAGGCTGGGATCCAGTGGCTGTTTTGTTTATGTAAATAGTCCCCAGCACTCCTGTAAATAATAAACAATGTTTTGGGCTGATCTGCAAGTTACTGGATGTACTCTTAATATGGCGGCCAGGGTTAGATAATCTAGGAAATCTAGGAGAGCAGGCCTCAAGTCTTGTGAAGCTCAGGGAATATTTTCCATGTTCCTTCAGAGTGTGTAAACCTATTCTCGGGGAACATGTTTTATGAGCTCTCGGCAGATGTTTGGAAAGCCAGAGGAATATGAAAAAATCCAGAAATATAAAGAGTGCTTCTGGGAGGAGTTAAGGTTGTGCTGTTCGAGCACATCACAGAGTGCTATCAGAGGCACAGCTGAGGATCTAAGCTGAATAGCGGTCTCCCTTCTGGTTTATGGAGGAGAAGAGAGGGGCTCTTTTTCACACCTTTTTCTGACCTGGATTTTCGCAGAACTGAAATTGGATTTTTGATTCAGAGGCTCAAAGGTTTCTCCTTTTAGCTTTTTTAGAGAACTATCCTTTTTCATCGAGCTGTACATGGAAGCACCAAGCAATTAACTGCAGCAACTCAAACCCACTGAACTATCGTATTTAGATTTTGCTTATGGTTGCATCATGGTTAATTCAATTGACACCACATTTCTTATAAGGCTTTTGTTATAGACATTAGAGAGCATGATGACTTTTTGAGGTGGCCTTTCAAGTGGATTTCATAATGTTTGTTTATTTTATTTCTTTAGCGCTCCGGACCCGGGAGTAAAAGGGCGCTTATTACAAGTTACAAGACATAGTACATGGTAAACCACAGTTATATACAAGATATACAGGCAGTCGAGGTGATAGCATCAAACATGACATAGATGAGGCATGTGCAATAAGTACTGTTTATTGCTAAGTCTAACTTCAAGGTTGACCTTTTGTCAGAAGCCACCCGATGGCAAGTTTCCCGAACGACTGGAAGGATTTGGATGACTTAATATTCAAAGGCAGGGCGTTCCAGAGTTGGGAGGCAAGGACAGTGAAGCTCGAGCCTCCGGCTCTTTTAGAGATAAATCTAGGTTCTGTGAGACATAAGGTATTGGAAGATCTCGTTGTTCTGATGGAAGATTTCATGGTGAATTTGTTAGTCAGGTAGGGGGGGCTAGATGGTTGAGGGCTTTGTAAGTGAGGCAGAGTGGTTTTAGATCGATTTTATGTTGGATGGTGAGCCATTTGCATGTGGTTCTAGTGGCCGAGATGTGCTCACGGCTAGGAATGTTTAGCGCTGCCCGTAGCGCATTATTTTGAAGGACTTGGAGGTTACTAATTATTGCTTGGTTGCCGCCTAAGTAGAGGCTGTTGCAGTAGTCTAACTTAGATTGTAGAAGAGCTCTAGCTAGCGTGAGGCAACTGTTAGGGGAAAGAAAAGGTCTACAGGCTCTGATTAGTTTTCCAGTGTAGGCAGTGGCAGAAGTGATCGAGTTGACTTGTTTAGTGAGGTTAATATTGGCATCGAGATAGAAGTCAAGTGTTTTCACATTTTTGGCGACCGGGATTGTATTGCCATCACAATTATGATGTTGGAGCAGTTGGGACTTAGTTTTTATAAGTTGTTCGGTGACCCAATAATGAGCAGTTCAGTCTTCTCGTCATTTAGGCAGAGGCCATGTGTGGCCATCCATGCCTGAATGACAGAGAAGATTTCATTGATCCTGGCTACATCAGTATTGTAGTTGCCCGTGATGGTGAGGAGTATCTGGGTGTCATCTGCGTAGTTTGTGTAGGTGACACCCAGACGGTCCAGTTTATCAAAGAGGGGCTTTGTAAAGATATTGTATAGGGTCGGTGAAACACATGAGTCTTGTGGGACACCGCAAGTGATAGGGATGGGGTCTGCTGCTGCCACAGGAGAGAAGACTCTCATGGTTGTATTGGCCAGGAAGGACTGTATCCACGTGACAGCAGAGGGGGAAAAGTGAGCGGCAGAGGAGAGGTGGTTGCAGAGTATTTTGTGGTCGACCAGGTCGAAGGCTGCTGAGAGATCTAAGAGGTGTAGGATGGCAGTCTTGCCCTTATCTTTGATTTCGTCAATCTGACTTTTAAGATCAACAAGGGCAGTTTCTGTTCCATGTTGAGGCCAGAAGCCAGGCTGACGCAATCCGAGTAGTTGGTTGGACTCTAGGTAATGCTGAATTTGCAGGTAGGCAACTCTGCCAGGATTTTTAACAGGAAGGGAACGGTTGTGATAGGCCTGTAATTTGTGGGGATGGTTGGGTCCAAGGTCTGTTTTTTTAGCAGCGGGAGGACCCATGACTGTTTCAAGTTGTTGGGTACCGAATTAGTGGAAAATGATGTGTTTATGAGCTTGGAAATGAAGGGGGCGAGGTCTCTTGCTGCATCTTTTATGATCTGTGTGGGGTAGCTGTCCCCTTTGCAGTTTGATGGTTTGAGGGATGTTATAATTTTTTGCACTTCAAGTACGGTTACTTTTTTGAAGGTGAAGCCATGGTTAGTGTTAGGGGTGGTGGATAGGCTAGGGATAGGGGGCTGGGGGTGGGGCTACTATTAGATAGTTGTAGTCTTTTATTTTCAGTTTGTAGGCCAGTGATTTTGTTCGCAAGGGCATCTTGGATACTAGTGCACCAGAGTTGCTCCTTCGAGGACAAGTCCATGGGTGGATTGTTTTTTTTAACTCCTTCAGGATGGTAAATAATTCTTTAGTGCTGGAACTAGCATTGCTTATTCTTATATTATAGGCTTCCTTTTTAGTGCGAATTATTTCTTTTTTATAAAGGGAGGATGCATTTGTGAGATTGATTTTGTGTTTCCATTTGGGACTTTTTATTTCTTAGTATTTTAAGTTCTGGTGTGTACCAGGAATTGAGATGTGCTTTGGGTTTGCCTTTGCGTAGTTTTAGAGGGGCAACAAGGTCAATAGCTTTGGTCATGGCATTATTGTAGGTGTCTACTTGTAAGTTGAGGTCCGATGTGTTGGGGATCATGTTTAGGGTAGGTAGAACCAGTGGTATGAGTGCTTCAGCTATGATGTTCCGCTTATTTCTCGTCAGACATGCTGGTGCAGGTGGGCACTGTTTGTGGTGTGGGTTATTAGTGCTAATGTCGAATGAGAGTAGGAAGTGGTCGGTCCATATAAGTGGTTGGGGGTCCTTGCAGATAATGTTACAGTTGTGGGAAGCGAGCCAGTCTAAAGTTCTGCCTTTCTGATGTGTAGGTAAGGTGTTGAGTTGAATGTAGTTGTGTACGCAGAGTGCATTAGCAAGGGAGGATGCTGGAGTGTCGTGAGGATCATTGTATCCTAAGTTAAAGTCACCTAGAATAATATTCTGTGATAAAGGTTTAGATTTTTCAGTTATGAGGGAGGTTATGTCTTCCTCGAAGGAACCTATGGGACCAGGGGGTCTGTATATTAGTTCCAGGGTGATAGTGTTCTTAGGGGTGGTTTGAATTTTAATGGATAAATGTTCACAGGAATTTAGGGGACGGGAGGTCACAGATCTGATGTCGAGCGAGGATTTGAATATAAGTGCTACGCCTCCTCCACGGGCATTAGGTCTGTCTGCCCTGAGGATGGAGTAGCTGTCTGGAACCGCGAGAGTTAGGGAGGGACCTACTGCGGCATGAAGCCAGGTTTCTGTGGTGGCGAGGAAATCCAGGTCTGCTGAACGGATGATATTGGCAATTTCCGTAGGATGGGCCACAAGGGATCTAACATTAAGTAAGGCTCCTTTGAATGGCACAAGGTTTGCAATGGTGTTTTTATTCGTAATTATAGTCGTAGGACTGTTGGTCATTTTGCTAAGTAAGGCGGGAGTCCACAACTAGTCTGTCGTTGCGGGACATGAGGTTAGGGTAGGCTGAATGTGAAGACCTTTGGGGATTTCTTTTTTGGGATTGTAGAACTCCAGTTTCAGGCATGTCAGATTTCAACTCTCTACTGCTACAGAGGAGTTCTGTGAATAGCAGAGATAGGTTTTACCTGTTTTGATTTCACACTGAGAAAGGGAAGAGGTCTTAAAAGGCAAGGAATTGTAAGAGACAATTCAATTAAGGGGTTGTTATTATGCATTTTAGTGAGAGCCAATTAGTATTAAAATTACCTTTATGAGGTTTTTGCAATACAGGCGGCATTCCTAATAAACCTTTAAATAGATGACTGGTTCATTATGAGCTGCTGACCAGGTAAGAGGCCCTGACCTCTCCATCTTGTGCCTCTTAAGAATCTCTTCCACCTGTGCTTAATAGCACAGCGAGTGCACTCGGTGCGTGGTTCCTCTCCCTTTCCCCTGCCTCCTGATCACCCCTCTGCCCACCTCCCACACCGCCCTCCTGCCCTAACTGGTCCATCACACCTCATCAAGGACACCCCAGGGCAGCCCCTGCCCAGCAGCACCTGCCGCGAAGGGCCTGAGGCAAAGGGCGGCTCCAACAGCGGCGGCTCCAGAGAGTGTCTGCAGGTGTCAGCAGGGGAAGCCAGTGAAGCCAGCGACATGCCATCAACCAGCAAAGTAAGTGTGGCATGGGTGGGAGTAGAGCAATTACTCTACTCCAGAAAGCCCTGCCACTCTACATTACCTTACCTCAAAACTCTGAAAATTAGCTTGCGCCACACTTAGACGGAACGGTGAATATTAGCAAGCGACATACCTAGACAGAATTGTGAATGTTAGCATGTGCCACACTTGGACGGAATTGTGAATGTTAGCTTGTTCCACACTTGTATGGAATTGTGAATATTAGCATGTGCCACACTTAGACGGAATTGTGAATATCAGCAAGCGACACAGCTAGAAAGAATTGGGAATGTTAGCATGTGACACACTTTGACGGAACTGTGAATGTTAGCTTGTGCCACACTTAGACAGAATTGTGTATGTTAGCAAGCGACACACTTAGACAGAATTGTGAATGTTAGCATGTGACACACTTTGACGGAACTGTGAATGTTAGCATGTGCCACACTTGGAAGGAATTCTGAGTGTTGGCAAGCAACACACTGGCATGGAATTGGGAATGTCAACATGCGCCACAATCGGACGGAATTGTGAATGTTATCAGGTGCCACACATGGATGGAATTGTGGATACTGACTAGCATCGCATCTGGACGGATTTGTGTTTGTTGGCGTGTGCCACACTGGGATGGAATTGTGAATGTTGGCCTGTGCCGCATCTGGACGGATTTTTGGTTGTTGGCAAGCGCTGTATTTGAAGAGAATGGCCAACATTAGGCTGAGTCACATGCAAATGCCACTTAAATAGTATTTACACATTGGCCCGTGTCGCCCCCGGATGGGGCTGTGGATGCTAGCAAATGCCACGCCCGGATAGAGCGATGAACATCAGCCTACACTGGACCCATATGGAACTGTGAACAATAGCAATAACCCCACTGGTTTCAATTTGTGAACACTGGCCTGGATGGTGTCTGGGCGGGATTGTGAACGTTGCCTTGTGGCGCATTTGGGATGGATTTGTGAATGATATGATATGATATGATATGATTGTTTATTTAAATAGCGCCTATACACAATGTGTTTCAAAGCGCTTCAAGGCAAGGGAGGGAACAAGGGAAAATACAACCACATTCTTACAGGCCATGAACAGTAAGGATGTGAAATTAACTATCGTACTCAGCCTGGCGACAATTCAGATAGTGCAAGAGCTAAGACATAGATAAGGAAGGGAGGGGGAGAGTGGGAAGGAAATGGAAACAGACAGGCTACTACCGTACTAGGTCTGATGACATTTCTGGTAGAGCCGGAGAAAAACAAAAGGTGAGGGAGAGGGGTGCAGAAAGGGAGGGGAGGAACAAAACAAGCGACTATCATACTAGGCGTGACAATATTTCAGATAGTGCTGGAGGGGTGGTGGGGAGGAAAAAAACAGTAATGGGAGGGTGGAGGAAACAGACGAGGTTGCTATCATATTAGGTCCTGGGACAATTCTGATAGAGTAAGTGCATAGAAGAAAGTAAGGGGAGGAGATAGGAAAAGGGAGAAGGGAAAGGAGGAGAGAAAAGAGATTAAGCAGTCAACAAGAGTGGAGAAACAAAAGTGGAGAGCAAATACAATTGCAGAAGTCAATAGTAACACATAATGTTGCAAGCCAGGATACAAGATGAAGATGAATGTTAGCAAATGCCACCTCTGACTAGAATTGTATAAACTAGCCTGTGTTGCACCTATTCCAAAGGATCTCAAATCTCGGCATGCCCCCCCCTTTTATCTAGTGTAGGGTGAAACGTAAAGCATGGGGATGCCTAGGCCTCTCTCCCACTCTGCGGGACTCTCTAATCTAGATGTGACTTCCACCCTGTCTATTGTATGTCAAAACCCATCTATTGTGAAGCCTGGACCTTTCTCGGTATCAGGTAATATATTCGCAGCAAAAATGTCACGGTAAAAAAATATCGCTGCAAAAATGCTGCCATTTGACCCGGTAAAAGTGTGCCCCATTATACCATTTAAGGGGGGCGGGGGTTGCGGGGGTGTCCCCCGCATGTTTTACATGGACTGCGGCGCAAAAAGCGATATTTTGTTACCACAGCAATTTTTGCCGCGATTATATCACATGGAACCCCTTTCTCCCTCTATACAGAACCCTCGTATCGGGGGATAACCTCCATCTTTGTCTGCTACATGGTGAAACGTAATTTACTATGAAATCTAGACCTCTTCCAGACTTTGCAGAAAACCCAGATCTAGATGTGGCCTACACATCTTCCCACTATAGTGTGGAAAGGAGTGTACTGTAGGACCAGGCCCTCCCCCCACGCCCTCACCATACAGGACTCCCAGAATCTAGGTATTTGGCCATACTGCGAAGGTTAGCTGCGAAACATATAAACCCACTAACCAAAAAGCTCAACATTTCTGCATACTTAACTCACACAAAAACTCACACAACCACCTCTCACACAGCAAACTGCATGCACTGCACCACACAGCAACAACAAACAACACATAAGCCGCACCAACAGCACACAAGGACTGACTCTGATCCGATAATCGCACCAAAGCTCAGCGTACGGTGTATACCAAACTGAAGCTGCCAACAGAACACCAATCCTTTCACAATCCCATTCCCCCTTCACTTTACTAACCCATCCCACCTTCTCGTTTGCAGATCTGCCTGAGCGCCTGGGGACCAACTCCATTGGTGACGGTGCACGGTACAAATACCTTCAATAGTTAACATTATTCGCCTTAAAGAGGACACAGCAGTACCCACTTGTTGTAGAGACATTATATTGTAATAGTAATATGAAAAGCTGCCTTGAAACAGCCATAGTGAATATTGCACCAAGGAGAAGTCACTGGAGATGTTGTTTATGGTGAATTGTATACCATATATTGGCAAGATTTGAATGTGTTAACAGCGTGTCGCCGATTTAGCCTCGTCTCAAGGGCAGCTTAGTGTGTTGGAAAGTTGATTTGCCCGAAGAAGACTCATTTCTGTTTTGTGTCCATTTACTTCACCTTGGTTAAAAGAAAAGAAAGGGCTCTCTGTTTGAATTGCAAGACACATTTGCGGAAAATTTTAAAAAAATTAATTTGTTTTAACCCCTACCCCCAGACCCAATATCATTTGCATTTTGGTCCTGAGCAATTATTGAATTAACCCGAGTTATTTAGGTGTTTCAGTTTGATAATATGACGAACAGTCCATGTGAATAATAAGTGACATGAAGAACTTCCTGGAAGTACTGAACACAATGTGTTCATTAATAACATGTTCCTGGTTCATACAGTCATCGGATTGGCCAAGGTATGAAGGGCCAATGGCATGTCCTGCAATATCTGCATGTTGATTTGTACATAGATACTCGTCAAACCTTGTTACATAAGTTTAGTTTAGTTTAGTTTATTATTTGTAGGGCGCGCCATGCCCTGGAGCATCAGGGCGCACAAGACAAGAATATGCTCAGCTTTGTTACAGGTACATCTACATAATCATAGTACATTCTACAATAAATAAAATATGTACAGGTACATGTGCATGGTCATAATACAGTATACAATAAGCAAGAATGAGCAGGGCTGGAGCTAGGTCCCGACAAGAGGTGATAAGGGTACAGGAACACTTAACAATGTGGGGGTGATATACAGTAATATACAATGGTGTAAAATACAGACCGAGGTATCAGAGCTGGGGCATGCAGGTGGATCGCCAGTAGGGACAGTCAGGTCAAGCAGGTCGGATTAGTTAGATGTCCTTGGCTCTCAGCCACTTGGTCAAATTCTGCCTGAATTTCGCGAAGGGCTGAAGCCAAAGTGAGAAGTGTTTACACTCTCAGGCCTGTGAATGTGAAATGTATTTGTATTGGCACAATGGAAAAAGAAAAAAGTATTTCTATTTATAGGTATAACGTCTGGTCAGTGTATTTTGCCATGAAGTTGAATGAAAATCATAAAATGAAGGGGAAATGGATATCCCTACACATGTACACATTGTGCTCTCTCAGTATATCTCACCGGAGAAACCTTGGGCGTTTACTCCACCAAATATGTTGCAACTTTTAGGAAAAGAGTGGTCTCACATTCAGGGGAAGCGAGAGGAAAAGAGGGTTCCCACAACATCAGAGAACCCCCTGCTCAGAGAAGGAGGAAGTGGAACCGAGAAGGAGGAGGAGGAGAGTGAACCACGCCATCAGACGAGAAGGAAGAGGAACCACATCTTCAGAGAGCTGCATTTCTAGCAGTTTCTGGAACTTTCTGTAGCATTTGCTCTGCGTGGGAAAGCCTCACATTCCAAACCCCGATCACCGCCACATGATGGTTCAGGCACTTGTGGTAATTCCGAGATCTCAATTTAGGGTAGTTTGCCTGGCTCCCCCTTATCCCTTTTGAGCTGGTCCTCCGGGTCTCAGCCAGACCCTTTGCAGGAGCCAGGAACTTTGAGATTTTAGATCCATTCCTATGCATACTTGCCAACATTCTGTGAGCAAAAAGATGTAGGATTTTTCAAGTTTCGAAAATCATAATTCCCTTAACAATGACATCACAGGAAAATACAAAACATACAAACAGCACAAAATGGAAAGATGTTGAAATGTTAAAAATGTATAATTCTGAATGGTAACACCAAATTGTCAGCAGATGCTGTGTGATGGTGTTACACTCTGCCACTTGCCTTCACTGGTGATTCACCTAAGGGTTGTCCCGGCAAGAGTGCAGGACAGAGTCGCGCAGCTGTCAGGTCAGTGGATTGGTCTGAGTCCAATCAAAGTAATCACCTACCAGTCCACTGCATAGACAGACTAATTAATGTGTTGCATGCTCTGTCCTGCAGCCTGCCTTAGAATCACATACATTACTTGCCACTGTAGAAAGCAGTAGGATCTGTCCCTGAAATCTGTAGGTGGTAGGACTGCTTCAAAAGCAGTAACCTACTGCCTAAATCTGTGGGGTTGGCAAGTATGACTATCCAACTCCTTCGGTTACCCTTAAAGCACGGCATTGATTCCCCTCTGGCACGCTTCATTTACAAGGCAGCTTTATTTTGGCAATAAAAAACATATTTACAATGGTGATAGAGATCTTTGGTGAAGCGATCTACTCAAAAGATCTACTCAGTCTAGAGGTTCAAAAGTCTAAACAAATCTATTCCTCTTTCGTCTCTTTGTGGAATAACGTTCATTTTGATCCAGTCCTGATTTTCCTCTCTTTGGAAGAAGCTGAAAGTCAGCTTTTGGACCCAGGGGGGTTTCACTTTCATGAGATCTATTGGTGGAAGATGGGGGTGTCGGGGCATCTTAAATGAGGTGAGGGGGTGGGTGGGGGGTAAAAACCACTTTATTCACAGTTCTCGTCCCTACTTTTCTTTTTGATAATACTTAGCATTTTACATTATTGCAATGCTTGCACGGATTTTGTAATAGTGCTCTGGTGCCATAAACAATGGCAGGAAAAGTAAAGAAAGGAGAAACCCCACCATCAGGGCCGGAGGAACGAACCGGTTACAAAAGGCTTGAAAAAAGCCGAAGCCATTCCTTCAGAGACAGACCAAATCCTCAGACAGGGAAACACACCGCATCAGCAGAGTATGGAAACATGCAGACATCAATATGTCACAAACCTGCAGCGCGCCACAGTCTCCATCTTAAATGCACAATATGTGCCACCACCATCCTTCGTCAATTTTACAATGGGTTATGTTCCAATACAGCAGAAGAGACCCAAAGGCAAACAGAGCCATGGGGGAGCTGTGGAAACGTGCACAGAATAGCAAATGAACACACCAAGCGTTAGGAATATCAAGAAAATACCACCAGAACACAACCAAATACAGGGCAATGACTGTACTGCTAGTGTGCCCACATGCATAGAACACTGGGGGCAGAGGCCTGCAGCCATTCAACAAGTGATATGAAAGGCTGGGGAAATTGGTTCCCAAGGTTCCACCGATGGCCTTTGGTCAACTTAACATGGTAGACCAAAGTCTGGAAGGTCAACCGCAAAGGACCGTCTTGGCCAAGAGAACTAAGACTAGCTCTTGGGAAAAGGATAGTCTTGAGGCTTCCCCCCAACTGAGGTGAGGGTCCACTTCAGTTACACTTGGCACCCAAGGTATAGAGGCCTATCAAAGAACAGCAGTCAGCGGGTCCGATTTAACCAGCTCCACTGAAAGTGATCTGTGGGGAATCTTCCTCTCCCAATCGGAACTGATTAAAGTCAGAGCTTCAGTTTCTCCAGTCATGACACACTAATCTACAGACTTCACTCTTCCGTCATTCACAGCTGGTTCTGGGCTCAACAATCTTCATGGGGTGGCAGGCACACCTGAAGACAGTCCTTCAGCACGCGCATGGTCCACAAACCCTCAGAAGCCTGTGAGATCATAAAATACCACATGACCAACTAGCATTTCTAGGTTGGTGAGATGGGGCCGGCGGTGGACAGCATTCCTGAGAAGAACACGTTGGTGCATAAGTGGTTAGTCGAAGGCAGGCTCTTCAATAGAGTACCAGAACATGCAAATCCAAATGGGGAGTCCATCACCAAACTTTCACCCCTAATTCCCAGAACTTCCTAACTTCAGCCCGTGTGGAGATGAAACGTGGGGGGCATGAATGAACCACCCCCTCAAAAAGCCCCTCCTGTTCAAAAGTGAATGATAAACCAGCCTCTGCACACAGCATCATTTCTGCTTCCGGCCAGGAAGAGCTCGCAATTATAATGAAAGTGGATGTGGTGGCCTGAAGGAAGACAGGACACAGGTAGTGCTGAACACAGTGTTTATTTGGACACCTCCACAAACTTGCTGAACTGGGAATATGTAAAGTCTAGGGTAGGGGCAGAAACTGTACTCACATGGATATGCAGTCCAATGCATGTAGTTACCTCACTGCCTGCTGTGTGTGCATAGGGTGCACACATGACACATCCAGAGCACCCAGGTGGCTGCCCTCAGCCATGGCATTACATTCTGGATGTGATGGCCTCACGTGTCAGGGCCTCAGGATAGTTTAGCTCCATGAACAGGAAGGAACGCTGGGGTGGTGTGTCTTTGGCACTGTCCACTGGATTATATCCCTCCGGTGTTCTCCTTGCGCTTCGTGCTCCCTTTTCTCACGAGATCGCTTTCCCGCGATCTCGCAAGACTACGTCCCCACATACCTCCCTTGGTGGAAAAAGGACGGGTGCTAGTCCATGACAAAGTCTGATAACCTGGTGGGTTTCCTTCTCTCCCGCTGGGGTCTGCCTTGGTTGGAGATGAGACCTGGAGCTCGAGCGGTGACACGGGGAGATTCGGGTGGATCGAGTTCTCCTTGTGTCGCCTCCCCAAGTGATTCCCAGGAATGGGGCACGGGACTCATGTCTGAATGCTCCCTTTGATCATGTATTTCCGAAGCGTCTGTCTCTGGATGAATGGGGTCGCCGGGTGAACCTCGCTGCTCATGGTCATCTCCTGTTTCTGTGGACGGGTGGTTGGTGGACGCTCTTCTGCGGTATACGGCCACTCTTTCCAGGTTCCATCGCTTGCACTTGCTGATGCGGACCTGGTTCCCTTTGCGGTGACCTCTATGGGACTACTGTATTTGGAGCCGATTGTGGTGTCTTTGTGGGGAAGGCGTTTTTTTACTAGATCGCCTTCAATTGACTACAGTGCGGTGGGCGGCCCTGCGTTTGTCGCCTTTGGATTTCATGGCTTCCTTGTTTTTCTGCATGCGGAATACAATGTCTCGCATGTATATGTCTTTGTCTTCTCTGGCTTGGTTCAGCCAAGGGGGTACAAGCATGGACACCATCCTTCTCCCTCTCAACAGTTGGAAAGGTGAAACTCTGGTGATGGCGTTGGGCGTGAGGCGGTGAGTTGCGACGGCTACCTTTACTCTCTTGTTGGGGTCTCGACCCAATGCGCATGCCAGTTGCAGCGCCCCTTTGATGAAGCGGTTCACCCTTTCCAACAACCCGTTAGCTTGCGGGTGGTAAAGGCTTGCTCTCAATAGACGGACATTATTCTTCCTTAGAAACTTTTCCATTTCTCTGGACAACAACTGCACTCCATTGTCGGTCACGATTTCCTCGGGGAGACCACCTCGCTGAAAAACGGCGGTGAGCGCCTCTATGACCGTGCTCGTGGTGATGTCTGCAGCGAATTCGATTTCCACCCACTTGGAAAGGTTGTCCACCATGACTATTCCATACTTGTTGTCTGTGGACATGCCGTCAAGCGTGCCGATGAAGTCCAAGCCTATTTTGCACCATACTCCTTTCGGGATTTCAGTTGGCATCATGGGGGCTTGTCTCACGGACAGGCGTCTATCGCTGTTGATGCACTCGTGGCACCTTTCAATCATTGCCCGTATGTCTTGATACATGCCAGGCCACCAATAGGCATTGCGTACTCTGCGTCTTGTCATGTTGCTCCCTAAGTGGCCTGAATGTGCTCTGCACAGGATTACTTTGCGGATGCCTCTTGGGGGAATTATGCGGTCCCCTCTCAGAACGAGACGGTTCATTACGGTGATCTTGTCGCCCACTTTCCAGTAGGGGCGCAGGCCCTATGGAACTGCTCTCTCTTTGGGCCATCCCTCGCAGAATAACTCTGTCACATGGCGTAAGGCGTTGTCTTGTTCGTATTCTTCTTGCCAATGACGATCGCTTAGTTCCATTAATTCGCTGTTCCTAAGATCGCTTATGGAAGCTACCATGCATTCATCTTCGAGGAACGTAGTCACTGGGGCATTTTGGTCGAGGAGCCTGGACATGCAGTCTGCCTGGGCGTTCTTCCATCCGGCGATGTGGGCGATTTCGTAGGTGTACTCCCAAAGTTTTGCGGCAATCCTAGCCAGTCTCGGAATCGCAGTTTTGGTGCCGCCAGGGCTTAACATGTGTATGAGGGGTTTGTGGTCGGTGACCAATCGAAATTTGTTACTCCAGACGTATGATCTGAAATATTCAACGGCCTTGGCGCACACCAGCATTTCCTTTTCCACCGTGGAGTAGTTTTTCTCTGATGCTGATAGGGCCTTTGATGCAAAGGCTACTATGTTCTCCGTGTCACCCCTTTGTTGGGTGAGGGTGGCACCTAAACCATAAGCGTTGGCGTCTGTCGTGTTGCATGTTTCCCATTCGGGATGGAAGGGTTTGAGACATGGCACGTGTAGGATCCTTTTTTTGATCTCGACAAAGGCTCCTGTTGGGACCCCCATGCGTAAGCCACGCCCTTCTTCAGGAGTTCCCTCAGGGGGGATGTTGTTTCAGAGAATCTGGGGACAAACTTTGCATAGTATTTCGCGAGGCCCAAGAAGGACTGGAGTTCATCCTTGGACATCGGGGCTGGGACATCGGTTATCGCTTTGAGCAGATTTTTCTTGGGGCTCACCCCATCCTTCGAGAGGCGATAACCGAGGTACTCAACTTCTTCCATGCCGAACACGCATTTGTCATGGCGTAGGTGGACGCCCGCCTCTTGTAGTCTGTTTAAGACTGCATTCAATGCTCTGTCGTGGGTATCTGTGTCCTTGGCATACACCAAGATGTCGTCCTGAAGTATGATACGTTGGTAATGCCGTGCAACAAGGAGCTCATCACCCTCTGGAAGGCCGAGGCGGCTGAGGATAGGCCGAACGGCATGCGTGTGTACTGGTATGTGCCGAACGTGGTAATGAACGCCGTAAGCGGGCACATGGTCTTGTGCAGGCTTATCTGGTTGTATGCGTCTCGCATATCGAGCCTCGAAAAAATGGTTGCTTCCTTCATCATGAGCACTTTTTCGCTGACGCTGGGAAGTGGAAAACTGTCAGTGACAACTTCTAGGTTGAGACTTCGTAGGTCTATGCAGACTTTCAGATCATTAGAAGATTTATTTTTGATGAGGACTACTGGGCTCAACCATTCCGACGACTCCACTGTTTTGATGGTGCCTTCTTTAACCATTTTCTGGAGCTGTGCTTTGAATGCTGGCCTCGCTGTCGCTGGCACAGATCTGACCTTGTGCTTCATAGGCACTGCATTTGGCTTTAGACGGATCTTGTGGACGTAGTATTAAATATTTCCGGGCTTTTCAGAGAACAGGCCGGGGAAGGCTTCTTTCAAATGTGGTGCTCCTCCTGAAGAGACCAAAAGCACCTGATCTGGGGTGCTGGGGTCTAACCTTATGCTAAGCCTGTGTTGGCCATCCCATCCTAGCAGGGCCGGGCCCTGGGATGATAAGTACACTTTCGTAGTGGTGGACCTGTCTGTAAATTCGATTTTTGCCCTGATGTAGCCGAGCAAGTCTACGGTGGACCCTCCAAAGACTGTTGGCTTCTGTCTGGTGGTTCTGATTTCAACCTGGTCGCAGCTCATCATGTCTTTGTATGTTTGTATGGGGAGGATGGTGAGGTCTGATCCTGAGTCAGCCATGACTCGCATCTTCATGCCGTCTACTCTCACTATGCAGGGAGCCTTTTCCCTCCTTGCGCGGGGTGCGTTGACCATGATCTCCATCGGTTTGTCATGCTGGTCGTCGTCGTCGCTTGACTCTTTGTTGCCATCAATGCGGGTGACCGTTTTTTCCCACCATGTGCTGGCTGCAGCCACGTGAACAAAACGTCCACATTTTGAACATTTTGTCTGGGACCTCTGTCTCTGGGGGTATCGTGGGGCTGTCTCTATTTGCGCCCTCTCCACTGCAGAGCGGTAAACTCAGGTACGGGTGAGGGCCTCTGACCTCTTTGTGTCTGTTGGAGGTCTCCTCCTCGGCTCTGACGATCTGGACGGCTTTGTCGAGGTCCATCTCCTTTTCCTGTATACTTGTCTGGGACCTTCCTTGAATTGGTGTAAACCACCAGCATGTCACAGATGACTTGTTCGACATTGTCACCAAATCCGCATAGGGACGCGAGTTTCCTCATCCTGGTGATGTAGTTGTCTACGGGCTTGTTGCTTTCTTGCTTACGGGTGTAGATTTTAAGTCTCTTTAACACCACATTTCCCTTATTGGTGAATCTCTTGAAAATGCAGCGAATCGCTTCCTTGTAGGCGTCGCCCTCTTCGTCTTCGGCGGGTATGGCTTTGAGCCCTGCAAAAATGAGCTGCCCTTCGACCCCCATTGCGTTGAGGTGTATGGCCTTCTTTCTGGCCGGCACGTACCCTGTTCCGCCCAGTGCCTCTAGGTACGCGGAGAAGAGTGGTTCCCATTGCTGCGATGCAATGGCAGCTGTTTCCGGAGAAGGGAGGAAAGCGGGGGGTGGCGTGGCGCCTTGTATGACGTGCCCGTGGGGGTCTGGATCCTCGTCGCCAGTTATGTGGTGGCCTGGAGGAAGACAGGACACAGGTAGGGCTGAACACAGTGTTTATTTGGACACCTCCACAAACTTGCTGAGCTGGGAATAAGTAAAGTCCAAGGAAGGGGCAGAAACTGTACTCACATGGGTATGCAGTCCAATGCATGCAGTTACCTCACTGCCTGCTGTGTGTGCATAGGGTGCACACATCACACATGCAGAGCACCCAGTGGCTGCCCTCAGCCATGGCATTACACTCTGGATGCGATGGCCTCACGTGTCAGGGCCTCAGGATAGTTTAGCTCCATGATCAGGAGGAGGGCTGGGGCGGTGTGTCTTTGTCACTGTCTGCCAGATTATATCCCTCCATGCTCCCTCCATGGTGTTCTCCATGCGCTTTGTGTTCTCTTTTCTCACGAGATTGCTTTCCTGCGATCTTGCAAGACTACGTCCCCACAGCGTATCATTTCCGCTTCCGGCCAGGAACAGCTTGCCACTTGTAATGAAAGCTGATGCCTACGATGGCACTGCTTTTGGCCCAGCTCTATTGCAGGTGCTAGCAATCAATACAACGCATCAAGAGCCCGTGTTCTTCCGAAAATAAAAGAAAACGCAGTTCTGCAAATGCTTAATCCCGAAGACCCACATTTTAGGGGCGGGGAAGTGGAGGTGCTTGTAAAAAGGAAATCCCTGAGGGAACGCACACACAGATAGAAGGGGTGGGTTTAGGACCTTTGATGCTTCCAAACCCCACCAGAGTGCCCCCTCCCCAGATCAGCCCGCAGAAAACATTTTTTCTCCTCATCCGCCTTACCCTCTCCTCCTCATCCGTCTTACAATGTATGAGGATTATTTTAGAAGCCCATAGTGTCTAGAGGGCATGGCGTAGCACTCAGGCATTCTTGAGCAACCCAGGTGGGTGGAGGGTGGGACACAAGTCATGGCAGTATTTACCACCACATATTTTTGGAGAGCGGATTGACGGTTATCAGCTCAAGTGGGCATCGAGTGGGACACAGGTCATGGCAGTTGTTATATCCGCCCTTCGCCCCGCTACGCTGTGATGTAGGGAGTCTGAATAAAAGCCCCGCCCCCGCGCGAGGGAAGCAGTTCCGGGCACAGACCCTAGCAGCGTGTGTCGTGTCTTTCTTTCTCGCTCTGGCTGGCGCTGCGCCACTGAGGCCTACTGGTGCGGCCTACCACGCTATGCCTCCGCGCGGGGCAGGAACAGAACACTGGCAACGAGGGAAACGGGGCCCAGCACAGGCGCTCGGCGCCCAACCATCTCATCCCTCCTGCTTCGCACGAATGACACCTCCTTCCAGCGTGCCGACGGCACCGAGGGTCGACATGTGGGCGGACCGCGCACGGAACACGCATGTGCGGTCACGGCTGTAGACAGTGGAGGACAGGCAGCGGCCCTATCCGCCTACGGATTTCAAAGGGCAGCCGTAACTGGAACCATCAGGGGACATCGTCACACAATATGGCGACCGGCACTTCCACTCCCTTCCCTGGCACGCCGTCCAGAATCACGGCGAACCTGCCACTGTCGCCACCGCCAGTTCGCCCACAAAGCAACTCGACCACGATGATCCAACCTTTCGATCCTTTCACGGATCCATCATCAGTTGGCCCCCGCTGGCAGCTATGGCTCCAAAAATTTGAGATGGCCATGGAGTGCAAGGATGTGACATCGTTGAGGAAGATGAGATCGCACCTACTTCTGAACATAGGGGACGAGGTGCTACGCATTTTCAATGCGCTCACCATCGCGGATGGCCTGGACGTCTACCAGCGAGCGAAGGACGCGTTGACGGCCCACTTCCTCCCGCAACTAAATCCCGATTACAAGACATTCATATTCTGCACCACTTTTCAGGTGGAAGAGGAGACGTTGGATGCGTTTCACATCCGGCTCAGGAAGTTAACGATGTCCTGTGAGTTCACGGATGTTGAGCAGGAGATCCGAAGACAAATCATCAATGGCATCCATTCCGAGAAACTACAGAGGCTGGTGCTGGGTGAGAGGGGCATCTCTTTGACGCGCTTTTTGGAGTTAGGCCGGCAGAGGGAGCTAGCACACACCAGGGCTGCCAACATGGGCGTGACTCTGCACAAATTACAGCCGGCTCTCGCGTCGTCCATGGTGGCCCAGGTCACAAACAGTCAATCCACAAGAAATGAATACGGTGGAAACTACACACCGCCCAGATGGCAACCATGGATCCCGGGGCCCACAGAGTGTGGATGGTGCGGTGGACCGCGTCACGGACGTCGAAATTGCCCGGCACAAGGCACAACGTGCAGGGCCTGTGGCAGAAAGGACCACTATGCAAAGGTGTGCCGCTCCTCAGGCGCTCCATTACCGCCTCCGCCAAATCCTCAGGAGAGAAGTAGTACAAAAAAGAAGAAACAGGGAGTCATGAGGCGCATTGAAGCAAACAACTCTTCGACTGAGGAAGACGGTGACGACATCACAGGGACTCCATTGGACCCTGGCAGAGAGCAGCGGACCAAAGGTAGAAAAGTCTACCTAGTGTCAGCCCTGGATCGAGGACGAGGCACGCAGAAGAGAGGGCTCCGGAGACGGAAATGTCAGGTCACCATCCAAAACCAACAGATATGGATGACCATTGACATGGGGGTCTCGGTGAATGTCATGCCCACGTCCACTTTCAAGACACTGCAGCCGCAACCGTCTCTCAAAAACACTGACACCCTCCTGTTCGCATATGGCTGCAAGAAGCCGCTACCAGTTGTCGGCAGGTTCCGCACGACCCTCAGCCATGGGGAGAACTACCTACCGTCAAAAGTCTACGTTGTGGACGCCGGCATCGAATGTCTCCTGAGCGGTGATGCGGCGGAAGACTTAGGGCTCATAAAATTCGTCAATCAAATTGGGGAAGCCCACGAGGTCGAGAAGCTCCTGGCGCAACATCCGAACCTGCTGAACGGGATTGGGTGCCTGAAGGGAAAGGCAATTAAACTCCACATCGACAAGTCGGTTCAACCATGGGCCGTCAGGCACCGGAGGACCGCCTTCCACATGCGCGAGCAGGTCGAGCTGGAACTGAAAGCGCTGGAAAAAGCCAGCATCATCAAGGAGGTAACAGGGCCGACACCATGGGTGTCCCCGATGGTGGTCACCCAGAAACCCAAACAGCCGGGGAAGGTCCGCATTTGCATAGATATGCGCCTCCCGAATACCGCCATCAAGAGGGAGCGCCATATCACGCCAACCCTCAACGAGATCGTGGCTGATCTCACGGGATCCAGAGTTTTCTCAAAAGTTGACCTGAAGGCAGGATACCACCAGCTGAAGCTACACAAAGACTCCCGGCACATAACGACTTTCTCCACACACTTGGGTCTGCGAAGATACAAGCGGCTGAGCTTCGGCATATCGTCAGCAGCCGAAGTCTTTCAACAGACTATACAGGAAGTCATCCGGGACATCCCAGGTGTCCTCAATGTCAGTGATGACATCTTGATCCATGCACAGGACAAGGAGGAACACTCGAGGAGGTTGGAGATGCTGCTGGACCGGTTGGAGGCGGCGAGCCTAACCATCCACGAGGAAAAATGCGAGTTTTTCAAGACAGACATAGCTTTTTTCGGCTACAAGTTCAGCAGCTCTGGTATCTCGCCGGACCCCCAAAAGGTCGCTGACATGCAGGCCGCAAGCCCACCTAAGACTCCCACTGACGTCTGCAGCTTTTTGGGGATGGCCACTTACTGTGGTAGATTCATTCGAAACCTGGCCACACTGTCGGAACCCCTGCGTGAACTCACGAAGCTCCACGCGAAGTGGGAGTGGGGAAAAGTGTGCCAAGATGCTTTCGAGAGCATAAAAGAGTCGCTATCCGCAGAGACGAGAATGGCGTACTATAACACTACCCTTCTGACGGAGCTCTACGTCGATGCCAGCCCTGTCGGCCTGGGGGCCATCCTCATGCAGGTTACCAACAAAGGCGAGAAGAGACCCATCGCCTATGCGTCGCGTGCTCTCACAGCGACGGAGCAGAGGTACTCGCACATCGAGAAAGAGGCAATCGCCGTACTATGGGGGTGCCGCCATTTCCACCTGTACCTATATGGCCGCAAGTTCACAGCCATTACGGACCACAAGCCCCTCCTCCCCATCTTCATGGGCACTTCATCACACCCACCGGCCAGAATAGCAAAATGGCTGCTACACCTGCAGCAGTACAACTTTGAGCTCCAGTATCAACCGGGATGTGGCAACCCGGCGGACTTCCTCTCAAGGCACCCAAGGGAGGCAACACCACAGGAAGTCCAGGTGGCCGAAGAGACTGAAGAGCACATCTGCCAGGTGTTGCGAGCAATGAGGCCGAAGGCGGTCAGCACTGAGGACATCGCGGAAGAAACATGCAGCGACCCTTGAGGCGATCTGGTGAAAGACGCCATCATTTCGGGCGACTGGAGGTCATTCATGAGCAACACGCATAACCGGACGGAGGAGGCAAAAGCGTTCCTCACAGGAATGTTCACCGTCTGCCAAGACTTATCGATAACAGACCAGGGGCTGTTGCTCCGCGGAGACCGCATCGTCATTCCGCCAGGCCTGCACGACCGGATAGTGGCACTCGCCCATGAGGGCCACCAAGAGATGGCTCGAACGAAGGCGCGCATTCGACACCGAGTGTGGTTCCATCGCATTGACGAAAAAGTGGAAACTGGTCAACACCTGCCT
Organism: Ambystoma mexicanum; assembly: GCF_040938575.1. Classification (NCBI taxonomy): domain Eukaryota; kingdom Metazoa; phylum Chordata; class Amphibia; order Caudata; family Ambystomatidae; genus Ambystoma; species Ambystoma mexicanum. The sequence goes on from NC_090935.1 coordinate 23,636,489, forward strand.
GCCGTGACTCATAACCGGAGCCCAGCAGATCCGGAACCCATCTTATCGGCGGAAAGGGGCTCTGGCAGGTGGGACGCAATAAGGATTGACTTCTGCAAACTACGGGAGGGCCTGTACCTCCTGGTGGCAATCGATGACCACTCCTGATACCCCGAGGTTGAGGTGGTTGAGTCCACAGCAGCGGAAGTGGTCATCCCGGCCATTGAGAAGATGTTCGCGACACATGGACTAACAACCACGATCAAAAGTGACAACGGAGCCCCCTTCCAAGGGGTGGAGTTCAAACAGTACTTGCAAGACCTAAACATCCGGTACCACCATATCATGCCCAGATGGCCACAGGCCAACGGCGACGTAGAACGCTTCATGAGAACACTCAATAAAGTGCTGAGGCTGTCCAAGGCAAATGCCAGCTTGTGGAAGGTTGACCTCTATCGATTCCTGAGGAACTACCGGGTCACCCCGCACTGCACAACAGGCGTCCCCCCCAGCGGATCTCATGTTCGGCACCGTCATCAGGTCGTCCATCCCACACCACCCCAGCAGGGGACCGGACGAGCTAGACGAGGTGCGCACTGACCGAAGACGCAGGGACGCCAACGCCAACATGAGCACCAAGAGGAGGTCACGACCATCCGACCACCAGGTGGGCCATCAGGTGGTCATGCTACGGAACCCGACGAAGTCCAAAATGGACTCCCGTTACGAGACTCTCCCATGGACTGTTCGTGAGACATGAGGGACCATGATAACTGCACAAAGGGGACATCGCCAGGTGACACGCAATGCGTCATGGTTCAAGGTGGTGCCGCGCATCCTGTGGATGGATGGGGATTGTCCCCAAGAAGATGAGGAGTCGCCGCGGGTCGAGGACGTACCCGAAGATTCCCAAGGCGAAGGACACACGGAAGACAGAACGTGGGAGCAGGGGAGCGAACCGGACCTGGGTGACCCTGAGGCGGAAGGTGAGAGATCACATGAGACTGTAGCAACCGCCTCATGGGGTGGATGGTATGGCCTGAGGGCTGCCATCCAGCCGCCACCTCGGCTCAAGGATTATGTGTGGTAGGATGGACTCTGAACGTTTAGAAATGAGGAGTGTGTAATTGCAGTTCTGTCATGAGTAGGAGTAGGAGCGCATGTGGAGGTCAGGGTCACAGTTATCAGCTCGAGCGGGCTACAGGTCAAGACAGTCCTTACCAGCCCACGTGGGTGGAACGCAGGATGTGGAGGTCAGGGTCACAGTTACCAGCTCGAGTGGGCAGAGAGCGGGATACAGGTCAGAACAGTCCTTACCAGCCCACGCGGGTGGAAGACCGTGTGTGGAGGTTAGGGCAGCGTGTACTCGGCAATGTGAGTGGAGGGCAAAGCATGGCGCTTAAGGCAGTCATTGTAAGCTACAACATTGAGAAGGGGCTGGACTTGTAGCATAGGGGATAGACACCAGCAGTAGTGCTTAGACTAACTAATTATACAGGACACTTAAAAACCTAAATAACAAATATTGATCGGGTGCCTACAGGTTGTTATAGGCAGCTGTTCATGTTACACTTGGGAGGATGAATTGCTGGGTCGACCCTGCTAGGACTGAAGCTGGAGGCCTGCAAGTCTCTCAATGAGCTTTCTCACTGGCTGCCACTGCCTGGAGGCCTGTGGATGAGTAGACAAGACCAGAGGGCAACGGTGAGAGGTATATACCGCTTGAACCAGGCATTGAACAGAAGGGTGCACTCAAACTGAAACAGAAAGCTGAACCTATTCTGAGAAAAATGTGCACGTCTGAAATCCACAGGCAACATCTGCAACCACAAGCAGCTTCTTAGTAAAGAGGAAGTCAGAAAACAGACCATTATAAACCTATGGGGCCCTCAGGATAGCCCTGGGGGCTGAGAAAAGAGGACCTTCCACCATACCCAAAGCCAGATAACCCATACCTTTGTGTACATTTCTTGTAACACTATTTTAATGTTAAAGGTTTTTATACCGCGCACAGTGGCCACCTGCGTGGTCTCTAGGCGCTCAGGCGGATCTGTAATGCAAGGAGGGAGGGGTGGGTGGTTATTGGTACTGAGTGGGAAAAAAGAAAGTGCTGTTGGCAGCTTCAGTTCAGAAACACGGTTCACGGAGGGTAGATGCGATTTTTTAAAGTTGGCTCCATGTGTTGTTGTGCGAGAATATGGGTGGTTTGTTTTGTTGTTGCAGTGTTGAGAAGTATGTGCGGATTGTGGTGCTGTAGAGCAATGGTTGTGTTAGGTTCAGAGTTTGAGAGGTGTATGCAAAAGAGTGAATTTGTAGTATGGACTATTGGTGAAAGTCCTCAAAATCCATCTAATTGCTTTACACCTCCTACCCCAGGAATCCATCCAGATGCGTCACACTCACACCCCACAAGAATGCATCCAGATGCATCACCCTCACACACCACAAGAATCCATCCAGGTGCATCACACTTCACATATGTGAAACATGGCCAGCCAAAACAATCTGCCCATATGTGAAACATGGCCAACAAAAACAATTTGCCTAGATGTGAAATATACTAACACAGTTCGCCTAGATGTGTGGCACTAACACAGTTGGGCAAGAAGAGAGATGTGGTTACCATATGACTGTGGATACATGCATGAGGCTATAAGCTAGTAGGTGGTGAGAGTAATAAGAGTGGTGGGTCGGTTTAGTGGGGAGCAGTAATGACTGTCAGGGTTGCATAGTCTGGGTTCATCTTGGAGAGGAGTTCTGGTTGGGGAAAGTAATTAATGTAGTCAGGGGTCACTTGGAATGGTGGTCTGGGAAAGTAACTTGTGTTTTTGTTGTCAGTCATGTTCCTGTTTGGTAAAAAGTATTGCTACACACTTGAAGAACTGCGCCACACTTGGTCCAGTGAACTGCTTTGTATTTATTACATTGCCCTTTTAGGATCACACATGTTTCGACACACGAGTGTCCTTTTCAAATCAGGGCTAATATCAAAGCTGCATCATGTATTCAGTAAATTCATACAGTGATATCAACAAATCAGAGTGCAATGCATGATCACATGGTTTATAGTCATAATGTCGAAAAAAAAATGTCGACAAACAAAAATGTCGAAAAAAAATGTCGAAAACAATAATGTCGACATCCTATACATATAATGTAAAAGGTCATTTTTTAGAAAAAAAAATGTCGACAAAAAAATGTCAATTAGAACTATCAACACCTCACCCAACACCCCCCTGCCACCCCCCCACACCCCCCCCCCACCACCCTTTCACCCCTCATACTCAACACATTCTAATTATATATTTATTTATTTATTTATTTAATAAATAAATAAACAAAAAGAGTATCATTTACTATGGGGGGGTCCCCCCCAACCCCCCTCACCCAACACCCCCCTGCCACCCCCCCACCACCCTCTCACCCCTCATTCTCAACACATAGTAATTATATATTTATTTATTTATTTATTTATTCAATAATTAAATAAATAAAAAGAGTGTCATTTACTATGGGGGTGTCCCCCCCAACACCCCTCACCCAACACCCCCTCACACCCCCCGGCACCCTGTCACCCCTCAAACTCAACACATTTTAGTTATATTTATTTATTTATTTATTTATACAATAAATAGAAAATTTCGAAAAAATATCGAAAAATGTCGACATTATTGTTTGTCGACATTATTTTTTTCGACATTTATTTTTCGAAATTTTGACTGTCGACATTTTTACTGTCGAAATTATGACTGCCCACCGATCACATATAGAGACAAGACCCAAATAATAATATTTATGTTGTAAAATCACAGACAGTTAGGGAGGGGTAAAAAGGTGTAAAAGGGGTAAAAGGGGAGGAGGTTTGAGGCAAATGGACACGAGAAAAAAAGGTGGGGAGAAAATTACAAAAATAACAGCATGTAGTATAATTAGTCAATTTAATATATGATGTATAGCTTGTTGCACCCATGCTTTTTACTGTGTCTACAAGGGGTCGGGGTCTGGCCCCCTTTTTTGCCCCACACAACTGCGACACAATTTCGAATTGAAATAGCAGCCAGGCGCATGGGAACGTTTTAAGTTGGTACAAACAAAACCCCGAAACTGTGTTGTAGTATGTTCCTGTTTGGGCCTTAACAACTTCATTCAGTCTATGAATTCAAGCCCAAGCCAAGATGGAGGACTCAGTCAGTGATTTGATTGGCTGGAATTTTATCAAGGTCAGTTGGGAACTCAGATAACTGCCTTTCATTGTTAGATCATTGTTAGATCTACAGCTGAGTAGGAGTTTGGAGGTCTAACCAGTGGCCTATCAGAGAATTTGAAATTTGCTGTGGAATTCTACAAAGCAGATAAGACAAGCCAAACAATCCTTCGAGAAACTGAGCTAAGTGAAAGAGTCAAGTTATGTTTATGAGGCATAGTTAATCCATACTTTTTACTTTTTTTATTTTAGTCCAGGCGGGCACAGGCGGGTTCAAAGCAGCAGCTAGAACCTGGAATGAACTCTCATAGCAGACCCCAGCAAGAATGCAGACTGCAGGAAATGAAAAAAAAATGTTGGTGCTCGGAATGTGCAGCAACTTTTTTCCCCTGAACCTCAGTGGAGACAGGAGACAGCGCGGTGCAACAGAGACAGTTCGGACACAATAAAGAAAAGAAAATAAAGCAGGAAGGTACATGCACATTACTACAATTTTCTGAATGTGTTGATCTCTTTAAAACTCTACAAGAAGAACTAAATGTGTAAACAGAAAAGCATCTGAGTAATACTAAAATCTCAATTCAATACAACAGCAGTTAGCTGAAGTGCAGTCTCAAGAGGTAAACTGCTAACACTTAACTTGGAGACTGTGCAGGTTAAAAGGACTGGTTAATAGAGAAAACCAGCAGATGCAGTAAGGTCTGCATTTCAACTTTAGTTTTGATGACAACCCTCAAGGCCTTCAGCTGAGGGTGAACAGGTAACATAGAGCACATGGGAAATCTAATACAGTGCATGCTAGTTTCCAGTTTGATCATTCAGGATTGTGTTTGTATTTTGTTTTCGCTACAGATTTCCAGAAGCACACACAAGTGAATCTGTTCCTGCTTTTTATGTTCTCCACTTCCCCTTTCCCCCAGGGGTGTTAGGTGCTTAACTATTAATTCAAAGGTTGAGTGCCTCACACTTTTATGGGTCTGTCGGGGTTCAGCAGCTCCTGTGGACATCATGCGATATTTAGATCAAGTAGCACTATACTGGTGCTCAGATTAGTAGATAGAGTGACTAGGCCGCACCATAACACTGGAGGAGGTCCTTTTTGCAATTAAATCCATACCGTCAGGTAACGGGGTATACGGCTGAATTTTACAAACCCTTCGCTAAGGAACCGACTCCCCACTTATTGGAGGTATACCATCAAAGTTTGAGGTACGGTCACTTGCTGGGCCCCCCGAGGGAGGCTGTAGTGGTGGTGCTGCTGAAACCGGACAAGGAAGCAAATAACTGCTCCTCGTACCGTCCCATATCCCTTATCAATCTGGATAATAAGATTCTGGCTAAGATACTAGCCTCTAGGTTGCCACCGTTGATGCTTGGATCAGTGAAGGTGGACCAGTCGGGATTTGTATCACGGCGCTCTATCTCCTATGAGCTGCGCAGGATGTTTGGTCTACTGTCCGCTGTGCAGCAAAATGTCTATTGTGGCTGCATTGCTGGACGCCACAAAAGCATTTGATTTAGTGGAGTGGCCCTTCATGTTTACTATTCTGTGCAAAATGGGAATGGGGGAGCACTTTGTTTCCTTGGTGTCGCTGATTTACACATCTCCTAATGCCAGGATTTAGTGACTGGTCAATTCACTACAGCCATACCGTTAGAGAGGGGCACGAGACAGGGGTTCCCCCTCTCAACTTTCTTATTTGCACTGGCTATAGAACCGCAGGCTGAAATAATCTGGGGAAGCGATCTCCACAGAGCAATACAGCTGTGGTCACACAGGGTAATGGTCTCCCTTTATGCGGATGACAGGGTGCTTTACATCAGGGACCCATAGCGCAACATGGATCCATCCAATAATGGAAGATGTGATGCTGTTTGGGGGTTTCTCTGGGTTACGGATTAATGCTACAAAATCGGTTCTCTTTCCACTAACAGACAGGACTGAGCACTTTATCGACAGGTGGGGCTTTCAGTGGCACGGTACACTCACATGATACCCAGGGATAAACATAGCACAGACTCAAGGGGAGTTGTGTATCCGTAATTATCAGCACGTGATGGAGCAGGCAAAGGCAGCAATGGACAAATGGATGAACCTGTGGTTCAACCTGTATGGGAGAATATCCCTGGTCAAAATGACGTTGCTACCACGTTTCCTATATGAGTTTCCCAATATCCCCCTGGAGCCACCCAGGGAGTATTTCAAGGAGGTAAAATCAGCAAGATTACGGTTTATATGGGCAGGAAAACAGGCTAGGGTATCATGGGAGAAATTAGTAGCGCCCCTAGATGAGTGTGGACTGGCGCTCCCACCACCTCGAAACATATCATATGGTTGCACAGGCGGGGCTTCTCCTTTACTGGTTTGGATAAGATAGACAGGAGACATGTGGAGATAGAAAGGGCTCTGGCGACTCCCTTCCTTTTGAGGTGAGTCATAAGGACGGCACCCGACAGAGCCTATAGGATGACAAATATGGTGTAATTGAATGGCAGGGCATGGACTCGTATAGAACAAAAAACCAAAGGGGAAATAATATAGTCACCAGAGCTACCGGTCACTTACATACCAGGGAGCCCGCCGACCAGCGAGAGAAGCTATGTGTGCTGCATGAAACGTGTGAAGATAGCATGCTTTCAGGATCTTTTCCTAGATGGTCAGTTCCTAGCGTTAGAAGTGATGAAGACTAAAGGGGAACTCACACCCCTAGATATATTCTTGTACTTTTGGATGACAGATCATTAAAACAGATCATCCCAGCCTTCCCTGGGGAGTCCCACGTGGCCCTGGTTCTAGACAAAATGCTTAAAGGAGCTCAAAATGGTAAGGTGGTGTCTACCCTATATAGAATAATCCTAAATTTCAGAAAGAGTGGGTAGCCCCCTCTTAGAGAAAATAGGAAAATTAATTGGGGTGCGTGATACCTGATGAAACAGGGAATTGCTGCTGTAGGGAAATGAGGGGAATAGCCCTCAACACCAAATACAAACAGATCCACTTTAAGTGCTTAGATCTCTTTTATTATACGCCGGCCCTGCTATACAAATGTTTTCCAGAAACCCCAGAGAGCTGCGCAATATGTGGTGCCACCCTAGCTGACTTTATACATTTGTCATGGGATTGCCTGGTGCTCTCTCCCATCTGGGGGGAGGTATTTGAGGCACCAAGTGACATAGTGAGCAAGAGAATAGATCCTGACCTGATATTGGGCCTCACTAGGTGAATTCCAGGGAGAGTGCGGAGGTTAGTCAGATTACTTGTGCTTCTGGTCAAGAGGCGGGTGGCAATGATGTGGGGTGGCACCCGGCTCCTGAGTTTGAAAATGTAGTGGGAAGATATCCTATATTGTAACAAAATGGAAACGGAATATGGTAGATCGAAAAATCCTCCAACGAAACCCAGGTATACCTGGGGACCATACGTTAACTATCTTATCACTCAAACATCATGAGGAGGAGTATCGTGACTATAGAATATTGGGATAGAAGATCAGCAGCCCATTATCAAACTGTATGACCTTGAGACTCTTAACACTGATTGGAACGAATCATTTGATGTACTGTGTAAATAGTCACTGCTTAACAAGAAGGGAGAGCGTGTTGAACTACTGTGACACCCGTGGAGTTGGGGTCTCTTTATTGTGTGTAGACTGGTTATGATTGCTATTGTAAAATGCTAATAAACAAACTTTTTTTAAAAAAGCAACGAGTGGATGGAAGGTTGTCAAAAATAGAAGGGTTGCTAATGGCGGCCAAGATTTGAGCCTCAGTAAACGAAAGTGTGTCTGACTCCATGGAGCCCGAAAGCACCAGCGGAATAGACCAGGCCTCTCGTCAGGTTATTCACAGAAAGCACCAGCGGAATAGACAAGGCCTCTCGTCAGGTTATTCACAGAAAGCACCAGCGGAATAGACAAGGCCTCTCGTCAGGTTATTCACAGAAAGCACCAGCGGAATGCACCAGGCCTCTCATCAGGCTATTCACAGAAAGCCCCAGCGGAATAGACCAGGCCTCTCGTCAGGTTATTCACAGAAAGCACCAGTGGAATAGACCAGGCCTCTGGTCAGGTTATTCACAAAAACCACCAGCGGAATAGACCAGGCCTCTCGTCAGTTTATTGACAGAAAGCACCAGCGGAATAGACCAGGCCTCTGGTCAGGTTATTCACAAAAACCACCAGTGGAATAGACCAGGCCTCTGGTCGGGTTATTCACAGAAAGCACCAGCGGAATAGACCAGGCATCTCGTCAGTTTATTGACAGAAAGCACCAGCAGAATAGACCAGGCCTCTGGTCAGGTTATTCACAAAAACCACCAGTGGAATAGACCAGGCCTCTGGTCGGGTTATTCACAGAAAGCACCAGCGGAATAGACCAGGCATCTCGTCAGGTCATTCACAGAAAGCACCAGTGGAATAGACCAGGCCTCTGGTCAGGTTATTCACAAAAACCACCAGTGGAATAGACCAGGCCTCTGGTCGGGTTATTCACAGAAAGCACCAGCGGAATAGACCAGGCATCTCGTCAGTTTATTGACAGAAAGCACCAGCAGAATAGACCAGGCCTCTCGTTAGGTTATTCACAGAAAGCACCAGCAGAATAGACCAGGCCTCTCGTCAGGTCATTCTCAGAAAGCACCAGCAGAATAAACCAGGCCTCTCGTCAGGTTATTCACAGAAAGCACCAACGGAATAGACCAGGCCTCTGGTCAGGTTATTCACAAAAACCACCAGCGCAATAAACCAGGCCTCTCAACAGGTTATTCACAGAAAGAACCAGCGGAATAGAGCGGGCATCTCGTCAGGTCATTCACAGAAAGCACCAGTGGAATAGACCAGGCCTCTGGTCAGGTTATTCACAAAAACCACCAGCGGAATAGACCAGGCCTCTCGTCAGGTTATTCACAGAAAGCACCAGCGGAATAGACCAGGCCTCTCGTTAGGTTATTCACAGAAAGCACCAGCAGAATAGACCAGGCCTCTCGTCAGGTCATTCTCAGAAAGCACCAGCAGAATAAACCAGGCCTCTCGTCAGGTTATTCACAGAAAGCACCAACGGAATAGACCAGGCCTCTGGTCAGGTTATTCACAAAAACCACCAGCGCAATAAACCAGGCCTCTCGTCAGGTTATTCACAGAAAGCACCAGCGGCATAGACCAGGCCTCTCATCAGGTTATTCACAGAAAGCACCAGCGGAATAGACCAGGCCTCTCGTCAGGTTATTCACAGAAAGCACCAGCGGCATAGACCAGGCCTCTCATCAGGTTATTCACAGAAAGCACCAGCGGAATAGACAAGGACTCTCGTCAGGTTATTCACAGAAAGCACCAGCGGAATAGACCAGGCCTCTCGTCAGGTTATTCACAGAAAGCACCAGCGGAATAGACAAGGCCTCTCGTCAGGTTATTCACAGAAAGCACCAGCGGAATAGACCAGGCCTCTCGTCAGGTAATTCAGAGAAAGCACCAGCGGAATAGACCAGGCCTCTCATTTGGTTATTCACAGAAAGCACCAGCGGAATAGACCAGGCCTTTGGTCAGGTTATTCACAAAAACCACCAGCGGAATAGACTAGGCCCCTCGTCAGGTTATTCATAGAAAGCACCAGCGGCATAGACCAGGCCTCTCATCAGGTTATTCACAGAAAGCACCTACGGAATAGACCAGGCCTCCCGCCAGGTTATTCACAGAAAGCACCAGCGGAATAGACCAGGCCTCTCATCAGGTTATTCACAGACACCACCAGCGGAATAGACCAGGCCTCTCGCCAGGTTATTCACAGAAAGCACCAGCGGAATAGACCAGGCCTCTCGTCAGGTTATTCACAGAAAGCACCAGCGGAATAGACCAGGCATCTCGTCAGTTTATTGACAGAAAGCACCAGCGGAATAGACCAGGCCTCTCGTTAGGTTATTCTCAGAAAGCACCAGCAGAATAAACCAGGCCTCTCGTCAGGTTATTCACAGAAAGCACCAACGGAATAGACCAGGCCTCTGGTCAGGTTATTCACAAAAACCACCAGCGCAATAAACCAGGCCTCTCGTCAGGTTATTCACAGAAAGAACCAGCGGAATAGACTAGGCCTCTCGTCAGGTTATTCACAGAAAGTTAAAACCCAGAGAGATATTCCAAATGCCTCAGCAGCCGTGGGCTGTATAGCAGGAGCAACAAAAAACTGAGCAACCTACCTAAGATTGATGAAAAAAGGCAGATAATGTGTAATAAATGATCGATTGATAAGTCACAGTTATAGACTAATGTTATTTGTGATCAAATTATATATGTAAACATACAGAAAACAAAATGACATCACATTTCAATGTGGGGAAAAAAGAAATGGGCTGCAGGCCCAATCACCGTCTCGCGGGGCGGAGTAAGCAAGATCAGGAAACGGCCAGGAAGGGATAATCGCAAGGCAAACAAAAGGCGATTTCCCCTCAGAAGATAACATTTTTACAAACAAATGTGCAAATAAACCTGGGTCCCAAACCCAACAGCACCACCTGCAAGGGCTAGAGCCTTGTTAGGTGTTCTGGAGGAAACAGGGCCAATCACAAAGCTCTACGGGAGGGACAGGGGACCGAGCACACAGGAAACGAGGAAGTGGCTACCGGGGGAAACACACGACGGCTCAAGAGAGCCCAAACTCAGAAAAATGCACACAAGTGTTTGCAAATTCGCACACGCAGCAACCTAAACTGGATTCAGCCGCAGCTAATAAAAGGTTTGCACGTATAAGCCTAGTTTTCAACACGTGTCAACTGAAGACTTTCCTCAGAAGGCACGTACACCCTTCTGGGATCCGGTTCATGGGAGCCAAGAGGAAGTGGAACAGGAAGTAGACCCTGGGTGACCCGGATAGGCCCACCTGTAAACCCGCCTCTTCGCAGGAGCAAGGCATTCACATACAAGATTAGTGGAAAATCCCCAACATTCAGAAGGACACTTAGCTATTAAAACAAAGAAAAAAGTAAAAAACAAAAAGTTTGCATGCAGAGTGACTCCTAAAGTCTATAGAGTGTGTGCGAGCTGTCACATGTAGCGTAACCGACTCTTTGCTAGCCCTATTGACCTTCACCACAGCCTAACACCCCAAACCTTACCTGGCCGTTCAGGGGCATAGCTCCAATGGGTCCAACACTGCCTAATCACCCATGGCTGAATAATCTGATTTCCCTTACAATTACCCCCCCCCTCTACACACTGGCAATGCCCCCACTGCAGCAACACCATCAGTGATCGTCCAGTACCTGCACACAGAGCAGTCCCTTGGCAGCCAAGGCATCCTCTCCACTTCCGTTGGGGAAACACCGGTACTGGACCGCCAGGATGGGATAGCGGCTGGCCAGAAAGATGCCACTGTTGAAGAACTTCAAGTCCGAGCAGCAACCAAGAGGTCCATACACACCAACTTCATAGAGGACGTGCTCGAAGACTGGGCTGAGCAGCGTTCACAGCCGCCGGGCTGCCCTTTTGTCAAACACTTCTTGGAGGCAGATGAAGTCGGCCCCTTCTGGGATGAGCAGAGATCTTGCAGTGGATACCGCGGTCTGCACCAGCATTGCCAGTGCTCCATGCATCAACCATTGCGCGATTCTCAGTAGGAAGGACCGGCCTGGCAGACAGGTTGGTCCCCAAGGCTCGGGGACTCCAGGGGTCAATCCTGGATGCGCCAATGTTCTCCTCCAGTTGGTTAATGTCCTGTGTGGCCTTCTCTGCACTGGAATCACCCTCATCTGCCATGTCAATGGTGATGACCAAAGGATCAACAGTTTGAGTCACTCCCTCACTCCCCATGAAGAACTGGTCCTTGGCACTCTCATCATTGCCGCGAGAGTGCACAGCGGCATCTGGGATCCGCAGAGTACTGTCAGAGTAACTCTGGTTAATGGTGCCATACAGAGCTGCGTGCGGCCTTTCATGGTTCAGTATGCCTTTCTTGAGTGATTCCGCGTTTGGTTGGGCCTTCTCCCTGGTGACCCCTTGTACAATGTTCTTGCCTATTGCAGCTGACCGCCTTTGGGTGTGGCACAGGTTGCTAAATCTGGCCAGACCGTCTGGTAAGAGGCAGAGATTGGTGTTAAGACGGATTTCTGAACTCTGTCCTGGTGGCGCAGAAGTTCAGAAGGCCAACCTAATTACTTGGAACAGGGTAACCTCTGGACAAGCCAGACCAATCAAGGTAGCGATCGCGGCGGTCAAGACTAGGTCTCAAGAGGGGTGAGGGTGACTGAAAGCCCGCAGTGAGCACACAAAGCAAGAGCGCTGACAAACTACTCCAAACAGTTGTTATATCAAAAATAGATACACATTTATTTTAAGGCCTTTAAAATAATGACCGTAGCGAGAAAATCACAATATCACAGTATTAAACCAACACATACCATATCAACACAATATATATACAAATACACAGTCGCAAGCGTTTAAAGCACGAAATATGTAGTCCACCTGCCAGGGAAGGAAAACAGGCAGTGCGATAATGCTTTCGACTCAGTTCGCCTTCATAGGCACCTAACTAGATGGAAGTCCGAGCCCTGCGAAGAGTGGAGCCTTGTGCTCAAAGTACCTGCCACGCCGGTGCCGACGGACACAAGGGGAAGCTCTTTGGAGGAAGTCAGGCAGTTCACGTTAGTGCACAGCAGAAGAAGAACAGGTTCCGCAGCTCAAGCGCAGCCTCCACAGCGGGCAGAAGCAGAGCGCGAGCGCGGCAAAAGGGTGCTGTTTTTACACAGCAGGGAAAAGCAATGGGATACTGCAGGAGGGCGACCAGATCCTAGATATACTACTCACCGGTCCCCGAAGCAAGCAGACCCAGGCTTCTCCACGATAGTTTCAGCAGCTGGCAGGTTCAGACGAGCAGGGAACGCTTTGTAGTCGTGTAGAGCAAAAAGACGTCCCAATCGACGAAACCGGCACAGTTTTGTTGCCGCACAGGGCAACGGAGCGGCCGTGTGTATTCGAGCCAAATGAACCCTCCTCCCTTCAGACCTGGGGACGCCAAGCGTACGAAGCGTGGGAGAGGGACAAGGACTCGCAATACAACACAACCTGGCGGCGGTTGCAGAGCCAAACTCCTTGGTAAGCTGGTCAGTCAACTGGATGGCCCAGAGACGCTTCCGAAGGCTTACTTGGCAGGAGGTGGTTGAAGATGCCGGGAATAGCTGTTCCTGCTATTCCAAAGGTCGAAGCACCAGTACAGGCCTTCTGGTTCGATCAAAGGAGGACAGGGGCTCTCCGGACGACAGCAGTGCAAAGGAGGATTCCTTCAGCGGGTCACCAGCGATTCCTCGGTCCAGCCTCGTAGTTGCAGGATACTTGGCTCCTGTATTCCTTCGTTCGTGAGAACTCAGGAGATCGACATGGTAGTGGTGTTTCCAGCCCCCTCTTATCCACGGTTCCCTTCGCGCCAAAACGGAGGGGAGCCAATGGGAGATCCGCTCATCAACACACATACCATACGTGGACCAATCACGGACCACGGTGGTCCCAGGCATTCACACCACCCTAGACTCTCTGGCACCCAGGATGTGTATTGGGACCAGACATCCCAGCCCACACCCTGGAGGCACACAAACGACATGTAGAAGCCCGCGAAAGCAACCACGTTTCGCAGGAAAGTACATGCCCAAATAAGGAAGGCCCCGGGTCGCCGGACCTGGGGAAGGTGAAGGGAGCAAGACGGACAGTGGACAGGACAAAGGAGCCTCGCGGCCTGGCCATTTTGGGAGCCAGGCCACCATTTTGGGTTCAGTGCAAAAACGTGCTCAGAACGCCAAAAGGAGCTCAAAATAAACAAAACGATCGCTGCCACCAGCCCAGTCCCTGAATGACTTGCACCGATCAAATACCATCCTAAAAGAGTATCTAGGGCCTGTAGAAGGCTAGAGACCCAAGAGAGCTGTAACTTAGCTTACAGTGCTAGGTTTCTATGTTGTTAATAATGACCCGACCACACCACAAGGGAACCAGCTGGACTGGGTGTGTACCAATAACGTACAATCAGAACAGGTCTCTACTGAGCCGTGCATCTGGTCTGATCACAGTCTGGTTACCCTGGAACTAAAATTAGACCCCCCACCCCAAAGAAAAGAAAACCCACATATCGGAATTCAGAGCAGAAATTTTAAGAATCTAGGGCCAGAAGTTCTGGCACCGTGCTTACAGCAAGTCCTGAATTCACTTTCAGTAAATGATAGCTGTGAGACCATGCTAGAGAAATACACCTCCGGCCTGCAAAAATTAGTGGACAAGTATGCCCCACTTAAAAATAAGCTAGTCAGAAAAAACAACAATCACTGCAAATGGTACAATGATGAAATAAACATATTGAAACAAGAGAAACGGGCCAAAGAAAGAACTTGGCTGCAGAACCAATCACTAGAGAATAGAGTGGACTGGAAACGAAAGGACCTAGAGTATAGAAAGGCAATCAAAAATGCCAAACTCAATTATTACAACAGAGAAATAGAGTCAGCTGCTAATTCAACGAGTAAACTCTTCGATATCCTTAAGACAATTGAAAAGCCAAAAGCACTCTCAGTACCACATAATCCATCTAAAGAAGACTGCGAGAAAGTACAAGAAGCCTTTGCAGCTAAAATCTTAAAAGCTAGAACTAATATAATTCAAGCAAGGGAATCCACGAGCACGGAAACTTGCCCCACAGCAGAGCCCAAATCAGGTAATAGGGACAGTTTTCAGTTCAAAGCTATAACAGAGGAAGCTTTCTGCCAGGTATTAGCCAAAATGAAACCTACTTCATGCGCTGAGAACATCCTGCCCACAAAAATCATCCTGGATAATAAAGAAATTTTTGCACCAGCTCTCACTAAAATAATTAACACCTCGTTTTCCGAAGGGAAAAATCCCAACAGCATTAAAAAAGTTACAATAACCCCGCTGGTCAAAAAACCGGGCCTAGATCCGAAGGACCCTAGCAATTTACGGCCAATAACAAACTCCAATTTTGTTTTGAAGATTCTAGACAAAATTGCCACTAATCAGCTACAACAACATGTTGAAGCACAGGGGTTGCTACACATACAGCAATCGGGCTTTAGAACAGCCCACAGCACAGAATCAGCTATGCTTGACCTACAAACCCACATGCTAGAGCTGATAGAACGGGGCAAGTCTGGGATGCTCATGCTACTAGGTCTTAGTGCTGCTTTCGACCTAGTGGACCATCAACTACTACAAAAGGCCCTAGACAAAACCATCGGCTGCTCTCCAACAGCATTGGCCTGGATAGCTTCCTTCTTAAGTGATAGGAGAGCACGCATTCACTGGGGAGACACTTTCTCAGAAGCAGCTCTCATCCTATTTGGAGTACCGCAGGGAGCCAGTCTGTCCCCTCTGCTTTTTAATATTTACATGCGCAGTTTGTGTGAGTTATTGGAAAACATTGGTGTGTTCTTCACCAACTACGCCGATGATACGCAGCTGGTCTTTGAAATGACGGGAGACTACACACTAGACAGTGCAAAAGTAGAAGAGGTATATAAAACCATTGATATCTGGATGCAGAAGCATTGGATGTGCCTCAACAACAGCAAGACTGAGCTCATGATTTTTGGAGCTCAGCATGCCAGAATCAAACTAGGCGACCAATACGAGGCTTTTAGCATAAAAGATGCCAAAATTCCAGTACTACCCCAAGTTAAAACACTTGGGATGGTGGTAGAAGCCTCAGTAGGGGCCGAATCGCAAGTCAACTATCTACACAAAAACAATTCTTATTACTTGCGCCTGCTGAGAGCCATCAGACCCTACTTAAGTGAAGCAAATGCGGCTAACATCGCAAGAGCGGTCATTCTATCCCGTCTTGACTATGGAAATGCACTATTAGTGGGGGCCACCAAGAAAGAGTTGCATCGTTGTCAGGTCATCCAAAATGAGGCAGTCCGTATTGTTAAGGAAATCAAATTTGGAAACCATATTTCGGAGGCAAGGAAAGATCTTCACTGGCTCAGAATCGAAGAAAGAGTCCACTTTAAGGCCATGATGATCGTGCATAGATGCCTATTTGGCACGGCGCCAGGATACCTAAAAAAGAAATTCGCACCTTATATACCTAAAAGAAACCTGAGATCAGCCGACACAGGCCTCTTGGCCATCCCCAGGGTGAAACGAGCAGCAGGGGGGGGCCGAGCCTTCCCATTTATGGCAGCCAAATTTTGGAACAACCTCCCAGGGAATCTTAGAGTAGAAGGAAATTCCGGCAATTTCAGGAAACTTCTAAAAACATACCTCTTCCAATAACCCCCAGTGATTTCAGAACCTCTCACTGGTATCTCGACCCTTCCGGCGTTCGACAAGACTCCTTTCTCAGATGTTCTCCGCGCCCTGATGCCTGCGGGCTGTCGGCGCGTTATAAACACATAGACATAGACATAGACATAGTGCCCTCTTGTGTCGTGTTGCACTAAAGCTGCGACACGATAAAAGAAACTACGGGAAACCACGTTCCCCGGTACTGACTGTCTTAAGGGCATGTCAGTTTCCCCGTAAGAAAGGAGCGAAAGCCCAGAGAAGTGCGGCAGAAGGCTGTACTTCTCTGGCAAAGTCAACAACAAGGTTAAAAACAATAGCAAAAAGTTTAGGGGTTGCCACATGGAAGGAAAATTCCCTACAATTACGAAATCTTTCCTAACACTCGCACCTCCCAGACTATGGACAGGGGGAACTAATCCACCCCTGGATGAGTCTCTTGTTCAGGTCGGTTAAACATTCTGGACAACCCATCAGCATTGCTATGTTGGACACCTGGTCTATGCTCAATAGTGAAGTCGAAGCCTTGAAGACTTATGGACCACCTAAGCAACTTTGGATTCTCCCCCTTCATGTTCATTAGCCACTTTAACGGCTTATGGTCAGTCTGCACAGTGAAGTGGGTCCCATAGAGGTAGGGCCTCAGCTTCCTTAGGGCCCACACAACAGAGAAACATTCTTTCTCTACCGTGGACCACCTGAGCTCTCTGTCCTTAAGCTGGCGACTAATAAAACCGATAGGGTGTTCCTTACCCTTCTCATCTACTTGTGATAGTACAGCTCCTATCCCAGTGTCAGAGGCATCCGTCTGCACGATAAAAGGTCTTTGATAATCAGGGGCCCTTAGGACAGGGGCCTGGCACAAGGAGTCTTTTAAGCCATTGAAGGCCTTCTCACACTCGTCGGTCCAAGTTACCTTCTTGGGTTTCTTCGGAGTTGTGAGGGCAGTCAGAGGAGCAGCTATGGTACCATAGTCTGCCACAAAATTGCGATAATACCCCGTGAGTCCTAAAAAGGCTCTCACTTGGGTTTGCGTAGTGGGGGTAGGCCAGTCTTGTACTGCTTGTACTTTACTGGGTAGAGGCTGTATCCTCCCTCCACCTACTTCATGTCCAAGGTAAACCACTGAGCCTTGTCCAATCTGGCATTTACTCGCCTTTATGGTCAAGTGGGCTTTCTGAAGAGCCTGGAGCACAATCCCGAGGTGTTTCACATGGTCTTCCCAGGTGGCACTGAAAACTGCTATATCGTCCAGATATGCAAGACAGAATTCGTCCAACCCATTCAACACATGATTCACAAGCCTCTGGAAAGTGGCAGGTGCATTCTTCAACCCGAACGGCATTACCCGGAATTGGTAAAGGCCGTCTGGTGTCGAAAATGCCGTCTTCTCCCTGGCATGTTCTGCTAAAGCTATTTGCCAATATCCAGCAGTAAGGTCAAACGTGCTGAGGTACTTGGAGGCACCCAAAGTATCCACCAGCTCATCTGTTCGAGGCAAGGGGTGGGCATCTGTCTTGGTGACAGCATTCAGAGCCCTGTAATCCACGCAGAACCTCAATTCAGAAGTGCCTGCCTTTGGAACCAGAACCACAGGACTGGACCAAGGACTACTAGAGGGTTCAATCACCCCAAGGTCTAACATTTTGTTGACCTCGGTCTTAATATAAGACCGTACTTTATCTGACATCCTGTATCCCCTACTTTTGGTAGGTACACTGTCTCCTGTGTCAATGTTATGTTTGCACCAAGGTGTCAAACCAGGGGACTGTGAAAACAGGGGGGAAAACTGCCTAAGCAAACTTTTCACCTCAGCCTGCTGATCAGAAGTCAGGTGAGGGGCCACTCGGACACCCTCAATGGAGCTATCTGAAGGACCGCTCTGGAACAGGTCAGGGAGAGGTTCTGACTCCTCTTCCTCAACGTCTGACGCCAGTAGCAGTGCTGCGATTTCGACTCTTGGGACGAAAGCCTTCAGCCTATTTACGTGGAACACTTTTGGAGCCTGTCCAGGCCTTCCAAGGTCCACTAAATAGTTTACCTCACCCAGGGGCTCCACCACTGTGTAAGGGCCTGACCATTTGTCCTGTAAAGCGCGAGGCCTTATTGGATTCATGATCAGGACTTGCTGACCAGGTGTAAAGTTGATGAGGGAAGCTTTCTGGTCGTACCAATGTTTCACCAGCGCTTGCCCTGCCTTCAACTTATCACTAGCCAAGCCCATCAGAAGTACCATCCGTTTTCTGAGCCCTAGCACATAGTCAACTACATTGGTAGTAACAGGGGGAGTGGGCATCTCCCATCCCTCCTTGACAATGGCTAAGGGTCCCCGTACGGGATGACCGAACAGAAGTTCGAAGGGGCTGAAGCCAACACCCTCCTGTGGTACCTCTCGGTAGGCAAACAGCAAGCATGGTAAAAGAAGATCCCATTTTCTTCTCTGGGGCTCCTCCAGAGCCCCAATCATGCTCTTTAACGTTCTGTTGAAGCGTTCCACCAGACCATTGGTCTGGGGGTGGTATGCAGAAGAGAACTTGTAGGTGACCCCACATTCTTTCCACATAGCCTGCATATACTTCGACATAAAGTTGCTGCCACGATCGGACACAACTTCTTTAGCGAAGCCAACCCTAGTAAATATGCCGAGTAAAGCTTTTGCAACTGACTTGGCAGTTACAGTTTTCAATGGGATGGCCTCAGGATACCTGGTTGCATGGTCGACCAGCACCAGGATAAACCTATTGCCCGAGGATGTTTGCGGGTCAAGGGGACCGACGATGTCGATCCCTACCCTTTCAAATGGTACCCCCACAACTGGGAGCGGTACCAACGGAGCTTGGATTGTCGCGCCAACCTTACCAGACAACTGGCAGGAGGCGCAACTCCTGCAGTGACTTTCTACTTGCACCCCCATCTTGGGCCAGTAGAAGTGCATGGATAACCTTTGCTTGGTCCTCTTCATACCAAGGTGACCAGCAAGGGGAACTTCATGCGCCAACTGCAGGAGGAAGGGTCGAACAGCAAGGGGAACCACCAACCTCCTATGGTCTCCTTCTGTAGACTCTGTGGGCTCACTATACAGGAGTCCACCTTCCCAATAAATCCTATGCTTCCCAGGAGGTTCACCCTCAAGCTGGGAGCAGGCCTGTCTCCTTAGGCCTTCCAGAGATGGGCACTCACGTTGGCCTTTACTGAATTCGTCCCTATCAGGACCTCCTTCAACTAACAAGTCTTTTAGTTCAGGATGATCGTTGGGGTCGAATACGTCAGGCATCGCCACCTCCTCGTCAGGCTCGGGCGATTGACCAACTCCCTCCACCGCAGTGGTAGGCGAGCTCGGGGGAATATTCTCTTTCCCCCGTCTTGACTTGTAGACTCCTTTCGCCTTGGGTTGCCCCTTCGGCTGGGGCGGCGTATTGGACTTGGCCAATGCTGCCCGTGTTTGAGACCGTGTGTAGGGTCGTTCGGCAGTGTCTCCTACGAGCCCTAAAGCTCTGAGATCATTACCTAATAAGACCTTTCCCGGGACGTTTCTCTGAATGCTCACTGGAATCCTGACAGCTGTACCATTTAAAGTTAGATTAACAGGGATCACGGGAAACATACGGAGGGGGCCGTCAGCCAACTTAGTGGGCATCAGAGTAGCTCTGGCAACTTCCTCTGAGTCTACCAAGGTAGAATCCACTACAGTTCGACTGCACCCACTATCCCTAAGAGCTGGAGTATCCACTCCATTGATCAGCACACTGTCTTTAAAGTAGTGCTTGGTATTATCCGGAATCCTAGCATACGCCTCTGCGACTTTAGGCTCCCAGGAACCCAGGGACACTAAAACTACCTCGGCCTCTATTCCGCTGGGAAATGAGTCCGAGGAGAAGGATGCTCCTGTAATCTCTTCTTCCTCGTAGGAGGAGAAGGCCAGATTAGCGGAGTGGACCCCCAAAGGTCTAACCTTACAACGGGGATCCCCCTTCACATGGTCAGTTGCTCCACAAGAAAAACAAGCCCCAGTGGGTCTGTTTACGTAGGGAGGCTTATTGTAACCAGAGTTCTGTTTCGGAGGCGCACCTCCACTACCCTGTGAGCTCTCTTGTGTCTTACCCTTGTTTTTCTTTTTGTGGCCCTTTTGGGAAGAAGATTTAGCAGATTCCCCACCCTCCATATCTTTGGACTTTTTCCCCTCCTCCTGCTTACCAGGATGAGTTTTGTCCTTATGGGACACTCGATGTGACACCCATAAGTCTGCTGCAATGGCCAGCTTCTTAGGATCTATCTCCTTCGAATCGGCCAAATGCTGCTTAAGCTCCGGGGAGGAAGAAGCAAAAATGTGTTCCAGCATGACAAGATTTATCATGCCGTCGAAGGTAGAAACCTTATAGCCTTCGACCCAGCCAGTTAAGTTTTTCAAAGATTCGGCGACATAAGATACCCAAGTACCACCTTCCTTTTTCTTATACTCTCGAAAACGCTTTAAATATTGGGCCGGAGTCTTCCCAAACTTTAAAATGAGAGTCTGCTTTAACATTGCGAAATCAGCCCGCTCAGCCTTCGACATTTCCATAATGGCACTACAGCCAGAATGGGGCAGTCTACTGAGCAACCACGCAATCTTATCAGCATTGTCAACTTCCTGGACCTCGCATGCATACTCAAACGCATTCAGCCAGTCCATAATGTCATTCCTCTCTTCATACACACTGAGCAGATCTTTCGGAAACCGTGGATGAGAGGAGGCCCCAGACCCATGTCCAGGACCCTTGGATCCATTTGCAACTTGAAGCTTGGCCAGTTCCAACTGGTGATCCCTGTCTTTTTGTTTTTCTGCCTGTTCGATTTTTAGTTTGGCTATGCTGAATTCAAGCTCCTGCTGCCTAAACCGCAGCTCTTGCTTCTTGAATTCAAGCATAGCCTCCCCATCAGCACTGGCAGAGGAAACATTAGACAGCTCGTCCTCCCTGTCCTCGTGGTCGCGGTGGAACAGTGCGGCGGCAGAACCGTCGGTTCTACCAGTGAGAGCAGCCCCACCACCTTCCGCACTGTCCTCAGAAGTAATAGCGTCAAGCTGCGCTTCTTGCCACGCCACGATTCTTTGGATCATTTCCAATTTCGTGCCTTGAGAGGAAACACCTCTCTCCGCACACATCTTTTTCAATGTTTCTGACTTGGAAGCATTTAAAGTTAACAACGTACTTGTTTCCATACTGTTTGATAGGACTATGGCCTTTTTAAAGTTATACTATAACAATTCACTACGTGTACTGTTTGGAATAACCTGAAATGCCTTAGTTCGAGCGCAACACTGGATACCTTCAGTCGTATCCCACCGCTGTACACCAATTTGTTAAGACGGATTTCTGAACTCTGTCCTGGTGGCGCAGAAGTTCAGAAGGCCAACCTAATTACTTGGAACAGGGTAACCTCTGGACAAGCCAGACCAATCAAGGTAGCGATCGCGGCGGTCAAGACTAGGTCTCAAGAGGGGTGAGGGTGACTGAAAGCCCGCAGTGAGCACACAAAGCAAGAGCGCTGACAAACTACTCCAAACAGTTGTTATATCAAAAATAGATACACATTTATTTTAAGGCCTTTAAAATAATGACCGTAGCGAGAAAATCACAATATCACAGTATTAAACCAACACATACCATATCAACACAATATATATACAAATACACAGTCGCAAGCGTTTAAAGCACGAAATATGTAGTCCACCTGCCAGGGAAGGAAAACAGGCAGTGCGATAATGCTTTCGACTCAGTTCGCCTTCATAGGCACCTAACTAGATGGAAGTCCGAGCCCTGCGAAGAGTGGAGCCTTGTGCTCAAAGTACCTGCCACGCCGGTGCCGACGGACACAAGGGGAAGCTCTTTGGAGGAAGTCAGGCAGTTCACGTTAGTGCACAGCAGAAGAAGAACAGGTTCCGCAGCTCAAGCGCAGCCTCCACAGCGGGCAGAAGCAGAGCGCGAGCGCGGCAAAAGGGTGCTGTTTTTACACAGCAGGGAAAAGCAATGGGATACTGCAGGAGGGCGACCAGATCCTAGATATACTACTCACCGGTCCCCGAAGCAAGCAGACCCAGGCTTCTCCACGATAGTTTCAGCAGCTGGCAGGTTCAGACGAGCAGGGAACGCTTTGTAGTCGTGTAGAGCAAAAAGACGTCCCAATCGACGAAACCGGCACAGTTTTGTTGCCGCACAGGGCAACGGAGCGGCCGTGTGTATTCGAGCCAAATGAACCCTCCTCCCTTCAGACCTGGGGACGCCAAGCGTACGAAGCGTGGGAGAGGGACAAGGACTCGCAATACAACACAACCTGGCGGCGGTTGCAGAGCCAAACTCCTTGGTAAGCTGGTCAGTCAACTGGATGGCCCAGAGACGCTTCCGAAGGCTTACTTGGCAGGAGGTGGTTGAAGATGCCGGGAATAGCTGTTCCTGCTATTCCAAAGGTCGAAGCACCAGTACAGGCCTTCTGGTTCGATCAAAGGAGGACAGGGGCTCTCCGGACGACAGCAGTGCAAAGGAGGATTCCTTCAGCGGGTCACCAGCGATTCCTCGGTCCAGCCTCGTAGTTGCAGGATACTTGGCTCCTGTATTCCTTCGTTCGTGAGAACTCAGGAGATCGACATGGTAGTGGTGTTTCCAGCCCCCTCTTATCCACGGTTCCCTTCGCGCCAAAACGGAGGGGAGCCAATGGGAGATCCGCTCATCAACACACATACCATACGTGGACCAATCACGGACCACGGTGGTCCCAGGCATTCACACCACCCTAGACTCTCTGGCACCCAGGATGTGTATTGGGACCAGACATCCCAGCCCACACCCTGGAGGCACACAAACGACATGTAGAAGCCCGCGAAAGCAACCACGTTTCGCGGGAAAGTACATGCCCAAATAAGGAAGGCCCCGGGTCGCCGGACCTGGGGAAGGTGAAGGGAGCAAGACGGACAGTGGACAGGACAAAGGAGCCTCGCGGCCTGGCCATTTTGGGAGCCAGGCCACCATTTTGGGTTCAGTGCAAAAACGTGCTCAGAACGCCAAAAGGAGCTCAAAATAAACAAAACGATCGCTGCCACCAGCCCAGTCCCTGAATGACTTGCACCGATCAAATACCATCCTAAAAGAGTATCTAGGGCCTGTAGAAGGCTAGAGACCCAAGAGAGCTGTAACTTAGCTTACAGTGCCCTCTTGTGTCGTGTTGCACTAAAGCTGCGACACGATAAAAGAAACTACGGGAAACCACGTTCCCCGGTACTGACTGTCTTAAGGGCATGTCAGTTTCCCCGTAAGAAAGGAGCGAAAGCCCAGAGAAGTGCGGCAGAAGGCTGTACTTCTCTGGCAAAGTCAACAACAAGGTTAAAAACAATAGCAAAAAGTTTAGGGGTTGCCACATGGAAGGAAAATTCCCTACAATTACGAAATCTTTCCTAACAATTGGCACTGACAAAGATGAATGGCTTGCCCTTCTCCTGGCTGGACCATTCCTTCGGAATACCTTGGGTTTGGTTCTGTTGGTAAGTGAAAGGCCTGCGGATAGCCTGTAATGGAACCCACACGAGAAAGCCCAGCAGGGCGATAGGCATGGATAGAATAAGCAGTACAAGGAACGCTGCTGAGCACAGAAAGACCTGCAAGGGATGGAGGAAGCAGCACTGGGTCTGCCTCTGCTTCTTCTCCAGGGAGGTCTCCATGAAGGACGAAAGGAAGCGCTCCAGAAACCAGTAACAAGGGAAGATGAGGGCCCAAGAAACACTGTGCAGGCCATGAAGATAACTGTTCTGAAACGCTGACTGTCTGAGAACCATGGCTTCAACTCCAAGCCTTGAGCTTCTGAGCAAGCTTCATCCAGAGAGTCCCGATGACGAGAGCCACTGCAGACGTCTAGGAATTCTGGGGGGGCAACAGAAGAACAGTCTCCTCTTCAATGCTCTCAGATAGTATAGTGCCACAGTCGCAGTGGTGGAATCACTGCTATAGTTCTCGGAGGAGTCGCACATCACGTTAAAGGTGGGGCACATGGACTGTTCTTTTTCCTATTTTCAAATACAGCTTCTGAAAAGAGAAAAACATACACTGAGCAATATCCTCATGCCATGGCAAACCACTTTCTCCTTGCAGGAGGTAATTCAAACACAGACACACACGCATCTATTCAGGCTCCACACCTCTACTAAGCATGCACAGATACAGCCTGTCCTACTACAGCAGAACAACCAAGTACACAAGCACAGAAAGAGCCAGTCTTCCCACTGCAGAACAACCCAACCACAAAAGAAGAACCCAAGTACACAAGCACAGAAAGAGCCAGTCTTCTGACTGCAGAACAACCCAACCACAAACGAACAACCCAAGTACATAAGCACAGAAACAGCCAGTCTTCCCACTGCAGAACAACACATCCACAAAAGAACATCCCAAGTATACAAGCACAGGAACAGCCAGTCTTCCCACTGCAGAACAACCCAACCAATAAAGAACAACCCAAGTACACAAGCACAGAAACAGCCAGTCTTCCCACTGCAGAACAACACAACCACAAAAGAACAACCCAAGTACACAAGCACAGGAACAGCCAGTCTTCCCACTGCAGAACAACCCAACCAATAAAGAACAACCCAAGTACACAAGCACAGAAACAGCCAGTCTTCTGGCTGCAGAACAACCCAACCACAAAAGAACAACCCAACTACACAAGCACAGAAACAGCCAGTCTTCCCACTGCAGAACAACACAACCAATAAAGAACAACCCAAGTACAGGAACAGACAGTCTACCCACTGTAGAACAAACCAACCACAAAAGAACAACCCAAGTACACAAGCACAGAAACAGCCAGTCTTTTGACTGTAGAACAACCCAACCACTAAAGAACAACCCAAGTACACAAGCACAGAAACAGCCAGTCTTCGGACAGAAGAACAATCCAACCACAAAAGAACAACCCAGGAAAGGGTTACGAGAAGTAGTAATGTTGCACTTAGAAATGCCACCCAATATAAATGGAGCTTCCAGGAGTAGCATTCAGAAAAAGCAGCATTGAAATAAGGAGAAGGCCAGGGTGACGAGTGTTCAATATGAGACGGAGACCTGTACCAGAGGCATTCCATGGAGTGTCAGCCACGAGTGTGATAACAAACCCAAGAGGCGGTGAATTAAGACTAATACATTGTGGGAGCAATCATCCGAGAGACCTTAGATGTCTGTGATGCAGATGATGACGCCGATGATTTGTATATTGGGAACAGTCGTCATAACAGGCAAATCCTGCAGCGACCCAGAATCTTTGCACAGTGAAAGCGGACATCCCAGTAAAGCCCTTAAAAAGCAGAAACACAACTGTTTCTTGGGGATTATAGTCACAAGGAGATGGCAACAGAGTGGGAGATGCAACAACAGCTTATGGGGCAATACAACTTCTACAAGAAACAGATTCGCAGAAAGAATTGCAGAGAAATCAAGGAGCAAGAAACTGGTAGACATTATGATCAAAACACTGATAGCTGCAGAGAGGACTACCTTCAAAGCCTTTGCACCAGTGACTGAGAACTAAGTATGCAACATCTGCAACTGCAGTGAAGATTAACTGAAGAGACAGAGGAACAGTGTGTGAGAACTAAGTGTGCAACATCCTTATGATTGATATGATTGATATGATATGATTTGATATGATTATGATTGATTGTTTATTTATCCTTAGATGAGTAGAGGTAGCTAACAGTATAAACTGAGAACCAAGAATGAAACGTGCCAAGAACTAGACTGAAGACTAGCTAGTGGGACTCAGTACCAAGCATGCAACCTCCTGAGGACTGTACTTAAGACTAGCTGCAGAGACTGAGTACCAAGCATGCAACATCCTGAGAACTGGACTGAAGACTAACCAGAGAGTCTGAGAACCAGTGACTGAGAACCAAGCATGCAACATCTGCAACTGCAGTAAGAAGTAACTGATGAAACGGAGGATCAATGTATGAGAACCAAGTGTGCAACCTCCTCAGAACTGTACTGAAGACGAGCTAGCAGGAGTGAGAACCAGTGACTGGGAACCAAGCATCCAACATCTGCAACTACAGTGAAGAATAACTGAGGAGATGGAGGACCAGTGTTTGAGAACCAAAAGTGCAACACTGTTAGATGAGTAGAGGTAGCTAACTGTATAAACTGAGAACGAAGCATGAAACATCCCAAGAACTGGACTGAAGACTGGCACGCAGGACTGAGAACCAGTGACTGAGAACCAAGCATGCAACCTCCTGAGAACTGTACTGAAGACTAGCTAGCAGGACTTAGAACCAAGCATGCAACCTCCTGAGAACTGTACTGAAGAGACTGAGAACCAGTGACTGAGAACCAAGCATGCAACATCCCAAGAACTGCACTGAAGACTAGTTAGCAAAACTGAGAACCAGAGACTGAGAACCAGGCATGCAAAATCCTGAGACCTGTACTGCAGACTAGCTGGAGAGAGTGAGAACCAGTAACTGAGAACCAAGCATGTAACATCCAAGAACTGTACTGAAGACTAGCTGGAGAGACTGAGAACCAGTTACTGAGGACCAAACATGCAACATCTGCAACTGCAGCGAAGATTAACTGAAGAGAGGAAGGACCAGTGTCTGAGAACTAAGTGTACGATATCCTTAGATGAGTAGAGGTAGCTAACTGTATAAAATGAGAACCAAGATGAAACGTCCAAGAACTGGACTGAAGACTAGCTAGTGGGACTGAGAACCATGGACCGAGAACCAAGCATGCAACATCTGCAACTGCAGTGAAGATTAACTGAAGAGACGGAGGACCAGTGTCTGAGAACCAAGTTTGCAACATAATTAAATGTGTATAGGTAGCTAACTGTATAAACTGAGAACCAAGCATGAAACATCCCAAGAACTGGACTGAAGTTTAGCTAGCGGGACTGAGAACCGGTGACTGAGAAACTAGCATGCAACCTCCTGAGAACTGTACTGAAGACTAGCTGGAGAGACTGAGATCCAGTGACCGGAACCAAGCATGCCACTACGCAGCTGCAGTGAAGATTAACTGAGGAGATGGAGGACCAGTGTCTGAGAACCAAGTGTGCAACATCCTTAGATGAGTAGAGGTAGCTAACTGTGTAAACTAAGAACCAAGAATGAAACGTCCCAAGAACTGGACTGAAGACTAGCTAGCGGGACTGAGAACCAGTGACTGAGACCCAAGCATGCAACATCATGAGAACTGTACTGAAGACTAGCTAGCAGGACTGAGAACCAAGAATGCAACATCTGCAACTGCAGTGAAGATTAACTGAAGAGATGGAGTACCAGTGTCTGAGAACTAAGTGTACAACATCTGAAGATGTGCAGAGGTATAAACTGAGAACCAAGCATGGAACCTCCTGAGAACTGGACTGAAGACTAGCTAGCAGGACTGAGAACCAATCCGGCAACCTCCTGAGAACTGTACTTAACAGTAGCTGGAGAGACTGAGTACCAAGCATGCAACATCCTGAGAACTAGACTGAAGACTAACCGGAGAGACTGAGAACCAGTTACTGAGGACCAAGCATGCAACATCTGCAACTGCTGCGAAGATTAACTGAAGAGACGGAGGACCAGTGTCTGAGAACCAAGCCTGCAACATCCTTAGATGTGTAGAGGTAGCTAACTGTATAAACTGAGAACCAAGTATGAAATGTCCAAGAACTGGACTGAAGACTAGCTAGCGGGACTGAGAACCAGTGACTGAGAACCAAGCATGCAACATCTGCAACTGCAGTGAAGATTAACTGAAGAGACGGAGGACCAGTGTCTGAGAACCAAGTCTGCAACATCCTTAGATGTGTAGAGGTAGCTAACTGTATAAACTGAGAACCTAGCATGAAACGTTCCAAGAACTGTACTGAAGACTAGCTAGCGGTACTGAGAACCAAGCATGCAACATCCTGAGAACTGGGCTAAAGACTAACAGGAGAGTCTGAAAACCAGTGACTGAGAACCAAGCATGCAACATCTGCAACTGCAGTAAGGATTAACTGAATAAACGGAGGACCAGTGTCTGAGAACCAAGTGTGCAACCTCCTGAGAACTATACTGAAGACTAGCTAGCGGGACTGAGTACCAGTGACTGAGAACCAAGCATCCAACATCTGCAACTACAGTGAAGAATACCTGAGGAGATGGAGGACCAGTGTCTGAGAACCAAGAGTGCAACCTCCTGAGAACTGTACTGAAGACTAGCTAGCAGGACTTAGAACCAAGCATGCAACCTCCTGAGAACTGTACCAAAGAGACTGAGAACCAGTGACTGAGAACCAAGCATGCAACCTCCTGAGAACTGTACTGAAGACTAGCTAGCGGGACTGCGAACCAAGCATGCAACCTCCTGAGAACTGTACTGAAGAGACTGAGAACCAGTGACTAAGAACCAAGCATGCAACATCCCAAGAACTGCACTGAAGACTAGTTAGCAAGACTGAGAACTAGAGACTGAGAACCAGGCATGCAGAATCCTGAGACCTGTACTGAAGACTAGCTGGAGAGAGTGAGAACCAGTGACTGAGAACTAAACATGCAATATCCCAAGAACTGTACTGAAGACTAGCCAGAGAGACTAAGAGCCAGTTACTGAGAACCAAGCATGCGACCAGTGTCTGAGAACTAAGTGTGCAACATCCTTAGATGAGTAGAGGTAGCAAACTGTATAAACTGAGAACCAAGCATGAAACGTCCAAGAACTTGATTGAAGACTAGATAGTGGTACTGAGAACCAGGGACTGAGAACCAAGCATGCAACATCTGCAACTCCAGTGAAGATTAACTGAAGAGACGGAGGACCAATGTCTGAGAGCCAAGTGTGCAACATCCTTAGATGTGTAGAGGTAGCCAACTGTATAAACTGAAAACCAAACATGAAACGTCCCAAGAACTGGACTAAAGACTAACCAGAGAGACTGAGTACCAAGCATGCAAAATCATGAGAACTGTTCTGAAGAGACTGAGAACCAGTGACTGAGAATCAAGCATGCACCCTCCTGAGAACTGTACTGAAGACTAGCTGTAGAGTTTGAATACCAGTGACTGCGAACCAAGCATCCAACATCTGCAACTACAGTGAAGAATACCTGAGGAGATGGATGACCAGTGTCTGAGAACCGAGAGTGCAACACCGTTAGATGAGTAGAGGCAGCTAAATGCATAAACTGAGAAGCAAGCATGAAACATCCCAATAACTGGACTCAAGACTAGCTAGCAGGACTGAGAACCAGTGACTGAGAACCAAGCATGCAACCTCCTGAGAACTGTACTGAAGAGACTGAGAACCAGAGAAAGAGAACCAAGCATGCAATATCCCAAGAACTGCACTGAAGACCAGTTAGCAAGACTGAGAACCAGAGACTGAGAACCAAGCATGCAAAATCCTGATAACTGTACTGAAGACTAGCTGGAGAGAGTGAGAACCAGAGACTGAGAACCAGGCATGCACAATCCTGAGACCTGTACTGAAGACTAGATGGAGAGAGTGAGAACCAGTGACTGAGAACCAAGCATGCAACATCCCAAGAACTGTACTGAAGACTAGCCGGAGAGACTAAGAACCAGTTACTGAGAACCATGCATGCAACATCTGCAACTGCAGTGAAGATTAACTGAAGAGACGGAGGACCAGTGTCTGAGAACCAAGTGTGCAACATCCTTAGATGTGTAGAGGTAGCTAACTGTATAAACTGAGAACCTAGCATGAAACGTTCCAAGAACTGTACTGAAGACTAGCTAGCGGTACTGAGAACCAAGCATGCAACATCCTGAGAACTGGGCTAAAGACTAACCGGAGAGTCTGAAAACCAGTGACTGAGAACCAAGCATGCAACATCTGCAACTGCAGTAAGGATTAACTGAATAAACGGAGGACCAGTGTCTGAGAACCAAGTGTGCAACCTCCTGAGAACTATACTGAAGACTAGCTAGCGGGACTGAGTACCAGTGACTGAGAACCAAGCATCCAACATCTGCAACTACAGTGAAGAATACCTGAGGAGATGGAGGACCAGTGTCTGAGAACCAAGAGTGCAACCTCCTGAGAACTGTACTGAAGACTAGCTAGCAGGACTTAGAACCAAGCACTCAACCTCCTGAGAACTGTACCGAAGAGACTGAGAACCAGTGACTGAGAACCAAGCATGCAACCTCCTGAGAACTGTAGTGAAGACTAGCTAGCGGGACTGCGAACCAAGCATGCAACCTCCTGAGAACTGTACTGAAGAGACTGAGAACCAGTGACTGAGAACCAAGCATGCAACATCCCAAGAACTGCACTGAAGACTAGTTAGCAAGACTGAGAACTAGAGACTGAGAACCAGGCATGCAAAATCCTGAGACCTGTACTGAAGACTAGCTGGAGAGAGTGAGAACCAGTGACTGAGAACTAAACATGCAACATCCCAAGAACTGTACTGAAAACTAGCCAGAGAGACTAAGAACCAGTTACTGAGAACCAAGCATGCGACCAGTGTCTGATAACTAAGTGTACAACATCCTTAGATGAGTAGAGGTAGCAAACTGTATAAACTGAGAACCAAGCATGAAACGTCCAAGAACTTGATTGAAGACTAGCTAGCGGGACTGAGAACCAGTGACTGAGAACGAAGCATGCAACATCTGCAACTGCAGTGAAGATTAACTGAAGAGACGGAGGACCAGTGTCTGAGAACCAAGTTTGCAACATCCTTAGATGTGTAGAAGTAGCTAACTGTATAAACTGAGAACCAAGCATGAAACGTCCAAGAACTGGACTGAAGACTAGCTAGTGGTACTGAGAACCAGGGACTGAGAACCAAGCATGCAACATCTGCAACTCCAGTGAAGATTAACTGAAGAGACAGAGGACCAGTGTCTGAGAGCCAAGTGTGCAACATCCTTAGATGTGTAGAGGTAGCCAACTGTATAAACTGAAAACCAAACATGAAACGTCCCAAGAACTGGACTAAAGACTAACCAGAGAGACTGAGTACCAAGCATGCAAAATCATGAGAACTGTTCTGAAGAGACTGAGAACCAGTGACTGAGAATCAAGCATGCACCCTCCTGAGAACTGTACTGAAGACTAGCTGTAGAGTTTGAATACCAGTGACTGAGAACCAGGCATTCAACATCTGCAACTACAGTGAAGAATACCTGAGGAGATGGAGGACCAGTGTCTGAGAACCAAGAGTGCAACACCGTTAGATGAGTAGGGGCAGATAAAAGCATAAACTGAGAAGCAAGCATGAAACATCCCAAGAACTGGACTCAAGACTAGCTAGCGGGACTGAGAACCAGTGAATGAGAACCAAGCATGCAACCTCCTGAGAACTGTACTGAAGTGACTGAGAACCAGAGAAAGAGAACCAAGCATGCAACATCCCAAGAACTGCACTGAAGACCAGTTAGCAAGACTGAGAACCAGAGACTGAGAACCAAGCATGCAAAATCCTAATAACTGTACTGAAGACTAGCTGGAGAGAGTGAGAACCAGAGACTGAGAACCAGGCAAGCACAATCCTGAGACCTGTACTGAAGACTAGCTGGAGAGAGTGAGAACCATTGACTGAGAACTAAACATGCAACATCCCAAGAACTGTACTGAAAACTAGCCAGAGAGACTAACAACCAGTTACTGAGAACCAAGCATGCGACCAGTGTCTGAGAACTAAGTGTACAACATCCTTAGATGAGTAGAGGTAGCAAACTGTATAAACTGAGAACCAAGCATGAAACGTCCAAGAACTTGATTGAAGACTAGCTAGCGGGACTGAGAACCAGTGACTGAGAACCAAGCATGCAACATTTGCAACTGCAGTGAAGATTAACTGAAGAGACGGAGGACCAGTGTCTGAGAACCAAGTTTGCAACATCCTTAGATGTGTAGAAGTAGCTAACTGTATAAACTGAGAACCAAGCATGAAACGTCCAAGAACTGGACTGAAGACTAGCTAGGGGTACTGAGAACCAGGGACTGAGAACCAAGCATGCAACATCTGCAACTCCAGTGAAGATTAACTGAAGAGACGGAGGACCAGTGTCTGAGAGCCAAGTGTGCAACATCCTTAGATGTGTAGAGGTAGCCAACTGTATAAACTGAAAACCAAACATGAAACGTCCCAAGGACTGGACTAAAGACTAACCAGAGAGACTGAGTACCAAGCATGCAAAATCATGAGAACTGTTCTGAAGAGACTGAGAACCAGTGACTGAGAATCAAGCATGCACCCTCCTGAGAACTGTACTGAAGACTAGCTGTAGAGTTTGAATACCAGTGACTGAGAACCAAGCATCCAACATCTGCAACTACAGTGAAGAATACCTGAGGAGATGGAGGACCAGTGTCTGAGAACCAAGAGTGCAACACCGTTAGATGAGTAGAGGCAGCTAAATGCATAAACTGAGAAGCAAGCATGAAACATCCCAAGAACTGGACTCAAGACTAGCTAGCAGGACTGAGAACCAGTGAATGAGAACCAAGCATGCAACCTCCTGAAAACTGTACTGAAGTGACTGAGAACCAGAGAAAGAGAACCAAGCATGCAACATCCCAAGAACTGCACTGAAGACCAGTTAGCAAGACTGAGAACCAGAGACTGAGAACCAGGCATGCAAAATCCTGATAACTGTACTAAAGACTAGCTGGAGAGAGTGAGAACCAGAGACTGAGAACCAGGCATGCACAATCCTGAGACCTGTACTGAAGACTAGATGGAGAGAGTGAGAACCAGTGACTGAGAACCAAGCATGCAACATCCCAAGAACTGTACTGAAGACTAGCCGGAGAGACTAAGAACCAGTTACTGAGAACCATGCATGCAACATCTGCAACTGCAGTGAAGATTAACTGAAGAGACGGAGGACCAGTGTCTGAGAACCAAGTGTGCAACATCCTTAGATGAGTAGAGGTAGCTAAATGCATAAACTAAGAACCAAGCATGAAACGTCCAAGAACTGGATTGAAGACTAGCTAGCGGGACTGAGAACCAGTGACTGAGAACCAAGCATGCAACATCTGCAACTGCAGTGAAGATTAACTGAATAGACGGAGGACCAGTGTCTGAGAACAGAGTTTGCAATATCCTTAGATGTGTAGAAGTAGCTAATTGTATGAACTGAGAACCAAGTATGAAACGTCCAAGAACTGGACTGAAGACTAGCTAGTGGGACTGAGAACCAGTGACTGAGAACCAAGCATGCAACATCTGCAACTGAAGAGACAGAGGACCAGTGTCTGAGAACTAAGTGTGCAATATCCTTAGGTGAGTAGAGGTAGTTAACTGTGTAAACAGAGAACCAAGCATGAAATGTCCAAGAACTGGACTGAAGACTAGCTAGCGGGACTGAGAACCAGTGACTGAGAACCATGCATGCAACATCTGCAACTGCAGTGAAGATTAACTGATGAGACGGAGGACCAGTGTCTGAGAACCAAGTGTGCAACATCCTTAGATGATTAGAGGTAGCTAACTGTATAAACTGAGAAACAAGCATGAAACGTTCAAGAACTGGACTGAAGACTAACCAGAGAGACTGAGTACCAAGCATGCAAAATCCGAAGAACTATTCTGAAGAGACTGTGAACCAGCGACTGAGAATCAATCATGCAACATCCCAAGAACTGCACTGAAGACTAGTTAACAAGACTGCGAACCAGAGGCTGAGAAACAGGCATGCAAAATCCTGAGAACTGTACTGAAGACTAGCTGGAGAGAGTGAGAACCAGTGTCTGAGAACCAAGCATGCAACATCCCAAGAACTGTACTGAAGACTAGCTTGAGAGACTGCAAACCAAGTGTGCAACATCCATAGGCGTTTAAAGGTGGATAAATGAATACCCTGAGAACCAACCATGACACGTTGAGAGAACTGCAGTGAAGATTAACTACAGAGACTGAGAAGCAAGCTTGGAACATCCTGAGAACTGTGTTGAAGACTAGCTACAGAGTCTGAAAATCAAGCATGAGAACCAGTCACTGAGAACCAGGCATGAAACATCCTGAGAACTTTAGGAGGCAACCAACTGCAGAAAATGAGTACCAGCGACTGAGAACCAAGCATACAACATTCTGTGAACTTTAGGAGGTGACTAACGGCACAGAATGAGCACCAGTGACCTAGAACCAAGCACGCAACATCCTGAGAACTTTAGGAGGCAACCAACTGAAGAGAATGAGTACCAGTGACTGAGAAGCAAGCATACATCATCCTGAGAACTTTAGGAGGTGATTAAATGCACAGAATGATCAACAGTGACGGAGAACCAAGCATACCACATTCGTACAACTTTAGGAGGTGACTAACCACACAGAATGAGCACCAGTGACTGAAAACCAAACACGCAACATCCTGAGAACTATAGAGGGGACTAACCGCAGAGACAGAGAACCAGTGATTGAGAACCAAGCAAGCAACATCCTGTGAACTTTAGGAGGCGAATAACTGCACATAATAAGCACCAGTGACTGAGAACGAAGCACACAACATCCTGAGAACTCTAGGAGGCGACGAACTGCACATAATAAGCACCAGTGACTGAAAACCAAGCATGCAACATCCTGAGAATTGTAGAGGGGACTAACCACAGAGACAGAGAACCATTGACTGAGAACCAAGAAAGCAACATCCTGAGAACTTTAGGAGGCGACTAATTGCACGGAATGAGCACCAGTGACTGAGAACCAAGCATACAACATTCTGAGAACTTCAGGAGGCGACTAACTGCACAGAATAAGCACCAGTGACTGAGAACCAAGCATACAACATCATGAGTACTTTAGGAGGTGACGAACCGCAGAGACAGAGAACCAGTGACTGAAAACCAAGCAAGCAACATCCTGAGAACTTTAGGAGGTGACCAACTGCAGAGAAAGAGCACCAGTGACTGAGAACCAAGCAGCAACATCCTGAGAACTTTAGGAGGCAACCAACTGCAGAGAATGAGCACCAGTGACTGAGAACCAAGCATACAACATTCTGAGAACTTTAGGAGGTGACTTACTGCACAGAATGAGCACCAGTGACTGAGAACCATACATGCAATATCCTCAGAACTTTAGGAGGCGACCAACTGCAAAGAATGAGCACCAGTGACTGAGAACCAAGCATACAACATTCTGAGAACTTTAGAAGGCGACTAACTGCACAGAATGAGCACCAGTGACTGAGAACCAAGCACACAACATCCTGAGAACTGAAGAGGGGACCAACCGCAGAGACGGAGAAGCAGTGACTGAGAACCAAACACGCTACATCCTGAGAACTGTATAGGGGACTATCCGCAGAGACGGAGCACCAGTGACTGAGAACCAGTGGCTGAGAATCAAACACACAACATCCTGAGAACTGTAGGGGGGGATTAACCTCAGAGATGGAGAACCATTGAATGATACCAAAAGAGGTCAAAGCGACCTGAGAACCCCTTAGGACCTGGCAGGCAGGGAGAGAACGTCGAGTCTCTACTTTCCTATACAGCGACCGGTCATCAGAGCTGGAGAGCCTCACTGCTCTCCCTGAGAACTGGTCCTAGTAAGACTTGCCTACACAAATAGCCTTTAGCTCAGACCTTTGGAAATCCTTGTGGAAAAAATACACAATCCAGTTAGGTAGAGCAATGGTCTGTAAGAATGAGGGGGGGTGCAGATGTCTGTCTTTCTGTACGCATGGACTGACTGGCACCCTTCACTCATGTTATGTTACTATGCTTTTAATGTTGCCATAAGCAGGGTGCCACCAAGGTGTGACCGGGAGGGTGCAGGGGGTGGAACGGCACCCTTATAAAAAAAATAAAAAACGCTGCCTCCCCCCACCAGCCCATTCAGTTATGTGTGTTTGTTTTCATGTGCCACCCCAAGATTTGCAGTGTGGCCCTCCCCTATGAGAAATGCTGTGGGGCACTAGTGGCAATAGGGCAAGCAGACGCTCTATACAGGGCGTTTAGGACAGTAAGACCATCTCATAGGACTGGGGCAGCAGGGAGACAAGCATTCAATTCCCTAGCCAACACACCTGAAAACAATGCAGCCCAAGAGCAGCCCGCCCAGCCAGCCAAAGAAGAGAGAAGAGGTGTGAAACAGAACTGAAGGTACCCGCCCAAAAATAGACACAGAAGAGAGAAGAGGGGTGACACAGAACTGAAGGTACCCACCCCAAAATAGACACGGAAGAGAGAAGAGGGGTGACACAGAACTGAAGGTACTCACCCCAAAATAGACACAGAAGAGAGAAGAGGTGTGACACAGAACTGAAGGTAACCGCCCCAAAATAGACACAGAAGAGAGAAGAGGTGTGACGCAGAACTGAAGGACCCACCCCGAAATAGACTCAAAAGAGCAGAGGTGTGACACAGAACTGAAGGTACCCGCCCCAAAATACACAGAAGAGAGAAGAGGTGTGACACCGAACTGAAGGTACCTGCCCCAAAATAGAAACAGAAGAGAGAAGAGCTGTGACACAGAACTGAAGGTACCCGCCCCAAAATAGACACAGAAGAGAGAAGAGGTGTGATGCAGAACTGACGGTACCCGCCCCAAAATAGACAGGGAAGAGAGAAGAGGGGTGACACAGAACTGAAGGTGCTCACCCCAAAATAGACTCAAAAGAGAGAAGAGGTGTGACAAAGAACTGAAGGTATCCGACCCCAAAATAAACACAGAATAGATAAGAGGTGTGACACAGAACTGAAGGTACCCACCCCAAAATACACAGAAGAGAGAAGAGGTGTGACACAGAACTAAAGCTACCCGCCCTAAAATAGACACAGAAGAGAGAAGAGGTGTGACACAGAACTGAAGGTACCCACCCCAAAATAGACACAGAAGAGAGAAGAGGTGTGACACAGAACTGAAGGTACCCACCCCAAAATAGACACAGAAGAGAGAGAGGTGTGAAGCAGAACTGAAGTTACCCACCCCAAAATAGACACAGAAGAGAGAAGAGGTGTGACACTGAAATGAAGGTACCCACCCCAAAATAGACACGGAAGAGAGAAGAGGTGGGACACAGAACTGAAGGTAACCGCCTCAAAATAGACACAGAAGAGAGAAGAGGTGTGACACAGAACTGAAGGTATCCACCCCAAAATACACAGAAGAGAGAGGAGGTGTGACACAGAACTGAAGGTACCCACCCCAAAGTACACAGAAGAGAGAGGAGGTGTGACACAGAACTGAAGGTACCCACCCCAAAATAGACACGAAGAGAGAAGAGGTGTGACACAGAACTGAAGGTACCCACCCCGAAATACACAGAAGAGAGAAGAGGTGTGACACAGAACGGAAGGTACCCACCCCAAAATACACAGAAGAGAGAAGAGGTGTGACTTAGAACTGAAGGTACCCCCCACCCCAAATAGACAGAAGAGAGAAGAGGTGTGACACAGAACTGAAGGTACCTGCCCCAAAATAGAGAGAAAAGAGAAGAGATGTGACACAGAACTGAAGGTACCCACCCCAAAATACACAGAAGAGCGAAGAGGTGTGACACAAAACTGAAGGTACCCGCCCCAAAATAGACGCAGAAGAGAGAAGAGGTGTGACAGAGACCTGAAGGTACCCGCCCAAAAATAGACACAGAAGAGAGGAGAGGTGGGACACAGAACTGAAGGTACCTGCCCAAAAATAGACACAGAAGAGAGAAGAGGTGTGACACAGAACTGAAGGTACCCACCCCAAAATACACAGAAGAGAGAAGAGGTGTGATACAGAACTGAAGGTACCCACCCCAAAATAGACAGAAGAGAGAAGAGGTGTGACACAGAACTGAAGGTACCTGCCCCAAAATAGACAGAAAAGAGAAGAGATGGGACACAGAACTGAAGGTACCCGCCCCAAAATAGACACGGAAGAGAGAAGAGGTGTGACACAGAACTGAAGGTACCCACCCCAAAATAGACACAGAAGAGAGAAGAGGTGTGAAGCAGAACTGAAGGTACCCACCCCCAAAATATACACAGAAGAGAGAAGAGGTGTGAAGCAGAACTGAAGTTACCCACCCCAAGATAGACACAGAAGAGAGAAGAGGTGTGACACAGAACTGAAGGTACCCGCCCCAAAATAGACACAGAAGAGAGAAGAGGTGTGATGCAGAACTGAAGGTACCTGCCCAAAAATACACAGAAGAGAGAAGAGTTGTGACACAGAACTGAAGGTACCCACCCCAAAATAGACACGGAAGAGAGAAGAGGTGTGACACAGAACTGAAGGTACCCACCCCAAAATACACAGAAGAGAGAAGAGGTGTGACACAGAACTGAAGGTACCCACCCCAAAGTACACAGAAGAGAGAAGAGGTGTGACACAGAACTGAAGGTACCCACCCCAAAATGGACACGGAAGAGAGAAGAGGTGTGACACAGAACTGAAGGTACCCACCCCGAAATACACAGAAGAGAGAAGAGGTGTGACACAGAACGGAAGGTACCCACCCCAAAATACACAGAAGAGAGAAGAGGTGTGACACAGAACTGAAGGTACCTGCCCCAAAATAGAGAGAAAAGAGAAGAGATGTGACACAGAACGGAAGGTACCCACCCCAAAATACACAGAAGAGCGAAGAGATGTGACACAAAACTGAAGGTACCCGCCCCAAAATAGACGCAGAAGAGAGAAGAGGTGTGACAGAGACCTGAAGGTACCCGCCCAAAAATAGACATAGAAGAGAGGAGAGGTGGGACACAGAACTGAAGGTACCTGCCCAAAAATAGACACAGAAGAGAGAAGAGGTGTGACACAGAACTGAAGGTACCCACCCCAAAATACACAGAAGAGAGAAGAGGTGTGATACAGAACTGAAGGTACCCACCCCAAAATAGACAGAAGAGAGAAGAGGTGTGAAACAGAACTGAAGGTACCTGCCCCAAAATAGACAGAAAAGAGAAGAGATGGGACACAGAACTGAAGGTACCCACCCCAAAACACGCAGAAGAGAGAAGAGGTGTGACACAAAACTGAAGGTACCCGCCCCAAAATAGACACGGAAGAGAGAAGAGGTGTGACACAGAACTGAAGGTACCCACCCCAAAATAGACACAGAAGAGAGAAGAGGTGTGAAGCAGAACTGAAGGTACCCACCCCCAAAATACACACAGAAGAGAGAAGAGGTGTGAAGCAGAACTGAAGTTACCCACCCCAAGATAGACACAGAAGAGAGAAGAGGTGTGACACAGAACTGAAGGTACCCGCCCCAAAATAGACACAGAAGAGAGAAGAGGTGTGATGCAGAACTGAAGGTACCTGCCCAAAAATACACAGAAGAGAGAAGAGGTGTGACACAGAACTGAAGGTACCCACCCCAAAATAGACACGGAAGAGAGAAGAGGTGTGACACAGAACTGAAGGTACCCACCCCAAAATACACAGAAGAGAGAAGAGGTGTGACACAGAACTGAAGGTACCCACCCCAAAACAGACAGAAGAGAGAAGAGGTGTGACACAGAACTGAAGGTTCCTGCCCCAAAATAGACAGAAAAGAGAAGAGATGTGACACAGAACTGAAGGTACCCACCCCAAAATACACAGAAGAGAGAAGAGGTGTGACACAAAACTGAGGGTACCCGCCCCAAAATAGACACAGAAGAGAGAAGAGGTGTGACACAGAACTGAAGGTACCTGCCTAAAAATAGACACAGAAGAGAGAAGAGGAGTGACACAGAACTGAAGGTAACCGCCCCAAAATAGACACAGAAGGGAGAAGAGCTGTGACACAGAAGAGAAAGTACCAACCCCGAAATAGACTCAAAAGAGAGAAGAGGTGTCACACAGAACTGAAAGTACCCACCCCAAAATACAAAGAAGAGAGAAGAGGTATGACACAGAACTGAAGGTACCCGTCCCAAAATAGACACTGAAGAGAGGAGAGGTGGGACACAGAACTGAAGGTACCCGTCCCAAAATAGACACAGAAGAGAGAAGAGGTGTGACACAGAACTGAAGGTACCCACCCCAAAATAGACAGAAGATAGAAGAGGTGTGACACAGAACTGAAGGTACCTGCCCCAAAATAGACAGAAAAGAGAAGAGATGGGACACAGAACTGAAGGTACCCACCCCAAAACACGCAGAAGAGGGAAGAGGTGTGACACAAAACTGAAGGTACCCGCCCCAAAATAGACACGGAAGAGAGAAGAGGTGTGACACAGAACTGAAGGTACCCACCCCAAAATAGACACAGAAGAGAGAAGAGGTGTGAAGCAGAACTGAAGGTACCCACCCCCAAAATACACACAGAAGAGAGAAGAGGTGTGAAGCAGAACTGAAGTTACCCACCCCAAGATAGACACAGAAGAGAGAAGAGGTGTGACACTGAAATGAAGGTACCCACCCCAAAATAGACACGGAAGAGAGAAGAGGGGTGACACAGAACTGAAGGTACTCACCCCAAAATAGACACAGAAGAGAGAAGAGGTGTGACACTGAAATGAAGGTACCCACCCCAAAATAGACACGGAAGAGAGAAGAGGGGTGATGCAGAACTGAAGGTACCTGCCCAAAAATACACAGAAGAGAGAAGAGGTGTGACACAGAACTGAAGTTACCCACCCCAAAATAGACACAGAAGAGAGAAGAGGTGTGACACTGAAATGAAGGTACCCACCCCAAAATAGACACGGAAGAGAGAAGAGGGGTGACACAGAACTGAAGGTACTCACCCCAAAATAGACACAGAAGAGAGAAGAGGTGGGACACAGAACTGAAGGTAACCGCCTCAAAATAGACACAGAAGAGAGAAGAGGTGTGACACAGAACTGAAGGTACCCACCCCAAAATACACAGAAGAGAGAAGAGGTGTGAGACAGAACTGAAGGTACCCACCCCAAAGTACACAGAAGAGAGAAGAGGTGTGACACAGAACTGAAGGTACCCACCCCAAAATAGACACGGAAGAGAGAAGAGGTGTGACACAGAACTGAAGGTACCCACCCCGAAATACACAGAAGAGAGAAGAGGTGTGACACAGAACGGAAGGTACCCACCCCAAAATACACAGAAGAGAGAAGAGGTGTGACTTAGAACTGAAGGTACCCCCCACCCCAAATAGACAGAAGAGAGAAGAGGTGTGACACAGAACTGAAGGTACCTGCCCCAAAATAGAGAGAAAAGAGAAGAG
Organism: Ambystoma mexicanum; assembly: GCF_040938575.1. Taxonomy (NCBI): domain Eukaryota; kingdom Metazoa; phylum Chordata; class Amphibia; order Caudata; family Ambystomatidae; genus Ambystoma; species Ambystoma mexicanum. Next base: position 23,678,046 of record NC_090935.1, read on the forward strand.
ATGTGACACAGAACTGAAGGTACCCACCCCAAAATACACAGAAGAGCGAAGAGGTGTGACACAAAACTGAAGGTACCCGCCCCAAAATAGACGCAGAAGAAAGAAGAGGTGTGACAGAGACCTCAAGGTACCCGCCCAAAAATAGACACAGAAGAGAGGAGAGGTGGGACACAGAACTGAAGGTACCTGCCCAAAAATAGACACGGAAGAGAGAAGAGGTGTGACACAGAACTGAAGGTACCCACCCCAAAATACACAGAAGAGAGAAGAGGTGTGACACAGAACGGAAGGTACCCACCCCAAAATACACAGAAGAGAGAAGAGGTGTGACTTAGAACTGAAGGTACCCCCCACCCCAAATAGACAGAAGAGAGAAGAGGTGTGACACAGAACTGAAGGTACCCACCCCAAAATAGAGAGAAAAGAGAAGAGATGTGACACAGAACTGAAGGTACCCACCCCAAAATACACAGAAGAGCGAAGAGGTGTGACACAAAACTGAAGGTACCCGCCCCAAAATAGACGCAGAAGAGAGAAGAGGTGTGACAGAGACCTGAAGGTACCCTCCCAAAAATAGACACAGAAGAGAGGAGAGGTGGGACACAGAACTGAAGGTACCTGCCCAAAATTAGACACAGAAGAGAGAAGAGGTGTGACACAGAACTAAAGGTACCCACCCCAAAATACACAGAAGAGAGAAGAGGTGTGATACAGAACTGAAGGTACCCACCCCAAAATAGACAGAAGAGAGAAGAGGTGTGACACAGAACTGAAGGTACCTGCCCCAAAATAGACAGAAAAGAGAAGAGATGGGACACAGAACTGAAGGTACCCACCCCAAAACACGCAGAAGAGAGAAGAGGTGTGACACAAAACTGAAGGTACCCGCCCCAAAATAGACACGGAAGAGAGAAGAGGTGTGACACAGAACTGAAGGTACCCACCCCAAAATAGACACAGAAGAGAGAAGAGGTGTGAAGCAGAACTGAAGGTACCCACCCCCAAAATACACACAGAAGAGAGAAGAGGTGTGAAGCAGAACTGAAGTTACCCACCCCAAGATAGACACAGAAGAGAGAAGAGGTGTGACACAGAACTGAAGGTACCCGCCCCAAAATAGACACAGAAGAGAGAAGAGGTGTGATGCAGAACTGAAGGTACCTGCCCAAAAATACACAGAAGAGAGAAGAGGTGTGACACAGAACTGAAGGTACCCACCCCAAAATACACACGGAAGAGAGAAGAGGTGTGACACAGAACTGAAGGTACCCACCCCAAAATACACAGAAGAGAGAAGAGGTGTGACACAGAACTGAAGGTACCCACCCCAAAGTACACAGAAGAGAGAAGAGGTGTGACACAGAACTGAAGGTACCCACCCCAAAATGGACACGGAAGAGAGAAGAGGTGTGACACAGAACTGAAGGTACCCACCCCGAAATACACAGAAGAGAGAAGAGGTGTGACACAGAACGGAAGGTACCCACCCCAAAATACACAGAAGAGAGAAGAGGTGTGACTTAGAACTGAAGGTACCCCCCACCCCAAATAGACAGAAGAGAGAAGAGGTGTGACACAGAACTGAAGGTACCTGCCCCAAAATAGAGAGAAAAGAGAAGAGATGTGACACAGAACTGAAGGTACCCACCCCAAAATACACAGAAGAGCAAAGAGGTGTGACACAAAACTGAAGGTACCCGCCCCAAAATAGACGCAGAAGAGAGAAGAGGTGTGACAGAGACCTGAAGGTACCTGCCCAAAAATAGACACAGAAGAGAGGAGAGGTGGGACACAGAACTGAAGGTACCTGCCCAAAAATAGACACAGAAGAGAGAAGAGGTGTGACACAGAACTGAAGGTACCCACCCCAAAATACACAGAAGAGAGAAGAGGTGTGATACAGAACTGAAGGTACCCACCCCAAAATAGACAGAAGAGAGAAGAGGTGTGAAACAGAACTGAAGGTACCTGCCCCAAAATAGACAGAAAAGAGAAGAGATGGGACACAGAACTGAAGGTACCCACCCCAAAACACGGAGAAGAGAGAAGAGGTGTGACACAAAACTGAAGGTACCCGCCCCAAAATAGACACGGAAGAGAGAAGAGGTGTGACACAGAACTGAAGGTACCCACCCCAAAATAGACACAGAAGAGAGAAGAGGTGTGAAGCAGAACTGAAGGTACCCACCCCCAAAATACACACAGAAGAGAGAAGAGGTGTGAAGCACAACTGAAGTTACCCACCCCAAGATAGACACAGAAGAGAGAAGAGGTGTGACACAGAACTGAAGGTACCCGCCCCAAAATAGACACAGAAGAGAGAAGAGGTGTGATGCAGAACTGAAGGTACCTGCCCAAAAATACACAGAAGAGAGAAGAGGTGTGACACAGAACTGAAGGTACCCACCCCAAAATAGACACGGAAGAGAGAAGAGGTGTGACACAGAACTGAAGGTACCCACCCCAAAATACACAGAAGAGAGAAGAGGTGTGACACAGAACTGAAGGTACCCACCCCAAAACAGACAGAAGAGAGAAGAGGTGTGACACAGAACTGAAGGTTCCTGCCCCAAAATAGACAGAAAAGAGAAGAGATGTGACACAGAACTGAAGGTACCCACCCCAAAATACACAGAAGAGAGAAGAGGTGTGACACAAAACTGAGGGTACCCGCCCCAAAATAGACACAGAAGAGAGAAGAGGTGTGACACAGAACTGAAGGTACCTGCCTAAAAATAGACACAGAAGAGAGAAGAGGAGTGACACAGAACTGAAGGTACCCGCCCCAAAATAGACACAGAAGGGAGAAGAGCTGTGACACAGAAGAGAAAGTACCAACCCCGAAATAGACTCAAAAGAGAGAAGAGGTGTCACACAGAACTGAAAGTACCCACCCCAAAATACAAAGAAGAGAGAAGAGGTATGACACAGAACTGAAGGTACCCGTCCCAAAATAGACACAGAAGAGAGGAGAGGTGGGACACAGAACTGAAGGTACCCGTCCCAAAATAGACACAGAAGAGAGAAGAGGTGTGACACAGAACTGAAGGTACCCACCCCAAAATACACAGAAGAGAGAAGAGGTGTGATACAGAACTGAAGGTACCCACCCCAAAATAGACAGAAGATAGAAGAGGTGTGACACAGAACTGAAGGTACCTGCCCCAAAATAGACAGAAAAGAGAAGAGATGGGACACAGAACTGAAGGTACCCACCCCAAAACACGCAGAAGAGAGAAGAGGTGTGACACAAAACTGAAGGTACCCGCCCCAAAATAGACACGGAAGAGAGAAGAGGTGTGACACAGAACTGAAGGTACCCACCCCAAAATAGACACAGAAGAGAGAAGAGGTGTGAAGCAGAACTGAAGGTACCCACCCCCAAAATACACACAGAAGAGAGAAGAGGTGTGAAGCAGAACTGAAGTTACCCACCCCAAGATAGACACAGAAGAGAGAAGAGGTGTGACACAGAACTGAAGGTACCCGCCCCAAAATAGACAGAGAAGAGAGAAGAGGTGTGATGCAGAACTGAAGGTACCTGCCCAAAAATACACAGAAGAGAGAAGAGGTGTGACACAGAACTGAAGTTACCCACCCCAAAATAGACACAGAAGAGAGAAGAGGTGTGACACTGAAATGAAGGTACCGACCCCAAAATAGACACGGAAGAGAGAAGAGGGGTGACACAGAACTGAAGGTACTCACCCCAAAATAGACACAGAAGAGAGAAGAGGTGGGACACAGAACTGAAGGTAACCGCCTCAAAATAGACACAGAAGAGAGAAGAGGTGTGACACAGAACTGAAGGTACCCACCCCAAAATACACAGAAGAGAGAAGAGGTGTGACACAGAACTGAAGGTACCCACCCCAAAGTACACAGAAGAGAGAAGAGGTGTGACACAGAACTGAAGGTACCCACCCCAAAATAGACACGGAAGAGAGAAGAGGTGTGACACAGAACTGAAGGTACCCACCCCAAAATACACAGAAGAGAGAAGAGGTGTGACACAGAACTGAAGGTACCCACCCCAAAGTACACAGAAGAGAGAAGAGGTGTGACACAGAACTGAAGGTACCCACCCCAAAATGGACACGGAAGAGAGAAGAGGTGTGACACAGAACTGAAGGTACCCACCCCGAAATACACAGAAGAGAGAAGAGGTGTGACACAGAACGGAAGGTACCCACCCCAAAATACACAGAAGAGAGAAGAGGTGTGACTTAGAACTGAAGGTACCCCCCGCCCCAAATAGACAGAAGAGAGAAGAGGTGTGACACAGAACTGAAGGTACCTGCCCCAAAATAGAGAGAAAAGAGAAGAGATGTGACACAGAACTGAAGGTACCCACCCCAAAATACACAGAAGAGCGAAGAGGTGTGACACAAAACTGAAGGTACCCGCCCCAAAATAGACACAGAAGAGAGAAGAGGTGTGACAGAGACCTGAAGGTACCCGCCCAAAAATAGACACAGAAGAGAGGAGAGGTGGGACACAGAACTGAAGGTACCTGCCCAAAAATAGACACAGAAGAGAGAAGAGGTGTGACACAGAACTGAAGGTACCCACCCCAAAATACACAGAAGAGAGAAGAGGTGTGATACAGAACTGAAGGTACCCACCCCAAAATAGACAGAAGAGGTGTGAAACAGAACTGAAGGTACCTGCCCCAAAATAGACAGAAAAGAGAAGAGATGGGACACAGAACTGAAGGTACCCACCCCAAAACACGCAGAAGAGAGAAGAGGTGTGACACAAAACTGAAGGTACCCACCCCAAAATAGACACGGAAGAGAGAAGAGGTGTGACACAGAACTGAAGGTACCCACCCCAAAATAGACACAGAAGAGAGAAGAGGTGTGAAGCAGAACTGAAGGTACCCACCCCCAAAATACACACAGAAGAGAGAAGAGGTGTGAAGCAGAACTGAAGTTACCCACCCAGAGATAGACACAGAAGAGAGAAGAGGTGTGACACAGAACTGAAGGTACCCGCCCCAAAATAGACACAGAAGAGAGAAGAGGTGTGATGCAGAACTGAAGGTACCTGCCCAAAAATACACAGAAGATAGAAGAGGTGTGACACAGAACTGAAGGTACCCACCCCAAAATAGACACGGAAGAGAGAAGAGGTGTGACACAGAACTGAAGGTACCCACCCCGAAATACACAGAAGAGAGAAGAGGTGTGACACAGAACGGAAGGTACCCACCCCAAAATGGACACGGAAGAGAGAAGAGGTGTGACACAGAACTGAAGGTACCCACCCCGAAATACACAGAAGAGAGAAGAGGTGTGACACAGAACGGAAGGTACCCACCCCAAAATACACAGAAGAGAGAAGAGGTGTGACTTAGAACTGAAGGTACCTGCCCCAAAATAGAGAGAAAAGAGAAGAGATGTGACACAGAACTGAAGGTACCCACCCCAAAATACACAGAAGAGCGAAGAGGTGTGACACAAAACTGAAGGTACCCGCCCCAAAATAGACACAGAAGAGAGAAGAGGTGTGACAGAGACCTGAAGGTACCCGCCCAAAAATAGACACAGAAGAGAGGAGAGGTGGGACACAGAACTGAAGGTACCTGCCCAAAAATAGACACAGAAGAGAGAAGAGGTGTGACACAGAACTGAAGGTACCCACCCCAAAATACACAGAAGAGAGAAGAGGTGTGATACAGAACTGAAGGTACCCACCCCCAAAATAGACACGGAAGAGAGAAGAGGTGTGACACAGAACTGAAGGTACCCACCCCAAAATAGACAGAAGAGGTGTGAAACAGAACTGAAGGTACCTGCCCCAAAATAGACAGAAAAGAGAAGAGATGGGACACAGAACTGAAGGTACCCACCCCAAAACACGCAGAAGAGAGAAGAGGTGTGACACAAAACTGAAGGTACCCGCCCCAAAATAGACACGGAAGAGAGAAGAGGTGTGACACAGAACTGAAGGTACCCACCCCAAAATAGACACAGAAGAGAGAAGAGGTGTGAAGCAGAACTGAAGGTACCCACCCCCAAAATACACACAGAAGAGAGAAGAGGTGTGAAGCAGAACTGAAGTTACCCACCCCAAGATAGACACAGAAGAGAGAAGAGGTGTGACACAGAACTGAAGGTACCCGCCCCAAAATAGACACAGAAGAGAGAAGAGGTGTGATGCAGAACTGAAGGTACCTGCCCAAAAATACACAGAAGAGAGAAGAGGTGTGACACAGAACTGAAGGTACCCACCCCAAAATAGACACGGAAGAGAGAAGAGGTGTGACACAGAACTGAAGGTACCCACCCCAAAATACACAGAAGAGAGAAGAGGTGTGACACAGAACTGAAGGTACCCACCCCAAAACAGACAGAAGAGAGAAGAGGTGTGACACAGAACTGAAGGTTCCTGCCCCAAAATAGACAGAAAAGAGAAGAGATGTGACACAGAACTGAAGGTACCCACCCCAAAATACACAGAAGAGAGAAGAGGTGTGACACAAAACTGAGGGTACCCGCCCCAAAATAGACACAGAAGAGAGAAGAGGTGTGACACAGAACTGAAGGTACCTGCCTAAAAATAGACACAGAAGAGAGAAGAGGAGTGACACAGAACTGAAGGTACCCGCCCCAAAATAGACACAGAAGGGAGAAGAGCTGTGACACAGAAGAGAAAGTACCAACCCCGAAATAGACTCAAAAGAGAGAAGAGGTGTCACACAGAACTGAAAGTACCCACCCCAAAATACAAAGAAGAGAGAAGAGGTATGACACAGAACTGAAGGTACCCGTCCCAAAATAGACACAGAAGAGAGGAGAGGTGGGACACAGAACTGAAGGTACCTGTCCCAAAATAGACACAGAAGAGAGAAGAGGTGTGACACAGAACTGAAGGTACCCACCCCAAAATACACAGAAGAGAGAAGAGGTGTGATACAGAACTGAAGGTACCCACCCCAAAATAGACAGAAGATAGAAGAGGTGTGACACAGAACTGAAGGTACCTGCCCCAAAATAGACAGAAAAGAGAAGAGATGGGACACAGAACTGAAGGTACCCAACCCAAAACACGCAGAAGAGAGAAGAGGTGTGACACAAAACTGAAGGTACCCGCCCCAAAATAGACACGGAAGAGAGAAGAGGTGTGACACAGAACTGAAGGTACCCACCCCAAAATAGACACAGAAGAGAGAAGAGGTGTGAAGCAGAACTGAAGGTACCCACCCCCAAAATACACACAGAAGAGAGAAGAGGTGTGAAGCAGAACTGAAGTTACCCACCCCAAGATAGACACAGAAGAGAGAAGAGGTGTGACACAGAACTGAAGGTACCCGCCCCAAAATAGACAGAGAAGAGAGAAGAGGTGTGATGCAGAACTGAAGGTACCTGCCCAAAAATACACAGAAGAGAGAAGAGGTGTGACACAGAACTGAAGGTACCCACCCCAAAATACACACGGAAGAGAGAAGAGGTGTGACACAGAACTGAAGGTACCCACCCCAAAATACACAGAAGAGAGAAGAGGTGTGACACAGAACTGAAGGTACCCACCCCAAAACAGACAGAAGAGAGAAGAGGTGTGACACAGAACTGAAGGTTCCTGCCCCAAAATAGACAGAAAAGAGAAGAGATGTGACACAGAACTGAAGGTACCTGCCTAAAAATAGACACAGAAGAGAGCAGAGGAGTGACACAGAACTGAAGTTACCCGCCCCAAAATAGACACAGAAGGGAGAAGAGCTGTGACACAGAAGAGAAAGTACCAACCCCGAAATAGACTCAAAAGAGAGAAGAGGTGTCACACAGAACTGAAAGTACCCACCCCAAAATACAAAGAAGAGAGAAGAGGTATGACACAGAACTGAAGGTACCCGCCCCAAAATAGACACAGAAGAGAGAAGAGGTGTGATGCAGAACTGAAGGTACCTGCCCAAAAATACTCAGAAGAGAGAAGAGGTGTGACACAGAACTGAAGGTACCCACCCCAAAATAGACACGGAAGAGAGAAGAGGTGTGACACAGAACTGAAGGTACCCACCCCAAAATACACAGAAGAGAGAAGAGGTGTGACACAGAACTGAAGGTACCCACCCCAAAACAGACAGAAGAGAGAAGAGGTGTGACACAGAACTGAAGGTTCCTGCCCCAAAATAGACAGAAAAGAGAAGAGATGTGACACAGAACTGAAGGTACCCACCCCAAAATACACAGAAGAGAGAAGAGGTGTGACACAAAACTGAGGGTACCTGCCCCAAAATAGACACAGAAGAGAGAAGAGGCGTGACACAGAACTGAAGGTACCTGCCTAAAAATAGACACAGAAGAGAGAAGAGGAGTGACACAGAACTGAAGGTACCCGCCCCAAAATAGACACAGAAGGGAGAAGAGCTGTGACAAAGAAGAGAAAGTACCAACCCCGAAATAGACACAGAAGAGAGAAGAGGGGTGACACAGAATTGAAGGTACCCACCCCAAAATAGACACAGAAGAGAGAAGAGGTGTGAAACAGAACTGAAGGTACACGTCCCAAAATAGACACAGAAGAGAGAAGAGGTGTGACACAGAACTGAAGGTACCCACCCCAAAATAGACACAGAAGAGAGAAGAGGTGTGAAACAGAACTGAAGGTAACCGCCCCAAAATAGACACAGAAGAGAGAAGAGGTGTGCCACAGAACTGAAGGTACCCACCCCAAAATACACAGAAGAGAGAAGAGGTGTGACACAGACCTGAAGCTACCCACCCCAAATACACAGAAGAGAGAAGAGGTGTGACACAGAACTGAAGGTACCCACCCCAAAATAGACAGAAAAGAGAAGAGGTGTGACACAAAACTGAAGGGTCCCACCCCAAAATACACAGAAGAGAGAAGAGGTGTGACACAGAACTGAAGGTACCCACCCCAAAATAGACACAGAAGAGAGAAGAGGTGTGAAGCAGAACTGAAGGTATCCACCCCCAAAATACACACAGAAGAGAGAAGAGGTGTGAAGCAGAACTGAAGTTACCCACCCCAAGATAGACACAGAAGAGAGAAGAGGTGTGACACAGAACTGAAGGTACCCGCCCCAAAATAGACAGAGAAGAGAGAAGAGGTGTGATGCAGAACTGAAGGTACCTGCCCAAAAATACACAGAAGGGAGAAGAGGTGTGACACAGAACTGAAGGTACCCACCCCAAAATAGACACGGAAGAGAGAAGAGGTGTGACACAGAACTGAAGGTACCCACCCCAAAATACACAGAAGAGAGAAGAGGTGTGACACAGAACTGAAGGTACCCACCCCAAAACAGACAGAAGAGAGAAGAGGTGTGACACAGAACTGAAGGTTCCTGCCCCAAAATAGACAGAAAAGAGAAGAGATGTGACACAGAACTGAAGGTACCCACCCCAAAATACACAGAAGAGAGAAGAGGTGGGACACAAAACTGAGGGTACCCGCCCCAAAATAGACACAGAAGAGAGAAGAGGTGTGACACAGAACTGAAGGTACCTGCCTAAAAATAGACACAGAAGAGAGAAGAGGAGTGACACAGAACTGAAGGTACCCGCCCCAAAATAGACACAGAAGGGAGAAGAGCTGTGACACAGAAGAGAAAGTACCAACCCCGAAATAGACTCAAAAGAGAGAAGAGGTGTCACACAGAACTGAAAGTACCCACCCCAAAATACAAAGAAGAGAGAAGAGGTATGACACAGAACTGAAGGTACCCGCCCCAAAATAGACACAGAAGAGAGAAGAGGTGTGATGCAGAACTGAAGGTACCTGCCCAAAAATACACAGAAGAGAGAAGAGGTGTGACACAGAACTGAAGGTACCCACCCCAAAATAGACACGGAAGAGAGAAGAGGTGTGACACAGAACTGAAGGTACCCACCCCAAAATACACAGAAGAGAGAAGAGGTGTGACACAGAACTGAAGGTACCCACCCCAAAACAGACAGAAGAGAGAAGAGGTATGACACAGAACTGAAGGTACCCGTCCCAAAATAGACACAGAAGAGAGGAGAGGTGGGACACAGAACTGAAGGTACCCGTCCCAAAATAGACACAGAAGAGAGAAGAGGTGTGACACAGAACTGAAGGTACCCACCCCAAAATACACAGAAGAGAGAAGAGGTGTGATACAGAACTGAAGGTACCCACCCCAAAATAGACAGAAGATAGAAGAGGTGTGACACAGAACTGAAGGTACCTGCCCCAAAATAGACAGAAAAGAGAAGAGATGGGACACAGAACTGAAGGTACCCACCCCAAAACACGCAGAAGAGAGAAGAGGTGTGACACAAAACTGAAGGTACCCGCCCCAAAATAGACACGGAAGAGAGAAGAGGTGTGACACAGAACTGAAGGTACCCACCCCAAAATAGACACAGAAGAGAGAAGAGGTGTGAAGCAGAACTGAAGGTACCCACCCCCAAAATACACACAGAAGAGAGAAGAGGTGTGAAGCAGAACTGAAGTTACCCACCCCAAGATAGACACAGAAGAGAGAAGAGGTGTGACACAGAACTGAAGGTACCCGCCCCAAAATAGACAGAGAAGAGAGAAGAGGTGTGATGCAGAACTGAAGGTACCTGCCCAAAAATACACAGAAGAGAGAAGAGGTGTGACACAGAACTGAAGTTACCCACCCCAAAATAGACACAGAAGAGAGAAGAGGTGTGACACTGAAATGAAGGTACCCACCCCAAAATAGACACGGAAGAGAGAAGAGGGGTGACACAGAACTGAAGGTACTCACCCCAAAATAGACACAGAAGAGAGAAGAGGTGGGACACAGAACTGAAGGTAACCGCCTCAAAATAGACACAGAAGAGAGAAGAGGTGTGACACAGAACTGAAGGTACCCACCCCAAAATACACAGAAGAGAGAAGAGGTGTGACACAGAACTGAAGGTACCCACCCCAAAGTACACAGAAGAGAGAAGAGGTGTGACACAGAACTGAAGGTACCCACCCCAAAATAGACACGGAAGAGAGAAGAGGTGTGACACAGAACTGAAGGTACCCACCCCGAAATACACAGAAGAGAGAAGAGGTGTGACACAGAACGGAAGGTACCCACCCCAAAATACACAGAAGAGAGAAGAGGTGTGACTTAGAACTGAAGGTACCCCCCACCCCAAATAGACAGAAGAGAGAAGAGGTGTGACACAGAACTGAAGGTTCCTGCCCCAAAATAGAGAGAAAAGAGAAGAGATGTGACACAGAACTGAAGGTACCCACCCCAAAATACACAGAAGAGCGAAGAGGTGTGACACAAAACTGAAGGTACCCGCCCCAAAATAGACGCAGAAGAGAGAAGAGGTGTGACAGAGACCTGAAGGTAGCCGCCCAAAAATAGACACAGAAGAGAGGAGAGGTGGGACACAGAACTGAAGGTACCTGCCCAAAAATAGACACAGAAGAGAGAAGAGGTGTGACACAGAACTGAAGGTACCCACCCCAAAATACACAGAAGAGAGAAGAGGTGTGATACAGAACTGAAGGTACCCACCCCAAAATAGACAGAAGAGAGAAGAGGTGTGACACAGAACTGAAGGTACCTGCCCCAAAATAGACAGAAAAGAGAAGAGATGGGACACAGAACTGAAGGTACCCACCCCAAAACACGCAGAAGAGAGAAGAGGTGTGACACAAAACTGAAGGTACCCGCCCCAAAATAGACACGGAAGAGAGAAGAGGTGTGACACAGAACTGAAGGTACCTGCCCCAAAATAGACAGAAAAGAGAAGAGATGGGACACAGAACTGAAGGTACCCACCCCAAAACACGCAGAAGAGAGAAGAGGTGTGACACAAAACTGAAGGTACCCGCCCCAAAATAGACACGGAAGAGAGAAGAGGTGTGACACAGAACTGAAGGTACCCACCCCAAAATAGACACAGAAGAGAGAAGAGGTGTGAAGCAGAACTGAAGGTACCCGCCCCAAAATAGACACAGAAGAGAGAAGAGGTGTGATGCAGAACTGAAGGTACCTGCCCAAAAATACACAGAAGATAGAAGAGGTGTGACACAGAACTGAAGGTACCCACCCCAAAATAGACACGGAAGAGAGAAGAGGTGTGACACAGAACTGAAGGTACCCACCCCAAAATACACAGAAGAGAGAAGAGGTGTGACACAGAACTGAAGGTACCCACCCCAAAGTACACAGAAGAGAGAAGAGGTGTGACACAGAACTGAAGGTACCCACCCCAAAATGGACACGGAAGAGAGAAGAGGTGTGACACAGAACTGAAGGTACCCACCCCGAAATACACAGAAGAGAGAAGAGGTGTGACACAGAACGGAAGGTACCCACCCCAAAATACACAGAAGAGAGAAGAGGTGTGACTTAGAACTGAAGGTACCCCCCGCCCCAAATAGACAGAAGAGAGAAGAGGTGTGACACAGAACTGAAGGTACCTGCCCCAAAATAGAGAGAAAAGAGAAGAGATGTGACACAGAACTGAAGGTACCCACCCCAAAATACACAGAAGAGCGAAGAGGTGTGACACAAAACTGAAGGTACCCGCCCCAAAATAGACACAGAAGAGAGAAGAGGTGTGACAGAGACCTGAAGGTACCCGCCCAAAAATAGACACAGAAGAGAGGAGAGGTGGGACACAGAACTGAAGGTACCTGCCCAAAAATAGACACAGAAGAGAGAAGAGGTGTGACACAGAACTGAAGGTACCCACCCCAAAATACACAGAAGAGAGAAGAGGTGTGATACAGAACTGAAGGTACCCACCCCAAAATAGACAGAAGAGAGAAGAGGTGTGAAACAGAACTGAAGGTACCTGCCCCAAAATAGACAGAAAAGAGAAGAGATGGGACACAGAACTGAAGGTACCCACCCCAAAACACGCAGAAGAGAGAAGAGGTGTGACACAAAACTGAAGGTACCCGCCCCAAAATAGACACAGAAGAGAGAAGAGGTGTGACACAGAACTGAAGGTACCCACCCCAAAATAGACACAGAAGAGAGAAGAGGTGTGAAGCAGAACTGAAGGTACCCACCCCCAAAATACACACAGAAGAGAGAAGAGGTGTGAGGCAGAACTGAAGTTACCCACCCCAAGATAGACACAGAAGAGAGAAGAGGTGTGACACAGAACTGAAGGTACCCGCCCCAAAATAGACACAGAAGAGAGAAGAGGTGTGATGCAGAGCTGAAGGTACCTGCCCAAAAATACACAGAAGAGAGAAGAGGTGTGACACAGAACTGAAGGTACCCACCCCAAAATAGACACGGAAGAGAGAAGAGGTGTGACACAGAACTGAAGGTACCCACCCCAAAATACACAGAAGAGAGAAGAGGTGTGACACAGAACTGAAGGTACCCACCCCAAAACAGACAGAAGAGAGAAGAGGTGTGACACAGAACTGAAGGTTCCTGCCCCAAAATAGACAGAAAAGAGAAGAGATGTGACACAGAACTGAAGGTACCCACCCCAAAATACACAGAAGAGAGAAGAGGTGTGACACAAAACTGAGGGTACCCGCCCCAAAATAGACACAGAAAAGAGAAGAGGTGTGACACAGAACTGAAGGTACCTGCCTAAAAATAGACACAGAAGTGAGAAGAGGAGTGACACAGAACTGAAGGTACCCGCCCCAAAATAGACACAGAAGGGAGAAGAGCTGTGACACAGAAGAGAAAGTACCAACCCCGAAATAGACTCAAAAGAGAGAAGAGGTGTCACACAGAACTGAAGGTACCCGTCCCAAAATAGACACAGAAGAGAGGAGAGGTGGGACACAGAACTGAAGGTACCCGTCCCAAAATAGACACAGAAGAGAGAAGAGGTGTGACACAGAACTGAAGGTACCCACCCCAAAATACACAGAAGAGAGAAGAGGTATGACACAGAACTGAAGGTACCCGTCCCAAAATAGACACAGAAGAGAGGAGAGGTGGGACACAGAACTGAAGGTACCCGTCCCAAAATAGACACAGAAGAGAGAAGAGGTGTGACACAGAACTGAAGGTACCCACCCCAAAATACACAGAAGAGAGAAGAGGTGTGATACAGAACTGAAGGTACCCACCCCAAAATAGACAGAAGATAGAAGAGGTGTGACACAGAACTGAAGGTACCTGCCCCAAAATAGACAGAAAAGAGAAGAGATGGGACACAGAACTGAAGGTACCCAACCCAAAACACGCAGAAGAGAGAAGAGGTGTGACACAAAACTGAAGGTACCCGCCCCAAAATAGACACGGAAGAGAGAAGAGGTGTGACACAGAACTGAAGGTACCCACCCCAAAATAGACACAGAAGAGAGAAGAGGTGTGAAGCAGAACTGAAGGTACCCACCCCCAAAATACACACAGAAGAGAGAAGAGGTGTGAAGCAGAACTGAAGTTACCCACCCCAAGATAGACACAGAAGAGAGAAGAGGTGTGACACAGAACTGAAGGTACCCACCCCAAAATAGACAGAGAAGAGAGAAGAGGTGTGATGCAGAACTGAAGGTACCTGCCCAAAAATACACAGAAGAGAGAAGAGGTGTGACACAGAACTGAAGGTACCCACCCCAAAATACACACGGAAGAGAGAAGAGGTGTGACACAGAACTGAAGGTACCCACCCCAAAATACACAGAAGAGAGAAGAGGTGTGACACAGAACTGAAGGTACCCACCCCAAAACAGACAGAAGAGAGAAGAGGTGTGACACAGAACTGAAGGTTCCTGCCCCAAAATAGACAGAAAAGAGAAGAGATGTGACACAGAACTGAAGGTACCCACCCCAAAATACACAGAAGAGAGAAGAGGTGTGACACAAAACTGAGGGTACCCGCCCCAAAATAGACACAGAAGAGAGAAGAGGTGTGACACAGAACTGAAGGTACCTGCCTAAAAATAGACACAGAAGAGAGAAGAGGAGTGACACAGAACTGAAGGTACCCGCCCCAAAATAGACACAGAAGGGAGAAGAGCTGTGACACAGAAGAGAAAGTACCAACCCCGAAATAGACTCAAAAGAGAGAAGAGGTGTCACACAGAACTGAAAGTACCCACCCCAAAATACAAAGAAGAGAGAAGAGGTATGACACAGAACTGAAGGTACCCGCCCCAAAATAGACACAGAAGAGAGAAGAGGTGTGATGCAGAACTGAAGGTACCTGCCCAAAAATACACAGAAGAGAGAAGAGGTGTGACACAGAACTGAAGGTACCCACCCCAAAATAGACACGGAAGAGAGAAGAGGTGTGACACAGAACTGAAGGTACCCACCCCAAAATACACAGAAGAGAGAAGAGGTGTGACACAGAACTGAAGGTACCCACCCCAAAACAGACAGAAGAGAGAAGAGGTGTGACACAGAACTGAAGGTTCCTGCCCCAAAATAGACAGAAAAGAGAAGAGATGTGACACAGAACTGAAGGTACCCACCCCAAAATACACAGAAGAGAGAAGAGGTGTGACACAAAACTGAGGGTACCTGCCCCAAAATAGACACAGAAGAGAGAAGAGGTGTGACACAGAACTGAAGGTACCTGCCTAAAAATAGACACAGAAGAGAGAAGAGGAGTGACACAGAACTGAAGGTACCCGCCCCAAAATAGACACAGAAGGGAGAAGAGCTGTGACAAAGAAGAGAAAGTACCAACCCCGAAATAGACACAGAAGAGAGAAGAGGGGTGACACAGAACTGAAGGTACCTGCCCCAAAATAGACACAGAAGAGAGAAGAGGTGTGAAACAGAACTGAAGGTACCCGTCCCAAAATAGACACAGAAGAGAGAAGAGGTGTGACACAGAACTGAAGGTACCCACCCCAAAATAGACACAGAAGAGAGAAGAGGTGTGAAACAGAACTGAAGGTAACCGCCCGAAAATAGACACAGAAGAGAGAAGAGGTGTGCCACAGAACTGAAGGTACCCACCCCAAAATACACAGAAGAGAGAAGAGGTGTGACACAGACCTGAAGCTACCCACCCCAAATACACAGAAGAGAGAAGAGGTGTGACACAGAACTGAAGGTACCCACCCCAAAATAGACAGAAAAGAGAAGAGGTGTGACACAAAACTGAAGGGTCCCACCCCAAAATACACAGAAGAGAGAAGAGGTGTGACACAGAACTGAAGGTACCCACCCCAAAATAGACACAGAAGAGAGAAGAGGTGTGAAGCAGAACTGAAGGTATCCACCCCCAAAATACACACAGAAGAGAGAAGAGGTGTGAAGCAGAACTGAAGTTACCCACCCCAAGATAGACACAGAAGAGAGAAGAGGTGTGACACAGAACTGAAGGTACCCGCCCCAAAATAGACAGAGAAGAGAGAAGAGGTGTGATGCAGAACTGAAGGTACCTGCCCAAAAATACACAGAAGTGAGAAGAGGTGTGACACAGAACTTAAGGTACCCACCCCAAAATAGACACGGAAGAGAGAAGAGGTGTGACACAGAACTGAAGGTACCCACCCCAAAATACACAGAAGAGAGAAGAGGTGTGACACAGAACTGAAGGTACCCACCCCAAAACAGACAGAAGAGAGAAGAGGTGTGACACAGAACTGAAGGTTCCTGCCCCAAAATAGACAGAAAAGAGAAGAGATGTGACACAGAACTGAAGGTACCCACCCCAAAATACACAGAAGAGAGAAGAAGTGTGACACAAAACTGAGGGTACCCGCCCCAAAATAGACACAGAAGAGAGAAGAGGTGTGACACAGAACTGAAGGTACCTGCCTAAAAATAGACACAGAAGAGAGAAGAGGAGTGACACAGAACTGAAGGTACCCGCCCCAAAATAGACACAGAAGGGAGAAGAGCTGTGACACAGAAGAGAAAGTACCAACCCCGAAATAGACTCAAAAGAGAGAAGAGGTGTCACACAGAACTGAAAGTACCCACCCCAAAATACAAAGAAGAGAGAAGAGGTATGACACAGAACTGAAGGTACCCGCCCCAAAATAGACACAGAAGAGAGAAGAGGTGTGATGCAGAACTGAAGGTACCTGCCCAAAAATACACAGAAGAGAGAAGAGGTGTGACACAGAACTGAAGGTACCCACCCCAAAATAGACACGGAAGAGAGAAGAGGTGTGACACAGAACTGAAGGTACCCACCCCAAAATACACAGAAGAGAGAAGAGGTGTGACACAGAACTGAAGGTACCCACCCCAAAACAGACAGAAGAGAGAAGAGGTGTGACACAGAACTGAAGGTTCCTGCCCCAAAATAGACAGAAAAGAGAAGAGATGTGACACAGAACTGAAGGTACCCACCCCAAAATACACAGAAGAGAGAAGAGGTGTGACACAAAACTGAGGGTACCCGCCCCAAAATAGACACAGAAGAGAGAAGAGGTGTGACACAGAACTGAAGGTACCTGCCTAAAAATAGACACAGAAGAGAGAAGAGGAGTGACACAGAACTGAAGGTACCCGCCCCAAAATAGACACAGAAGGGAGAAGAGCTGTGACAAAGAAGAGAAAGTACCAACCCCGAAATAGACACAGAAGAGAGAAGAGGGGTGACACAGAACTGAAGGTACCCACCCCAAAATAGACACAGAAGAGAGAAGAGGTGTGAAACAGAACTGAAGGTACCCGTCCCAAAATAGACACAGAAGAGAGAAGAGGTGTGACACAGAACTGAAGGTACCCACCCCAAAATAGACACAGAAGAGAGAAGAGGTGTGAAACAGAACTGAAGGTAACCGCCCCAAAATAGACACAGAAGAGAGAAGAGGTGTGCCACAGAACTGAAGGTACCCACCCCAAAATACACAGAAGAGAGAAGAGGTGTGACACAGACCTGAAGCTACCCACCCCAAAATACACAGAAGAGAGAAGAGGTGTGACACAGAACTGAAGGTACCCACCCCAAAATAGACAGAAAAGAGAAGAGGTGTGACACAAAACTGAAGGGTCCCACCCCAAAATACACAGAAGAGAGAAGAGGTGTGACACAGACCTGAAGCTACCCACCCCAAAATACACAGAAGAGAGAAGAGGTGTGACACAAAACTGAAGGTACCTGCCCCAAAATAGACACGGAAGAGAGAAGAGGTGTGACACAGACCTTAAGCTACCCACCCCAAAATAGACTCAGAAGAGAGAAGAGGTGTGACACAGAACTGAAGGTACCCAGCCCAAAATAGACACAGAAGAGAGAAGAGGTGTGACACAGAACTGAAGGTAACCGCCCCAAAATAGACACAGAAGAGAGAAGAGGTGTGCCACAGAACTGAAGGTACCCACCCCTAAATACACAAAAGAGAGAAGAGGTGTGACACAGACCTGAAGCTACCCACCCCAAAATACACAGAAGAGAGAAGAGGTGTGACACAGAACTGAAGGTACCCACCCCAAAATAGACAGAAAAGAGAAGAGGTGTGACACAAAACTAAAGGTTCCCACCCAAAAATTCACAGAAGAGAGAAGAGATGTGACACAAAACTGAAGGTACCTGCCCCAAAATAGACACGGAAGAGATAAGAGGTGTGACACAGACCTGAAGCTACCCACCCCAAAATAGACTCAGAAGAGAGAAGAGGTGTGACACAGAACTGAAGGTACCCAGCCCAAAATAGACACAGAAGAGAGAAGAGGTGTGACAGAGAACTGAAGGTACCCACCCCAAAATAGACATAGAAGGGAGAAGAGCTGTGACACAGAAGAGAAAGTACCAACCCCTAAATAGACTCAAAAGAGAGAAGAGATGTCACACAGAACTGAAAGTACCCACCCCAAAATACAAAGAAGAGAGAAGAGGTATGACACAGAACTGAAGGTACCCGCCCCAAAATAGACACAGAAGAGAGAAGAGGTGTGACACAGAACTGAAGGTACCCGTCCCAAAATAGACACAGAAGAGAGAAGAGGTGTGACACAGAACTGAAGGTACCCGCCCCAAAATAGACACAGAAGAGAGAAGAGGTGTGACACAGACCTGAAGCTACCCACCCCAAAATACACAGAAGAGTGAAGAGGTGTGACACAGAACTGAAGGTACCCACCACAAAATAGACAGAAAAGAGAAGAGGTGTGACACAAAACTGAAGGGTCCCACCCCAAAATTCACAGAAGAGAGAAGAGGTGTGACACAAAACTGAAGGTACCTGCCCCAAAATAGACACAGAAGAGAGAAGAGGTGTGACACAGACCTTAAGCTACCCACCCCAAAATAGACTCAGAAGAGAGAAGAGGTGTGACACAGAACTGAAGGCACCCAGCCCAAAATAGACACAGAAGAGAGAAGAGGTGTGACAGAGAACTGAAGGTACCAACCCCAAAATAGACACAGAAGGGAGAAGAGCTGTGACACAGAAGAGAAAGTACCAACCCCGAAATAGACTCAAAAGAGAGAAGAGGTGTCACACAGAACTGAAAGTACCCACCCCAAAATACAAAGAAGAGAGAAGAGGTATGACACAGAATTGAAGGTACCCGCCCCAAAATAGACACAGAAGAGAGAAGAGGTGTGACACAGAACTGAAGGTACCCGTCCCAAAATAGACACAGAAGAGAGAAGAGGTGTGACACAGAACTGAAGGTAAAAAAAAGGACAAAAAACATACACCGGGTGTTGCCGGCTGGTAACCCCGTGCTGCACTCTAAATGGGACAGAATCCCGGGTACCTTTATGGCCAGTTGAGAACAGGAGCCTCCACTCTGGAGACCATAGTCTCAAATGGTCAACGTAACAGAAATATTTGGGTATGTAAATTTCAAATGTGATTCCTTATGTTTATCAAATGATGCACATCTGTGCAGAAATAGACCTGTCCTCCTGATTTAACACAGTGAGGAACCAACAAGACTGCAAAAAACAGGTCCAACAAGTAAACCAAATATTCATTATAGCAACATTCATAAACAACACACTGATTAAGCGTCAGCGTGCAGAACACAAAGTAATACAAAATAGACATAGTTGAATACAGTGTCATATCCAAGCTGCTAGTCTGCTCTAATAAACCAAAAAATTCAATTGAATTCATGCATTCAGGAAAATGACAGAAAAGTACTTCATCAAATTGATATATGAGCATCTTATGCATGTGAGCAGTAAAATTCCTTCTGCTCAATCTCTTATCCTAAACACTCCTATATGGTCACGAGTGCCAACGCGTTTCAGATTTCAGCAAATTCCTCTTCAGGGCAGGACGTGTTAAGTTTCGTGATATTTTCGGGACAAAATCTTAAGGGATCTTCCTGGAAAAATGGGGATAGACTAATTAGCTCCATGTCGTTCACTGATAAAATGGAAAAGTGGGTTCCTTTAAAGAGACACTAACCTTATTGTTGAGACAATAGAAGATAATCACCTCAACCTGCATTGAAAACACAGAAATGGCATATCGGTTAGCTATCATTCACATAGTATTTAACTCACGTAGGTAAAAGAATGCTTGTAATAAAGGTATCCCTACTCACCCGGTCAGAAGGCAAGCTCCTCACCCCGGGTATTAGTATGCTGCTGGACGGTTACTCCCAAGAAAGTGAGCTAATGGAGTCAAAAAGAGATATAGGGCACTTAAGGGGAGCCTAGACGGCCACTCGTCATATCTAAAATAAACATGAATATGCTAATAAGCCTATCCAGACAGAGCATTGTCACCAACTGCTGTAAGCGGGTCAGTGCACACATGTGAAGTGCGTATAACATAAATCTGGAGCTTGTCACACCATATCTTACTTGTATTGGTAAGAAACCTAACCGAGCCTGATCGTCACGCTCATACGTGAAAAGTGTAAATGTCGCACAAAACAAGTGTGTTAGGAGGGAATCAAGCAAACGGGCCAAGCAGGAGATCCTGCCATGACATCCGAAGCACCCTACCATACAGAATTCCAAATAACACTGAACTCGAGCAGCCCGTCAGCCAGATGTGCTGCTCAACTCTGTGTTGCGTTTGTAGGTTTCCTTGGGAGAAGCGCGTACGCGCACCACATCCAAGGTCGCGAGTATGGGCACCTGTTTAGAATCTATGCCATCGCATTGAATCTGTCCTTGCCTTGTGGAGATAGTTCAGACATCAACACTGCGCCGGTGACAATGTTCCAAATGGTAGAAGGTAACTAGGTATCACAAGTCGAGCAGGTTGCCATGACAACGATGCACGCGCGTGTCTCCGGCCACGACAACCCTCCTGTGTACAGAGTGGAGTGTTCACAAGATAAGAGCCAATCTCCAGAATTTCAAAAATAAATACAGTAAAAGAAAAAGAAAAATGAAAAGGGACTGATCCCCCCCCCTATTTATTAAAGCAGATAAATTGTGTACAGCCCCTCAGAGCATGGAGTGAGGACTGTGTGGGTTATTAATGGAAATTACCAACACGGGAGGCAGGGCACCACCGCAGTCAATGACCGCGTGGTGCCCCACCTGTCGCCCGTGATTTAGGCGCTCACTAAGGCTGGACACCGGGCTAGGTGAGAAACAAATTCCCACAACCCTGTCCGCCTAAGAGTGGCAAAATAAATCAAATTAATAGATGGTAAATACAACACTCATATGTCTCAATTGACTCAGTGATCATTGTGATTTGATAACTCTTGTGCAATACAATAAGTAATAAAACACATGGAATAATCGCATCCACAATGCATCGATACCAAAGGAGCATAGTATCTCTCCATACTAGTTCACCAATCCTACACTAGAGACATGCATCAGTTTCTGCATCAAAGTGTAGTATTCTAATATGCAATTCAATCAAGTGAAAGCACATCTTGTTACACAAAGCACATAAGGTCAAATTCGCAGTTCATGCCTCTTGGGCTCAAACAATCCAGTAAATCAATCCAAACAATCGTTTGTGTACATCTCCCCCTCTCGAGCCAACTTCCACTTGTTCCAAAATAATACATGTCAACTGAGCAATAGAATGTCTCACTTCTACAAAATGCATTCACACTGGTGATCTAAGGTTTATGGTCCAAATGTTCGACTTATGTTCAGTCCATCTCAGTTTTGCCTTCCTAGTGGTGATCCCCATGTAGTAGAAACCACAGGGACATTTGAGCGCATATACAACATTTGTCGAATGACATGTGCAAGAATGTTTTAGTGTGATGGATTTGCCTGTGTGTGGATGTGAGATCGTGTTCCCCGGCAGAATATTGCTACAATACTGACAGTTAAAGCACAGTTGTGTGCCTCTGTATCTTGTGGACGCTGCCTGGTCCCTTCAGTTATTTAAGGAAATGCGTAGTATCCTTGATATACATTGAAGTTTCCTGTATGAGGGGTTGTAAAATCTTATCCACGTATCTCGCAAGGGGTTCCAGAAGGCTATCTGTTGCTGCTATAATGGGTCGCCCAGGTGGATCCACTAGCCTCTTGTGGATCTTCGTCAGGATATAGATTACTGGGGTGATGGAATTTGTCTTTTCCAGGAATTTACGAGTCTTTTCAGAGATCACCTCTCTTTTTTCTGCTTCAACCAATATTTCCTTAATCAAGATCTTCACTTTCTCTGTTGGGTTCTAGTCAATTTCTTTGTAGGTCTCTTGATCAGACAGTTGATGTTCCACCTCCGCGATATATTTACTCTTGTCCATCAGGACAAGTGTACCACCCTTGCCTGCTGGTTTAAAAATAATCTCATTGTTGTCCAACAATCTCTTGAGGGTTTGTCGTTCGCTCGCCGTGAAATTCCCCCGTCCCTTAGATTTGAAGGGGATTTTCTTAAATTGAACCAGCACTGTTTTTTCAAAGACTGTTAAGACGTGGTTGTTGACGGGAGGGTTACATGTACTTTGGGGTGCAAGTTCCAGGTACTGCGAAGGTTCCTTTATGTCTTCATCTTCTTCAAGAGTGTTGAAAAAGACTTTAAGTTTAAGTTTCCTCATTAGCTTAAAAAAAAGTCAATTTTTTCTCTGAATAAGCTGGTATTATACTGAGGCACAAAAGAGAGACCCTTGCGCAGGACTTGTAGTTCCATAGGGGAAAGTTCGTATGATGAAATATTCACGACTATGTCTTCTTCCCCGCTAATTTCTTCCTTTCCGATTTTTTTCTTCCTTTGTCCCCCTCTGGTTGGTCCTTTTCTAAAATATCAGCCGTTCCTGGTGTCATTTTATCCGCTTCTGAGATAGATGGTATTGCTGTTGCAGTATCTGGGGCCACTTCAAGTTCTGTACTTGAAGCTTCTGATGAAGCAGTGTCTGTATTCAAAGGTCCTGTTTTTGGAGAGTGAGGTTGAAATGGTTTTACCACTCGTTGGCCATAGTATTCTTCTTTTTTTTAATAAACATATTTTATTGATTTTTGAACATTCATACAATACACCAACATCTTCCCCCCCGCCCTCCGCCCCCCCATCACCCGGGTAGGTTCATCAATCCGTTCATGTTGTTGTGTGAGTAAGTTGCGTTCCAGGGGTGTATAATCTGGTGCGTTGATAAGCACTTGCCTATGTACATTGATGGCGTGTGTTAATTGTGTATAGTGGTAGTGTTCTGCTGCCGAAATTCCGAATTTCTGCTGCAGCGTTTCAAACGGAAGGATGGAGCCATCAGCAACAACGTCTCCTATCGTGGTTATCCCCGCGCCCATCCACCGGGTCCATGCATCCAACTTCCGTACCTCCTTCAATATATAGTTATGCCACAGTGGTTGTGCCATGGTGATCCTGTTACCCCAGCCTATATGGGTGTGTGCCTGCCTCCAGATAACCGCGATATGGGATGACATCGTTTGTAAGGGGGGCCTGGGTAGGCTCTGGTATATTGTTTCGAGTGGTGAGGTGTCTTGGATGATGGGCTCTTCCGCTCTGATGTGTGGAAGTTCACGAACCCCATGGAGGAGGTCATTGACTACATTTAATTGGCTTGCCCAGTAGTAGGACCTAAGGTGTGGGACTCCGATACCCCCCTCCCAGATGGATCGCTGCAGCCTAGTCAGTGCAATTCGAGGCTGCTCTCCCTTCCATATCAGTTTCCTAAGGAGGCGTTCCACCCGAATAAATTCCGAATTCGGTATGGCCAGTGGGGCATTTTGCAGTATATAAAGAAAGCGTGGAAGTGCCATCATCTTAAAGAGGGCCGCTCTACCCATGAGTGTAAGGGCAAGGAGCATCCAGTGTTGTACATCCCCAGCGAAGCAGTCGATTAGTGGATGCAGCTTGTGAGGCACATAGTCCGAGAGAACCCCAGAGACCCATATGCCCAGGTAGCAGAAGCCCTCTCTTTCCACTCGATATGGAACGTCCCGGGGGATTGCTAGGTCACTGCCTTTTACTGGGAAGAGGACTGACTTACCCCAGTTTACTCTGAGTCCACTGAAGTCCCCAAAGGTCATCAGCATTCGGGTTATGATTGGGCATGCGTGGTCTGGGTTGCTTAGATAGAGTAGCAGGTCATCTGCATAAAGGGAACCATGTCCTCTCGTCCGTCAGGCCAGCGGAA
Organism: Ambystoma mexicanum; assembly: GCF_040938575.1. Lineage (NCBI taxonomy): Eukaryota > Metazoa > Chordata > Amphibia > Caudata > Ambystomatidae > Ambystoma > Ambystoma mexicanum. The sequence continues at coordinate 23,702,395 of NC_090935.1, forward strand.
TCCGGACCATGTAGTAACCTGTCTGAGCCATTGGGCAAGTGGCTTGATTGCTAGGGCGAAGAGGAGGGGAGACAGAGGACTGCCCTGCCGGGTGCCTCTACCCAGCGGGAAGGTCCCGGAAGTCCAGCCATTTACCCTGACCGCGGCCAATGGGGCCTAATATAGAAGTTGGACCCAGCTAAGAAAGGCCTCACCAATGCCCATGCATCTCATTGTTGCCCAGAAGCTTTCCCACACCACCGAATCTAACGCCTTCTCGAAATCAATTGCGAGAAGAGCGAGTGGTGTATCGAGACTTGGGGCCCTTTCCAGTAGCAGGTGCAGCCGGCGCAGGTTCGTTCTGGTCGATCTTTGTGGCATGAAGTCACATTGGTCTTGGCAGACCAATGTGGATATGACCAGTTGGAGTCTGTTGGCCAGTACTTTGGGCAGGATTTTAGCTTCACTGTTGATAAGCGATATCGGTCAGGGGGTTTGCCTTGTTTGGGAATAACCACAATGTTGGCCGTTCACAGGTCTAACGGAAGGGTGCCCTGTTCTTTGGCTGCAAGGAATAGGTCCCGAGGGGGGTCGCCATCTTATTGCTGCCCAGCATCCTCCTGGTCTCGGCCGGAAAACCATTGGGGCCTGGTGTTTTCCCAGATTGTAGCTGGGTCATGGCCTCCGCGATTTCGGTCTCGTCTAGTTCCCTGTCTAGCTCTGTTCTTTGCTGCTCCGATAACTGCAGGAGCGCGATCTCATCCAGGAGAGATGGGTCTATCGAGGATGTTGGGGTGGCATACAGCGTGGCATAAAAGGTGGCGAAAGCCTCCGCTATCTCTGGGTCAGTTTGGGCCAGCCCGTTGGGGCTGTCCGTGATCCGCCTGACGTGTCTGTGCCCTTCCTCATGTCTTTCCAGCCAGGCCAATAGTTTGCTAGCTTTGTCGCCTTGTTCGTAAATTCTGGTCCTTGACTCCCTATGCGTCTGTCTTGCGTTATCTAGCGCCGTGTTATGGAGGGCTGCTCTAGCCTTCAAGAGGGAGTGGTGTGTTTCGGGGGTGGGGTCGGAAACATACCTAGTTTCCCATTGCTCTACCACATCCTCTGTCTCCGTCACTTTCCTATGGTGTTCTTTCCTTTTATTATACATCCAGGCAGTCATTTCCCCTCTGAGTACCGCCTTACGTGCCTCCCATAATATCACAGAGACCTCTACTGAGCCCGGGTTTATTTCAAAGAATTCGTTGGATTTCTCTGTGATGTGTTCCACGAACTCTGGAAGGCCTAGGTAATAATTGTTTAACCGCCAAGTTTTGGACGGTAAGGGTCGATCCGTGCTGAGCGTCACCTCCAGGGGGGAGTGATCAGATACACCACAGGGAAGGAGTTCTGCCATCTTTACTCTATATGCTTCGGGAGTTGGGAGGAAGAAGTAATCGAGCCTGGATAAGGATGCGTGGGCTCCCGAATGGAAGGAGAAACCCTGGTCTGTGGGGTGGAGTTCTCTCCACACATATCACTTAAGCCCAGTTGCTGTTGCAAAGAGCGCCAGTCGCGTGGGCTTGTTTGGGTTCCGATTCCGGATGTTGCACATGACATCATTGAAGTCCCCCCAGAATCCATAAATCCGGTTTTTGTTGCGATATCAAAGCCGTTGCCTCCCTCAGGAGACCCCCCCCAACCCCAGTGGGGAATATGTTGCTAGAATAGCCACCGTCTCCCCCCCACAATATGCCCCAGAGCATCACGAAACGGCCACAGGGGTCCTGTTCCACAACAGATAGTTCAAAAGGGAGCCACTTGTGTAAGAGGATCAGGACTCCCCGGGATCCCATTGTGTACCCCGCGTGATACGGAAGTCGGTAGTTGGTTCTACGGAAGAACCGACAGGTTGTGCCTGCTAAATGGGTCTCAGTAAGAAGGGCCATGTCAGGAGAGCGCCTGTTAAGGAATTGCATAATGAGCCGGCGTTTGATACTTGAGCCCATACCGTTGACGTTCCAGGTAAGGATTTCCAGGGACCTGTGCCGTTCATTGGATATCATTGGGGCTTGTGCCTCTCCACTAGTGGAACCATTATGGTGCTGTGTGGCCATTACTGTCTGGGAGTCTGTGGTGTTGTGCCAGGTAGGTGCGTGGTGCATTTAGCCGTGGACCCGGCGGGGGCATGAGATTGAGCATAGTGTGCTTAGCGGCATCTTGGTAAACAGTGGTGTGGTGTAACCTCCCGGAGAATATCTAACATAAAACAACTTCCCTTTCCCCCTCCCCATACTCCTCCCCAACATGAAGTATCTGTCGCCCAAACTCTACTGGCGCTTAAAAACTATGTCGCCAGATCAACATAATATAAACTGTTTTCACCTTCCCACCGACTTACAACTCCTTTGTGGGTCAAGCGTCTTGGGTCAGGGGTGCGGCGTCCGCCAGTGGCATGGTGTGTTGATTATAACAGCATACGACTCATTTGATCCTTCGTGCAGGGGCGAAGGCAAACCTTTGTTGATGTCAGTCAAGGAGGGGTGCGTTGTTGCAGCTGGTTGCCAAGAAGGAGACTGATCAATGAGCGCCTTGGTGTTTCATTCCGTTTTGGTGTCTGGCCAGTATCTTTCTTAACATTGCTAGGGATTAGGGCCTCTGTCCGGCTCAATCAGGTTCTCCGGTACGGGTTGTTGGGCAGGTCTTTCTCCCCTTGGTCGAGGTCCCGTTCTTCCCCTGCAGTTTTGATCAGATCTAAAACAGAACTCTGGTTACAATAAGCCTCCCTATGTAAGCAGACCCAATGGATCTTGTTTTGCTTGTGGAGCAACTGACCACGTGAAGGGGGATCCCCGGTGTAAGGTTAAACCTTTGGGGGCCCACTCCGCTAATCTGGCCTTCTCCTCCGACGAGGAAGAAGAGATTACAGGAGCATCCTTCTCCTCCGACTCCTTTCCCAGCGGAATAGAGGCGGAGGTAGTTTTAGTTTCCCTGGGTTCCTGGGAGCCGAAAGTCGCTGAGGCGTATGCTAGGATTCCAGATAATACCAAGCACTACTTTAAAGACAGTGTGCTGATCAATGGAGTAGACACTCCAGCTCTTAGGGATAGTGGGTGCAGTCGAACTGTCGTGGATTCTACCTTGGTAGACTCAGAGGAAGTTGCCAGAGCTACTCTGATGCCCACGAAGTTGGCTGACGGCCCACCTCGCATGTTTCCCATGATACCTGTTAATCTTACTTTAAATGGTACAGCTGTCAGGATTCCAGTGAGCATTCAGAGAAACGTCCCGGGAAAGGTCTTGTTAGACAACGATCTCTGAGCTTTAGGGCTCGTGGGAGACACAGCTGACAGACCCTGCACAAGGTCTCAGACACGGGCAGCTCTGGCCAAGTCCACGGCGCTGCCCCAGCCAAAGGGGAAACCCAAGGCTAAAGGAGTACGAAAACTGAAGCGAGGGAAAGAAAATATTTCCCCGAACTCACCTACCACTGCGGTGGAGGGAGTTGGTTAATCGCCCGGACATGACGAGGAGGCGGCGATACCTGAAATATTCGATCCCAACGACCATCCTGAACTAAACGACTTGTTAGTAGAAGGTGGTCCGGATAGGGAAGAATTCAGCCGAGGCCAACGCGAGTGCCATCTCTGGAATGCCTAAGGAGACAGGCCTGCTCCCAGCTTGAGGGTGAACCTCCTGGGATGCATCGGATTTACTGGGAAGGTGGACTCCTGTATAGTGAGCCCACAGAGTCGACAGAAGGAGACCATAGAAGGTTGGTGGTTCCCCTTGCTGTACGGCCCTTCCTCCTGCAGTTGGCGCATGAAGTGCCCCTTGCTGGTCACCTTGGTATTAAGAGGACCAAGCAAAGGTTATCCATGCACTTCTACTGGCCCAAGATGGGGGTGCAAGTAGAAAGTCACTGCAGGAGTTGTGCCTCCTGCCAGTTGTCTGTTAAGGTTGGCTCGACAATCCAAACTCCGTTGGTACCGCTCCCAGTTGTGGGGGTACCATTCGAAAGGGTAGGGATCGACATAGTTGGTCCCCTTGACCCGCAAACATCCTCAGGTAATAGGTTTATCCTGGTGCTGGTCGACCACGCAACCAGGTATCCTGAGGCCATCCCATTAAAAATTGTAACTGCCAAGTCAGTTGCAAAAGCGTTACTTGGCATATTTACTAGGGTTGGCTTCCCTAAAGAAGTTGTGTCAGAAGGAGGCAGCAACATTATGTCTAAGTATATGCAAGCTATGTGGAAGGAATGTGGGGTCACCTACAAGTTCTCTTCTGCATATCACCCCCAGACCAATGGTCTGGTGGAACGTTTCAACAGGATGTTAAAAAGCATGATTGGGGCTCTGGAAGAACCTCAGAGAAGAAAATGGGATCTTCTTTTGCCATGCTTACTGTTTGCATACCGGGAGGTACCGCAGAAGGGGGTTGGCTTCAGCCCCTTCGATCTTCTGTTTGGTCACCCTGTGCGGGGACCCTTAGCCATAGTCAAGGAGGGATGGGAGATGCCCACTCCCCCTATCACTACCGACGTAGTTGACTATGTGTTGGGGCTCAGAAAGCGGATGGTACTTCTCATGGGTCTGGCTAGTGACAAGTTGAAGGCAGGACAAGCGCTGGTGAAACATTGGTACGACCAGAAAGCTTCACTCGTCAATTTTACACCTGGTCAGCAAGTCCTGATCATGACTCCCATAAGGCCTCGAGCTTTACAGGATAAATGGTCCGGCCCTTACACAGTGGTGGCGCCCCTGGGTGAGGTGAACTATTTAGTGGACCTTGGAAGGCCTGGACAGGCTCCAAAAGTGTTCCATGTGAATAGGCTGAAGGCTTTCGTCCCAAGAGTCGAAATCGCAGCACTGCTACTGGCTTCAGACGTTGAGGAGGAGGAGTCAGAACCTCTCCCCGACCTGTTCGAAGGTGGTCCTTCAGATAGCTCCGTTGAGGGTGTCCAAGTGGCTCCTCACCTGACTCCTGATCAGCAGGCGGAGGTGAAAAGTTTGCTTCGGCAGTTTTCCCCCCTGTTTTCGCAGTCCCCAGGTTTGACACCTTGGTGCAAACATGAAATAAACACAGGAGACAGCGTACCTACCAAAAGTAGGGGATACAGAATGTCAGACAAAGTACGGTCTTACATTAAGACGGAGGTCAACGAAATGTTAGATCTTGGGGTGATTGAACCCTCTATTAGTCCTTGGTCCATTCCTGTGGTTTTGGTTCCAAAAGCAGGCACTTCTGAATTGAGGTTCTGCGTGGATTACAAGGCTCTGAATGCTGTCACCAAGACAGATGTACACCCCTTGCCTCGAACAGACGAGCTGGTGGATACCTTGGGTGCCTCCAAGTACCTCCGCACGTTTGACCTCACTGCTGGCTATTGGCAAATAGCTTTAGCAGAACATGCCAAGGAGAAGACAGCGTTTTCCACTCCAGACGGGCTTTACCAATTCCGGGTAATGCCGTTCGGTTTGAAGAATGCACCTACCACGCTCCAGCGGCTTTTGAATCATGTGTTGAATGGGTTGGATAAATTCTGTCTTGCATATCTGGATGATATAGCAGTTTTCAGTGCCACCTGGGAAGACCATGTGAAACACCTCGTGATCGTGCTACAGGCTCTTCGAAAAGCCCACTTGACCATAAAGGCCAGTAAATGCCAGATTGGACAAGCGTCCGTGGTTTACCTTGGACATGAAGTAGGTGGAGGGAGGATACATCCTCTACCCAGTAAAGTACAAGCAGTACAAGACTGGCCTACCCCCACTACACAAACCCAAGTGAGAGCCTTCTTAGGACTCACAGGGTACTATCGGAACTTTATGGCAGACTATGGCACCATAGCTGCCCCTCTGACTGCTCTTACTACTCCGAAGAAACCCAAGAAGGTAACTTGGACTGACGAGTGTGAGAAGGCCTTCAATGGCTTAAAAGAATCCTTGTGCCAGGCCCCTGTCCCCAGGGCCCCTGATTGTCAAAGACCTTTTGTTGTGCAGACAGACGCCTCTGCCACTGGGATAGGAGCTGTACTATCGCAAGTAGATGAGAAGGGTAAGGAACACCCTATCGGTTTTATTAGTCGCCAGCTTAAGGACAGAGAGCTCAGATGGTCCACCGTAGAGAAAGAATGTTTCTCTGTTCTGTGGGCCCTAAGGAAGCTGAGGCCCTACCTCTATGGGACCGACTTCACTGTGCAAACTGACCATAAGCCCTTAAAGTGGCTAATGAACAGGAAGGGAGAGAATCCAAAGTTGCTTAGGTGGTCCATAAGTCTACAAGGCTTCGACTTCACTATTGAGCATAGGCCAGGTGTCCAACATAGCAATGCTGATGGGTTGTCCAGAATGTTTAACCGACCTAAACAAGAGACTCATCCAGGGGTGGATTAGTTCCCCCTGTCCATAGTCTGGGAGGGGCGAGTGTTAGGAAAGATTTCTAATTGTAGGGAATTTTCCTTCCATGTGGCACCCCTAAACTTTTTGCTGTTGTTTTCCATCCTGATCTAGACTTTGCCAGATAAGCACGGCCTCCTGCCGCACTCCTCTGGGCTTTTGCTCCATTCTTACGGGGATACTGACATGCCCTTAAAAACAGTCAGTACCGGGAAACGTTGTTTTCCGTAGTTCTTTTGCTCATGTTGCAGCTTTCACGCAACATGGCACAAGAGGGCACTGTAAGCTATGTTACAGCTCTCTTGGGTCTCTAGTCATTTTTTGGCCCTAGATACTCTCATGGATTGATACGAAACGGTGCAAGTGAATCACGGACGGGACTGGTGGCAGCGATCGTTTCTTTGTGTTTTTGAGCTCCTTTTGGCGTTTAAGCGCATGTTTCGCATTTAGCCCGAAAGGGTGGCCTGGCTTCCAAGATGGCCAGACCACGAGGCTCTTTGTCCTGTCCGCTGACCGTCTTGCCCCCTTCACCTTCCCCAGGTCGAGCCGACCCGGGGCCTTCCTTATTTGGGCAAGTACTTTCCTGCGAAACACAGATGCCTTTGCGGGCTTCTACATGCCTGGTGTGAGCCTCCAGGATGTGGGCTGGGATGTCTGGTCCTAATACACATCCTGGGTGCCAGAGAGTCTAGTGTGTCTTGAATGCCTAGGACCACCGTGGTCCGTGATAGGTCCACGTATGGTGTGTGTGTTTTGTGAGCAGATCTCCGATTGGGTCTCCTCCGTTTTGGCGCGAAGGGAAACCTGGATAAGAGGAGGCTGGAAACATTACTACCATGTCAATCTCCTGAGTTCTCACGAACAAAGGGATACAGGAGCCAAGTATCCTGCAACTACGAGGCTGAACCGAGGAATCGCTGGTGACCCGCTGAAGGACTGCTCCTCTGCACTGCTATCTCTTGGTGAAACCCTTTCTACCTCTGATCGAACGAGAAGGCCTCTACTGGTACTTCGACCTTTGGAATAGTAGGAACAACTATTCTCGGCACCTTCACCTTCTCCTGAACGTAAGCCTTTAGAAGCTTCTCTGGGCCATCCAGTTGACTGACCAGCCTACCAAGGAGTCTTGCTCTGTAACCGCCATCAGGTTGCTGCTGTATCACGAGTCCTTGCCACTCTCACACGATTCGTACACTTGGTGTTCCCAGGTCTGAAGTGAGAAGTGTACTTTGGGCTGGGATACACACAGCCACACTGTTGCCCTGCTGTGGTAACAATCTGTGTGTGTTCATTACGATTGGGACATCTTCTACTCCAACTTCTGCTGCTGCGGAATCTACACGACGACCAGACGTCCCTTGTTCACATCTGAACCTGCCAGTACTGAAACTGACGCGGAGAAGCCTGGGTCTGCCTGCATCGGGGACCGGTGAGTAGCAACGCTAGGAACTGGTCGCCCACCTGCAGTAGCCCATAGCTTTTCCCCGCTGTGTCAAAACAGCACCCTTTCCGTACTCGCGCTCTGCTTCTGCCCACAGTGGAGGCTGCGCTTGAATCGCAGACCCTTTTGTCCTTCTTCATTTGTTGACCGATCTGAACTGCTCGACTCTCTCGAGGAGACTCCCTTTTGCCCGTTGGCACCAGCGTGTGCAGGTACTTTTGAGCACAAGGCTCCACTCTTCGTAGGGTTCGGACTTCCTTCTAGTTAGGTGCCTCTGAAGGCGGACTGGGTCTAACTGATATTCGCACTGCCTGTTTTCCTCCCCATCTAGGTGGTCTGCATATTTCGTGCGTCTCACTCGTTAGACCTGTTGGTACTGTATATATATTGTATTTTGATTGTTATGTGTTGCTTTATGAGAGTGTTATTGTGTTTATTTGCTATGGTCAGTATTACAAAGGCCTTGTAATAAATGTGTCTATATTTTTGATATAACACCTGTTTGAAGTAATTTGTACGTGCACTTGCCTCGTGTGCTCATTGCGAGCTTTCAGTCACCCTCACCCCTCTTGAGACCTAGTCTTGACGGCCGCGATTGCTACCTTGATTGGTCTGGCTTGTCCAGAGGTTACCCTGTTCCAAGAAACTAGGCTGCCCTTCTGAACCTCTGCGCCTCCAGGACAGAGTTCAGAAATCCGTCTTAACAAATTGGTGTACAGCGGTGGGATACGACTGAAGGTATCCAGTGTTGTGCACAGGCAAAGGCATTTCAAGTTATTTCTAACAGGACACGTAGTGAATCGTTATAACATAGCTTTTAAAAAGGCCATAGTCCTATCAAACAGTATGGAAACAAGTACCTTGTTAACTTTAAATGCTTCCAAATCAGAAACGCTGAAAAAGATGTGTGCTGAGAGAGGTGTCTCCTCTCAAGGTACGAAAATGGAAATGATTCAAAGAATCATGGCGTGGCAAGAAGCGCAGCTTAACGCTATAACTTCTGAGGACAGTGCGGAAGGTGGTGGGGCTGCTCTCACTGGCAGAACCGACGGTTCTGCCGCCGCACTGGCCTCCAGCGACCATGAGGAAGGGGAGGACCGGATGTCTAATGTTTCCTATGCCCGTTCAAATGGGGAAGCCATGCTTGAATTCAAGAAGCAAGAGCTGCTGTTTAGGCAGAAGGAGCTTGAATTTAACATGGCCAAACTAAAAATCGAACAGGCCGAAAAACAAAAAGACAGGGATCACCAGTTGGAACTGGCCAAGCTTCAGGTTGCAACTGGGTCCAGGGGCCCTGGACATGGGTCTGGGGCCTCCTCTCATCTACGGTTTCCAAAAGATCTGCTCAGTGTGTATGAGGAACGGAATGACATTATGGACTGGCTGAACACATTTGAGTATGCATGCGAAGTTCAACAAGTTGACAATGCTGATAAGATTGCCTGGTTACTCAGCAGACTGCCCCATTCTGGCTGTAGTGCCATTATGGAAATGTCGAAGACTGAGCGAGCAGATTTCGCAGTGTTAAAGCAAACTGTCATTTTAAAGTTTGGAAAGACTCCTGCCCAATATTTAAAACGTTTCAGAGAGTATAAGGAAAAAGAAGGTGGTACTTGGGTATCTTATGTCACTGAATCTTTAAAAAACTTGACTGGCTGGGTCGAAGGTTATAAGGTTTCTACCTTTGAAGGCATGATAAATCTTGTCATGCTAGAACATATTTTTGCATCTTCTCCCCTGGAGCTTAAGGAGCATTTGGCAGATTCTAAGGAAATCGATCCGAAGAAACTCGCCATTGCAGCCGACTTATGGGTGTCACATCGAGTGTCACATAAGGACAAAACTCATCCTGGTAAGAAGGAGGAAGGAAAGAAGTCCAAAGATAAAGAGGGTGGGGAATCTGATAAATCTTCTTCCCAAAAGGGCCACAAAAAGAAAAATAAGGGTAAGACACAAGAGAACTCACAGGGTAGTGGAGGTCAGCCTCCAAAACAGAACTCTGGTTATAATAAGCCTCCCTATGTAAGCAGACCCAATGGATCTTGTTTTGCTTGTGGAGCAACTGACCACGTGAAGGGGGATCCTCGGTGTAAGGTTAAACCTTTGGGGGTCCACTCCGCTAATCTGGCCTTCTCCTCCTACGAGGAAGAAGAGATTACAGGAGCATCCTTCTCCTCCGACTCATTTCCCAGCGGAATAGAGGCGGAGGTAGTTTTAGTTTCCCTGGGTTCCTGAGAGCCAAAAGTCGCTGAGGCGTATGCTAGGATTCCAGATAATACCAAGCACTACTTTAAAGACAGTGGGCCTCATTACGACCCTGGCGGAAATCCAAAAACGATGGCGGAAATGCAATACCGCCATCGAATAGCGCTCGGTGCGACTATGACCCGTCACCGCAAAGTACGAAGCCATTAGCGACACCGTAGTGAACGCCAACGCTAACTGCACCAAGCACGCGCGCGCGCGCCATGCCAAACCGTAAATACCACCATGGCGCAAGGGTACGCGAATTCCGACCCTAGCGGACATGTACCTAACGCCATCAAGCACGGCGGAAAGCACCATACCGCCATGGTGAGAAGTACGGCATCGCGAATCAACCGTAAACGGCCCCACTGAGTGCCTGTACTCCACTCCCTGGCCACATTGCACAACCCCTGGCAGGCGCAATGTACTCACACAATGCAACCAGTGAAATCCACAATTCACCCATGCATGCCAACGTAGAAATGCATGCAGGGGCTCAAAGCGCCCCGTGAGTGGGCATCCATGTACGGCATGCCACCATAGCCGTACTGAAGCAGCACAGGCATGTGAAGGTACAATACATCAAAATGAAAATCAAGAACACATGACACAAAACAACAGTAGTCCCCCATCGCTTGCCACCAGCGCAAGGCAACATCCAAAACAGCATCCTGAGGGGGACTGCACCAGCCCTGTACTCTTGCCAGTAAACAAACCAACCATCAGCAGAAGCATGTACCACACAAGTTGGCAGAGTGACTGAGCAGCCAGGCTCATCCCAAGAGGGGCCGATGGGAGCTGCAGGGCACAGATGGCATGAATACAGAAGCTATTCCAATGGACATGACCCCAGTCCCCCTCCAACAAACGCACGCAAACACAGGCACCTGTGACCAGCCACATTCTGAAAATCCCATCATTCCACCAATCGACCTGGCTGACAGGCACCAGTCGGCCAAAAGCCAATCCCCCGCCCCTGAACAGCACATCATGTAAACAGTCACAATGGCAGCCCCTATCCGTGACCATACTGTGCTACGCAGTCAAACGCGGCCAGTACAGTACCACACAACTCAACTCAGAAGGCGGAACACAATGCAGATCATCTCGCAATACATACCGCCACAAATCGAAAATCGCTACATCACCTGCAAAGAATAACGCAACACGCCAAATATCGGAATACAATTTAAATGCACATCCAAATGACAAAGGCCTCACAGCAATTTGCAAAATAACACCAAAACATCCATCATCACCGAGGGCTGCATCTGCAATAATTGACCAGCTTCCACTTGTGTGACGCCCTGTACCATCATGGCACACAGGGCCTACATCAACGTTCCAAAAGGCAACATGGAAGCGGCAAGAACCGCAGGTCCGTCCCATGAGGCAGGCACTAGTCCAGCTGAAAGGCCGAAATGTTGCACCTAGCCACCAGTACAGCGTAAGGGCATGTGGCCCATTGGCGATCGTCCCATAAGATCGTAATGCTGCTCCACTGATTCACCCGAAGCTGCAGGTGTCGAGAGTAAAAACCATCTGGAGGAGTGGCGTACAGATGGCATCTGCAATAGGGCAGCAGATACCTGTCACCCAAATGAAACACAAATTAACCGATTGCATTACGGGACTCATGATGCATTACAATCTTCATTCAACACACCAAATCCAGACCCACATGCATGCTAGCCCACTCCAAAGGAATATACACACCCCTAAATCAGTATCGATTCATAACGAAATCAATCGAGGTAAATACACCATTGGCAACGTCGGTTACTGTGCATGCGTCCGTCAAGACAGAACCCATGACATGGGATTAGTAACGTGCCTAGACACAAGTGTATGAAGGCGCGTCGAGACAGGGAGGATCCGACAAGGGCAGATAGACGTAAGTCCCACTATGGCAGCCTTGCATCACATAGCGCAGGGGAAGGGGATTGATTCAAAAAACCCATGTACATGGCAGACCCTAAATGGAATCATCTGTCCATGCATCCATTCATCATTCCCTCATCCCGCAATGAAAACGCATGAATATTCACTCACATAATATTTGAAACTTCCATCGCGTCTGTGCGTAATGCAGTCTGCAAAAACCACTGTGCTCCTGGCCGGATCTGTAGTGTTGTGAAGCAAGATGGATTTGGGAACGTCCTGCCTTATCGTCCACTACGCTATTGCGCATCCCATTCAATCCATATCATTCATTGCTTGCTCGTTATGGGCCCTGTCCCAAGGCCATTCAACAATAGAACGTTACATTTCCAGGCAGACCTGTGGGCGTCTCCTCACCGCTACTTCGAAACCAAAAATGCTGGCCTTCGAATTCCACACTTGCAACATTACGTCGAAAAGGCTTCTGTGAACGCTTGCATTCACAATCACATCAATGTAGTGCGGCTGTGTGTCATAATGCTAACTGGCTGCAATCACAAATGGGACGCCACGCCCGTCGGTGAAGTTCGTTACTGTGCTGCATGAGGGTCGGCCATCGATCGAGCCCTACATACCACTGACTCTTCACAGGTATGTAAGCGGCTGCAATCATAGCATGTGTAACAATGGGAGCATAGCATGAAAATCAGTCAAAGTACATCACACTGCCATCGGGATTTGATACATGATTCCTATCCCAAGATGCCATGCGGCCAAATGCAGCCTTACGTGCGGGACGTGCTCGGCCAGAAGGGATTGCATCTGCCACAGATTCATTCAATCAGCACAGGTGGAGGCCATACAGGCCGACAGCACATATATAGCAGACACAAACCCCTCCCACAACCACTCGCACTCCAAAATGCTACCGGCAGGACTAGCGATGTTGGCCCTGGGGGACCAGATAGCACTGCAAGTGCTACAACTACAAGAAGACGACGAACAACAACAGGTACAACAACCGGGCGCACAGGGGAGACGGAGGAGAAGGAGGAGGAGGAGGGCAAGGCAGGGTCAGCAAGGCCCACAAGCACTGCCACTACCACCACGCAGGCGGCCCGCAATCCCACGCCTCCGAGCTGATCCGTTCAACCTCACTGCTGAGCAGATCCACACCCTCTACCGTTTGGACCGGGACACCATAATCGCCATTGTGGACATGACACATGCTGACCTCGTGAGCATGATAGATAGCCCAACCGCCATCCCACCCCTACTGAAGGTGGTGTCTGTACTCCACTTCCTGGCCACAGGCACCTACCAGCACACAGTCGGACAGTTGCATGGCATCTCACAGCCACTGTTCTCACGGACACTCTTCCAAGTGCACGATGCCCTCCTGAAGCACGCCGACGACCACATCACACTACCACGCACGTACCAGGAGATTACCAACGCAAAAGTGGGATTCCATGCACTTGGCGGCATCCCGGGTTGCATTGGTGCCATCGACTGCACCCATGTTGAATTGGTTGTCCCACATGCCATGGAGGTCCAGTACCGCAACCGCAAACAATATCATTCAATCAATGTGCAAATGGTGTGTGACTCCAACAAGATCTTTATGCATTGTAGTGCCAGATTTCCAGGATCTACCCATGATTCTATGGTCCTGAGGAACACAAGAATACCACGCTACATGGAGCGACACGCAGGGCACAGATCCTGGCTACTCGGTGAGTCTCATTCCATGCATGACATCGTGGCACATTTGATGCGTCAATGACCTTGCAGGAAGGGGGGGGGCTACTTAGCACTATCATTCCACTGACACCCTTTATTCGTCTCATACAGGTGATGCCGGGTATCCACTGAAGAGATGGCTCCTTACACCAATCCGGAACCCACAGAACCAGCATGAGGAGGACTACAACCATGCCCACTCACGTACCCGTGTGGTCATTGAACAGGCATTCGGCCTACTGAAGGCTCGTTTCCGCAGCCTCAGCAGGTCTGGCGGGGCACTCATGTACAGCCATGAGAAGGTATCTAAGATGGTCATGGTATGTGTCATGCTGCACAACATGTGCATACGTAGGAATGTGCCCATGCCCCCTGACGCTGTACTGCATGCACCTGAAGATGATAATGATGAGGGTGGGGATGTGGAGGCACCTCAAGGAGTCCATGAGGCACAGGATGCACGTGCAATCCGACAGAGCATCATAGATGCATGCTTCTAGCAACCACGCATGGTGCCTATTACATGGAAAGGGGACCTGTGGCACTGTGTGTGTGTAGTACGGGCACATTGTGGACTGTACGCCTATGAGGGCCTCGTACGCAAATATCAATGTCCACACATGTCATTGGATGATAATGAAGTACTGTATTGTTGATGTGATTTGATTTATACACCCTATGGACCCGCCACCCAGTGAAGCCCAACACACCCCCTCCACCCTACTACCTCCCCCCCCAACACCAGTGTCCAAATATGCATGCTGTCCGTGGGTAGACGCTATTGCAAGCCCCCTCTACGGGTATCAGGGGCACCCCTGCCCGTGGAGCGCAGGTTCCTGCCAGATCTGCGTTGGGGGCTGCCCTGGACGGAACTTGCCACGGATGATGACTCTGCCTGCTCGCGTCCATGCATGTCTCTGAGGGTTTGTGAGAGCTCCGAGAGCACACGGCGCACAGCAGCAAGTTCAGCACAGACGTCTTTGGACGTCGCATGCAGTTCCCCCCTCAGGCTCTCAGTGCTTTTCTCCATTTGTGCTCTCAGGCTCTCGGTGCTTCTCTCCATTTGTGCTCTCAGGCTCTCGGTGCTTCTCTCCATTTCTCCCCTGAGGCTCTCACTACTTTTCTCTATTTGTGCCCTGAGTGTCTCGGTGGATGTTTCCATGGCTGCCCTGGAACCCCCGCATTCATTTGCATGGTCCTTGAGTAGCGTGGACACTTCCTGCTGTTGCTCGATCAGCAGGTCGAGGGACTGTTGCCTCTGCTGGGCCATGGACATTTGCGGTGGTGTGACAGGGGGGCTGCTCAACACATGTTGGCTTGGCACAGGACTTGTGGGGGTTGGCCAGTCGTCGTCTTCAGGGTGCCCCTGCGTGGTTTCGTCATGGTGTAGGGGATGGGACATGCAGGGGGATTGGGAAAGGTCATGGATGGTACCTACGTCGCCAGCACTGTTTTCCGTGTCGGAGCATGCTGGCATGACAGCTGTGTCACCTATGGTGCTGCTACCACCAGAGGCAGTGCCATCAGATACGTTCTTTGGGGGGACCTGTGGTGCTGGGGTTGTGGACTTGCTGGCTACTGGGGTGCCTGTTGCAGTCCCCTCCAGTGTGCTGCCACTTGATTCCTGCTGCTGCCGTGTCTTGATCCTTGCACCTGAGGTGGAGGCTCTTGGGACGTTGGTCCTGGCCCTCTTTGCAGGCGTGCTGGTCGGGGTGTCCTGCAGCTCGTCGTTGGTATCGGACCCTGTGGTGGAGTAAAGAGGGGCGAGCGTTAGTTATGGGTCTGTGGGATTTGGAATGGCAACGTATCATATGCATTGGGGTGGTACATGAGGGTGATTTGGGACTGGGCCTTGGAGGTGGTCTCATTTTCGTGTGGATTGAGGATGCATTCATTTGGCTGCCTGCAGTTAGGGGGTGCATGCTGCACATGTAGGGGTTGTTTATGGCATCTTGATTAATTTGTTTATTCTTTCTGACTTTTAGAGGGCGCTGTCAGGGCAAAGTATGTATTGCACTATGGGGTCACATGGTACTGCACATGTTCGTGCTTTGTGGATTTCGCATTGTTTCTCTTGACCAACCTACCTGATTCTCCGGATGTCGGCACTCCTTTCTCCATCCCTCCGACTCCCTCTATGCTCTCCATTCCTATGGTGGAGGCGCAGATATCCTCCCAGGGGGTCAACTTGATGGGCGACTCTGATCCCCCCCCGGTAGTTGTGGCGATGTTCCTGTTCGCAGAAAGTATGCTGCGTACGCGAATCCGCAGGTCGTCCCACCGCTTGCGACATTGCTGTGGCGTGCGGGGTGTTGTCCCCACCGCACTTACGCGCTGTGCCACCAGGGCCCATATGGCCTTCTTGTTGGCAAGGGCCGTCCTGGTCATTTGACTGGAGAAGACGACGGCGGCATTTTCCTGCAGGGTCTCGGTCAGCACGGTCAGTTCCTCTCGGGAGAAGTGGACCTGCCGCTTGCGATCACACGCTTTCTTGGCTACCTTTCCCATATTTATTTTTTTAACTGGGGTTGCTAAGGGGTTGGGATGTGTGTCAGGGTCGGATTTTTAATGGTTGTGTTGGGATTCGGTTTTATAGTTGTGCGGCGTGCTGTTTCCCGTTCCGGCCACATGCTTTTACTTCCGTTTCCGTATATTTACGGTGCCCGCTCATTACGGTGCCCGCTCATTACGGTGTCCGCTCATTACGGTGACCGATGAGATGGGTGGCGGTATTGCACCTGGTGCAGCGTACGGCGGCGGTAAGGGCCGTTTTGGGGTCATTTCCGCCATCGCAGCCTTTCGGATTCCGCCATGGCGTAATGCTCGTGCCCGATGGGTCGTAATTAGCCGCACTTTGCTCCTTCGTGCAATGGCGGAAACGCTATTTACGCTGTTGCGGTCCGGTCAGTCACTTTCCGCCAGGGTCGTAATGAGGCCCAGTGTGCTGATCAATGGAGTAGACACTCCAGCTCTTAGGGATAGTGGTTGCAGTTGAACTATTGTGGATTCTACCTTGGTAGACTCAGAGGAAGTTGCCAGAGCTACTCTGATGCCCACGAAGTTGGCTGACGGCCCACCTC
Organism: Ambystoma mexicanum; assembly: GCF_040938575.1. Taxonomy (NCBI): domain Eukaryota; kingdom Metazoa; phylum Chordata; class Amphibia; order Caudata; family Ambystomatidae; genus Ambystoma; species Ambystoma mexicanum. Next base: position 23,719,146 of record NC_090935.1, read on the forward strand.
GCATGTTTCCCGTGATACCTGTTAATCTTACTTTAAATGGTACAGCTGTCAGGATTCCAGTGAGCATTCAGAGAAACGTCCCGGGAAAGGTCTTGTTAGGCAATGATCTCCGAGCTTTAGGGCTCGTGGGAGACACAGCTGACAGACCCTGCACAAGGTCTCAGACACGGGCAGCCTGGCCAAGTCCACGGCGCTGCCCCAGCCAAAGGGGAAACCCAAGGCTAAAGGAGTACAAAAACTGAAGTGAGGGAAAGAAAATATTCCCCCGAACTCACCTACCACTGCGGTGGAGGGAGTTGGTCAATCGCCCGGACATGACGAGGAGGCGGCGATACCTGAAATATTCGATCCCAATGACCATCCTGAACTAAATTACTTGTTAGTAGAAGGTGGTCCGGATAGGGAAGAATTCAGCCGAGGCCAACGTGAGTGCCCATCTCTGGAAGGCCTAAGGAGACAGGCCTGCTCCCAGCTTGAGGGTGAACCTCCTGGGACGCATCGGATTTACTGGGAAGGTGGACTCCAGTATAGTGAGCCCACAGAGTCGACAGAAGGAGACCATAGAAGGTTGGTGGTTCCCCTTGCTGTACGGCCCTTCCTCCTGCAGTTGGCGCATGAAGTGCCCCTTGCTGGTCACCTTGGTATTAAGAGGACCAAGCAAAGGTTATCCATGCACTCTACTGGCCCAAGATGGGGGTGCAAGTAGAAAGTCACTGCAGGAGTTGTGCCTCCTGCCAGTTTTCTGGTAAGGTTGGCTCGACAATCCAAACTCCGTTGGTACCGCTCCCAGTTGTGGGGGTACCATTCGAAAGGGTAGGGATCGACATAGTTGGTCGCCTTGACCCGCAAACATCCTCAGGCAATAGGTTTATCCTGGTGCTGGTCGACCACGCAACCAGGTATCCTGAGGCCATCCCATTAAAAACTGTAACTGCCAAGTCAGTTGCAAAAGCGTTACTTGGCATATTTACTAGGGATGGCTTCCCTAAAGAAGTTGTGTCAGATCGAGGCAGCAACTTTATGTCTAAGTATATGTAAGCTATGTGGAAGGAATGTGGGGGTCACCTACAAGTTCTCTTCTGCACATCACCCCCAGACCAATGGTCTGGTGGAACGTTTCAACAGGACGTTAAAAAGCATGATTGGGGCTCTGGAAGAACCTCAGAGAAGAAAATGGGATCTTCTTTTGCCATGCTTACTGTTTGCCTACCAGGAGGTACCGCAGGAGGGGGTTGGCTTCGCCCCTTCGAACTTCTGTTTGGTCACCCTGTGCGGGGACCCCTAGCCATAGTCAAGGAGGGATGGGAGATGCCCACTCCCCCTATCACTACCGACGTAGTTGACTATGTGTTGGGGCTCAGAAAGCGGATGGTACTTCTCATGGGTCTGGCTAGTGACAAGTTGAAGGCAGGACAAGCGCTGGTGAAACATTGGTACGACCAGAAAGCTTCACTCGTCAATTTTACACCTGGTCAGCAAGTCCTGATCATGAACCCCATAAGGCCTCGAGCTTTACAGGATAAATGGTCCGGCCCTTACACAGTGGTGGAGCCCCTGGGTGAGGTGAACTATTTAGTGGACCTTGGAAGGCCTGGACAGGCTCCAAAAGTGTTCCATGTGAATAGGCTGAAGGCTTTCGTCCCAAGAGTCGAAATCGCAGCACTGCTACTGGCTTCAGACGTTGAGGAGGAGGAGTCGGAACCTCTCCCCGACCTGTTCCAAGGCGGTCCTTCAGATAGCTCCGTTGAGGGTGTCCGAGTGGCTCCTCACCTGACTTCTGATCAGCAGGCGGAGGTGAAAAGTTTGCTTAGGCAGTTTTCCCCCGTTTTCGCAGTCCCCTGGTTTGACACCTTGGTGCAAACATGAAATAAACACAGGAGACAGCGTACCTACCAAAAGTAGGGGATACAGAATGTCAGACAAAGTACGGTCTTACATTAAGATGGAGGTCAACGAAATGTTGGATCTTGGGGTGATTGAACCCTCTAGTAGTCCTTGGTCCAGCCCTGTGGTTTTGGTTCCAAAAGCAGACACTTCTGAATTTAGGTTCTGCGTGGATTACAGGGCTCTGAATGCTGTCACCAAGACAGATGCACACCCCTTGCCTCGAACAGACAAGCTGGTGGATACTTTGGGTGCCTCCAAGTACCTCAGCACGTTTTACCTCACTGCTGGCTATTGGCAAATAGCTTTAGCAGAACATGCCAAGGAGAAGACAGCATTTTCCACTCCAGACGGGCTTTACCAATTCCGAGTAATGCCGTTCAGTTTGAAGAATGCACCTGCCACATTCCAGCGGCTTGTGAATCATGTGTTGAATGGGTTGGATGAATTCTGTCTTGCATATTTGGATGATATAGCAGTTTTCAGTGCCACCTGGGAAGACCATGTGAAACACCTCGGGATCGTGCTACAGGCTCTTCGAAAAGCCCACTTGACCATAAAGGCCAGTAAATGCCAGATTGGACAAGCCTCTGTGGTTTACCTTGGACATGAAGTAGGTGGAGGGAGGATACAGCCTCTACCCAGTAAAGTATAAGCAGTACAAGACTGGCCTACCCCCACTACACAAACCCAAGTGAGAGCCTTCTTAGGACTCACGGGGTACTATCGGAACTTTATGGCAGACTATGGCACCATAGCTGCCCCTCTGACTGCTCTCACTACTCTGAAGAAACCCAAGAAGGTAACTTGGACTGACGAGTGTGAGATGGCTTAAAAGAATCCTTGTGCCAGGCCCCTGTCCTCAGGGCCCCTGATTATCAAAGACCTTTTGTTGTGCAGACAGACGCCTCTGCCACTGGGATAGGAGCTGTACTATCGCAAGTAGATGAGAAGGGTAAGGAACACCCTATCGGTTTTATTAGTCGCCAGCTTAAGGACAGAGAGCTCAGATGATCCACCGTAGAGAAAGAATGTTTCTCTGTCGTGTGGGCCCTAAGGAAGCTGAGGCCCTACCTCTATGGGACCCACTTCACTGTGCAAACTGACCATAAGCCCTTAAAGTGGCTAATGAACATGAAGGGAGAGAATCCAAAGTTGCTTAGGTGGTCCATAAGTCTGCAAGGCTTCGACTTCACTATTGAGCATAGGCCAGGTGTCCAACATAGCAATGCTGATGGGTTGTCCAGAATGTTTAACCGACCTGAACAAGAGACTCATCCAGGGGTGGATTAGTTCCCCCTGTCCATAGTCTGGGAGGGGTGAGTGTTAGGAAAGATTTCTAATTGTAGGGAATTTTCCTTCAATGTGGCAACCCCTAAACTTTTTGCTGTTGTTTTCCATCCTGATCTAGACTTTGCCAGAGAAGCACGGCCTCCTGCCGCACTCCTCTGGGCTTTTGCTCCATTCTTACGGGGATACTGACATGCCCTTAAAGTCAGTCAGTACTGGGAAACATTGTTTTCCGTAGTTCTTTCGCTCATGTTGCGGCTTTCGCGCAACATGGCACAAGAGGGCACTGTAATCTATGTTACAGCTCTCTTGGGTCTCTAGTCATTTTTTGGCCCTAGATACTCTCATGGATTGATACGAAACGGTGCAAGTGAATCACGGACGGGACTGATGGCAGCGATCGTTTCTTTGTGTTTTTGAGCTCCTTTTGGCGTTTAAGCGCATGTTTCACGTTTAGCCCGAAAGGGTGGCCTGGCTTCCAAGATGGCCAGACCACAAGGCTCTTTGTCCTGTCCGCTGACCATCTTGCCCCCTTCACCATCCCCAGGTCGAGCCGACCCGGGGCCTTCCTTATTTGGGCATATACTTTCCCGCGAAACACAGATGCTTTCGCGGGCTTCTACATGCCTGGTGTCAGCCTCCAGGATGTGGGCTGGGATGTCTGGTCCCAATACACATCCTGGGTGCCAGAGAGTCTAGTGTGTCTTGAATGCCTAGGACCACCGTGGTCCGTGATAGGTCCACATATGGTGTGCGTGTTTTGTGAGCAGATCTCCGATTGGGTCCCCTCCGTTTTGGCGTGACGGGAAACCTGGATAAGAGGAGGCTGGATACACCACTACCATGTCGATCTCCTGAGTTCTCATGAACAAAGGGATACAGGAGCCAAGTATCCTGCAACTACGAGGCTGAACCGAGGAATCGCTGGTGACCCGCTGAAGGACTGCTCCTCTGCACTGCTGTCGCTTGGTGAAACCCTTTCTAACTCTGATCGAACGAGAAGGCCTGTACTGGTACTTCGACCTTTGGAATAGTAGGAACAACTATTCTCAGCACCTTCACCATCTCCTGAACGTAAGCCTTCGGAAGCGTCTCTTGGCCATCCAGTTGACTGACCAGCCTACCCAGGAGTCTTACTCTGTAACCGCCGTCAGGTTGCTGCTGTGTCCTTGCCACTCTCACACGATTCGTACACTTGGCATTCCCAGGTCTGAAGTGAGAAGTGTACTTTGGGCTGGGATACACACAGCCACACCGTTGCCCTGCTGTGGTAACAATCTGTGCAGGTTCATTACGATTGGGACATCTTCTACTCCAAGTTCTGCTGCTGCGGAATCTACACGATGACGAGACGTCCCTTGTTCGCATCTGAACCTGCCAGTACTGAAACTGACGCGGAGAAGCCTGGGTCTGCCTGCATCGGGGACCGGTGAGTAGCAACGCTAGGAACTGGTCGCCCACCTGCAGTAGCCCATAGCTTTTCCCCGCTGTGTCAAAACAGCACCCTTTCCGTACTCGCGCTCTGCTTCTGCCCACAGTGGAGGCTGCGCTTGAGTTGCGGACCCTTTTGTCCTTCTTCATTTGTTCACCGATCTGAACTGCTCGACTCTCTCGAGGAGACTCCCTTTTGCTCGTTGGCACCAGCGTGTGCAAGTCCTTTTGAGCACAAGGCTCCACTCTTCGTAGGGATCGGACTTCCTTCTAGTTAGGTGCTTCTGAAGGCGGACTGGGTCTAACTGATATTCGCACTGCCTGTTTTCCTCCCCATCTAGATGGTCTGCATATTTCGTGCGTCTCACTCGTTAGACCTGTTGGTACTGTATATATATTGTATTTTGATTGTGATGTGTTGGTTTATGAGAGTGTTATTGTGATTATTTGCTTTGGTCAGTATTATAAAGGCCTTGTAATAAATGTGTCTATATTTTTGATATAACACCTTTTTGGAGTAATTTGTATGTGCACTTGCCTCGTGTGCTCATTGCGAGCTTTCAGTCACCCTCAACCCTCTTGAGACCTAGTATTGACCGTCACGATCTCTACCTTGATTGGTCTGGCTTGTCCAGAGGTTACCCTGTTCCAAAAAACTAGGCTGGCCTTCTGAACCTCTGCACCTCCAGGACATAGTTCAGAAATCGTCTTAAGTTTTTGGTTCTTGCGAGTTGACGCTCTCCTCCCTTCTCTGGGTGACCTCGATTTCCCATGCATGAGCCGCTCTCTGTTGAGTTTCGATTCCGCTCTTCCTCTCTGTTCTGGCTGTGTTGTGAAACTTGGCCTGCCAGGCCTCTGGCAGCCTGGGCCCATTTCTGCTTTACAAAATTGAGTCATACTCGTATAACGTGCCTCTTGAGGTAGCTATATAGTTGGCGCATGCCGCTTCTAATATTCTACTAAGCATTGCAAGCAGTATCGATTTCTTAGCATCTTGTGTTCCACGCCTATTTACACACGGTTAACAGGTCGGTTACTTCCATCTTGTCTCGTAGCTCTGTTTCCACACGTTTTAATATTGTCTCTTCTCTGTGTCCATTATATTTATTTAGTATTTACTTACGCTGGCATGTTCTAGTCGATAGTGACTTTTTGTTCATTCACGAGTCTGTTCAGGCCCTTATGTCATTTCCACTGGCCTTCCATTAGGGCTCTTGGGGTCGCTTCGTGGACCGTATGTAGGCATTCCTCATTTCGTATTGGCGGCAGGTATGGCTGTCTGATAGGGTACCGTGTTGCCCAGGGTTGTCTGGTTATGGGCGCTTCAACAGGTACAAATCTTCTAATGTGTACTGGGCAGAGTCTTAGTTCAACTCTCAGTTGGTTCATTTGCTCCTCATACGTCACGTGCCTTGGCGAGTACCATCCTGGTTGCTCGAAATGAGGGGCAGGGGTGCAGATCATGTCTGGAACCTCCTTTACACTCCCCCCTCTGGTTGGTTCAATACCATTGCTAGCAGAGCTCCCAGAAACTTGAATATATCTGCCATCCATTGTGGGACCCAAGAGAATAGGTCTCCAAACCAGCTGTCATCGTCCACTTCATCACTTTCATCGATCATCTGGTTTTTCAGGTTTGTCAACATGCTTATGGCCTCTGTTAGGGTTCCGTTTTCTTCGTCGTGTGATGGTACAAATGTGCAACATGATTCTCCGATTTTTGCACAAACACCTCCATCCATCGCTGTGATCATGTCAAGCACATATCTATTTTGGAGGGTCATCAGTCTGATTGCTCTCAGCTCTTCTTTGATCGCGTTGAATCCTTTTATAGTGGTATTGATGGTCTGTAATAACTCCCATCTGGTTATCTGCAACCATTTAGCATTCACTCCAACTTGGATGTGGGGCAGGAGTAGTGTTGTAAATCCTGTTGAGGTGAGGCTGAACAGCCTGTGTTTGTACGGGATTGCATGGAATGCCTCTTCTGATTTGGGGGGAAAGTAGTTATCTCTCTTTATCCTGGATCTACAGATCTACAGATCTCTTTCTTAGATGAGCATCTGCTTTCGGGAAACTGTCCAACTTCAGGTCATTCTTAGGGATCACTAGCGCGGGAACGTGGACGTTCACTAGTGTGCATATGCCTCCCCAGTTCTTCGGCAACCTTGTGTATGCCTTGGATCCACAGGCCCAGTAATGGTCCATAATAACTGCGGTTCCTTGTGTCATTCCTGGGGCTTCAAAGATTCTTCCGCAGTTTTGATTCTCTTCCATCTTCCTTGTGCCATTGTTTCTGAAGCATAGTTTCGGGCTCTTTAGTGGCACTATCTGCAGGGGTCCCCCTCTATCTTCGACCCATGTTAGTAACTTTACTAGCTTTGGCCACAGAGGTTTGCATAACCTCTGCGAATTCTCTATTGCTTCCTTGCAGGCTCCAAGGACCATCCATGCTCGGCAGATTATTACTGCATCCTCCCATTCATCTGGGGAGACCACTGACCCCCAGATCTGCCTTTGGCCTCTGTTCTTCCAGATTTGAGCCTCTTTTGCAGTCTTCCCTCGGACATTCAGTCTCGGGTTAACTTCCCATCTTATCCCTGATCCTTTGATGCCAGGGTTCTCGTACCTGATCACATGATTTCTGGTGTGCGCTCGGTTTCTTGTTTTAATGTCCTGGACGTAGCCATCTTCATCCGGGTAATCCTTTTCATTGGCCCATATCAACGAGGCGTCTCTTCCCATAAATTGTCCTCTGGTGTTGCACATTGCTACATGTGACATACAGTGTGCTGTAGGGACATCAATTTCTACAGCCACGAAGATCTTGGATTTTCCCATGCTGTATGGTAGGAGAGCACAGACGAAGCATTCTCCTTCCGACTGCCTTCGTCCCACTTCTTTCATATGCCGGTACCATATGTTGTTTCCGAGATGGGCTGTGCTGTCCAGGGAATCTTGTTCAGTTCATTGTTATCTTCGTGCGGGCTTCTCTTGATTCTCAGCGTTCTTCTGTAGTTTGCTATGACTATGTCTCTAAATGCGTCTGTGCTGCTCTTCCTCTCTGGGTATCTCGGTGGAGCTGGCTGCCTCAACAGCATCTGGGGTAGGAGAAGGGTTTCTTTTTTCTTTCCTTCCTCTTTGTATGTTGTCATAGACTTCCCCTAACCGCCATTGGCGCCAAAGTTCTTCAATGTGTGGCTGTGTCTTAGGTCTGGTGATTGTTCCCTGCTTTTGAGCTGGTGTGCTTGCTGTTATAGTCTCTATAGTCCTGCCTTTCAGCTCCTCGTGCAGTTTCTTTGCTCTGAATATAAATGGGAACAAGTAGTCTATTAGCATTTATGTCTTCTCTGTGAATTCTCTTGTGGCCACTTCTGTTCTTTTGAGGGATTTTGCAATTCCCTCCTTCTTTGGTATTTCCCTCGACTTTTCTTGGTCACTTCCACTATTCTCTAGAATTGAATGTTCGGCAGGCAGTCTCTCCTTCTCTGCTGCCTTCGTTGGAGGCCTTGTAGCCATTGACACTTGCCCTTGTTTGTGTGCATTCTGTGTGTGGGTGCGTGCCGTGGTCAATGCAACATTATCATTCATTCTGTGCTGACCCTGTCTCCAGCCTTTTCTCTCATTCATCACCTCATGTGTATACCTATCACTGCTAATTACATTCAATTTTAAATCATTTGCTTCATCATTAGCTTTTCTTGGAACTGGAATCACTATATAGGGTCTGGGTGCTTTCGTGGGACTTGCATGTACATTATCTGGTGGGTGCACTGAAATTGGGACCCTTCGTGCACCAATAAAGAAAGCAGTTCTGATTGTTAATGACAGAAAAACAATAATAATAACTATACATATACACATAATCGTTCGGAATGATAATTTGCAGCATTTTCTTCCAGGGAAGTGGGGGCGCCCCTCCGCTGGAGGTAGAACTACGTTACTGTTTTGGGCCAGGTCCATAGTAAATTATTTATTCCTTTTCTTGCATCTTGTAGCTTCTAAAGTTATTATTACTAAGGTGTCGAGTGCTCCTCGAGGGTCCCCCCTCTTGCTGGTGACGACGGTAGTCTCTGGGTACTCGGTAAAGTTCCTGTGCTAGACTATGGAAAAGGGTTAGGCTAGCACTCTTGGTACATCACATTCATCTATGCATATCGATAATAGGTGAGGTCCCAATGCACGCCTCAAATTTGTATTGGTCTTGAGGACATGCTGGAACTTGCTGAATGCGAAAGAATGAAAAGGGGCAACTGTTAAAAATCACACAAAAATAAAATGCTGTAAAAATAAAAACAAAAATAAAAATAAAAGTGAACATATGAAAAAATAGGAAAAAATGAGAAAAATGAAGAAAAAGGAAAATAAGACAGTGAAGTTCTTGTGTCCGCTCCTTTCGCTCGGTCTCTCGGCGACAAGTTGAAGGACAGTGTCTTTCTCCTTGATCTTCTCCACGGTGGACAGATGACCAACGGATAATAAGAAATGGAAGAGAAATAAAAATAACCTTGGGACAAGATGTCGCAATCCTCATTTCTGCTCTTCTCGATCTGTCCTCGGCGGACAGTCCTATTGTGGATCTCCTCCTTCTAAGGCTCTCCTCAGCAGTGGATGACCATAATTACTTCTCAGTTGCGCTATGATGGCTCTCAGGAGCCTGTTTAATTATGCGTTCTTTACTGGGTCTCTGAGGAATGCGGGTACGTCAACATTGATTGATCTGTCCACTCATTCTGGAAAGTTCTCAATGAGGTGGAAGAAGACTGAGTATGCGTATCTGCTGTCTTCCGGTGACAACGACATTCGCTCTGATTTCCTGGTCGCTAGATCACGCCTTTCTTGTGACGTGAACAGTTTTTACACTTTCCTGCTGCGTGGATTGCGACCACGTAGTTTAGTTTGTACCATACTTGGTTTAGGAATTCGTTGTTTCTTGGATCTCTGATAAAGGTTAGGGTATCTGTGGTTCTCCCGATGAGTCCTGGGCACTCCTCTATGATTCAGAAAAATAAGGTGTATGTTAATTCATTGATGATCACTTGTGGTGGGAGCATTTGTCCTTATTCCCAGTACTCTGGCACTTCGGCAAAAGCCTCCACGAGGACAGTCAGTAGTTGCTGTATTATCTTCCTGTTAGCTGGATCTTGAATGAAATCTGGGATGCTGGTATCTCTCCCTCCGAGTGATGGATATGTCTCTAATACTAGCCGAAAACAGGAAAGCACATCCCTTGTAATATTTCTACTGGGGGATACCATAAATTCTACGAACAAAGTCTTGATACTGGTTGTTTCAAGATATCATTTTGGTTCACAGAAATGCCCCCTTTTTTATTCTTTTCAGAGTCTTAAGGTCTTTTCAATGCTTTGTGTGCTTTTGAACGTTCATATGAGTAGCGTTACTACAGCTTTGGATGTGCGATTCTCTTCCTTTACTCTGTAACTTTGACTGCTCAGACTGTCCATATTATTGTCCTTTTATCATCCTTCACTTGGTTTGAGGAAATGTCTTGTTTTGAAAGCCACAATTTTACTGGATTGTGTTGCCGTTTGTTTTGATGCTCATGCGTCCTTCTTCCTCACCGTGGATCTTGTCTGCACGTGCTGAGGTTCTTCCCCGTTGTCTGTAGATTCTTTGCAGTTAGATGTAACTGGAGGGCTCTCTCATGTGTAGGGTTTAATGTCATTTAGGAAGATCCATGACCTTCTGCCCTGGAGCTTGACGGCGGATGGGGTGCATTCTTCTACGATGAACGGGCCATTAAATCTTGGCTCGTACCACCTTTTCCTGGTAAAGTTCTTCACCAATACGCTGTCACCAGGGAAGATGAGGGGCGCATATACACTTTGCTCGGTGTCTGCTTCAGCACTTCCTGTTGTGTTTCGTGCTGCGCCGTCCCCCTTTCGCCCTCGCTGCAACTGGCCTGTAATGACAGAGGCACTGGATGTCATACAGTCAATGTACTTTTACATTTCTGTTCCCAGAACCTCTCTAGTCGGCTGGGCATCACAACTAACTCTATCTCCGGGGGTAAGAGGGGTCCTCATCCTTCTGCCTGTAACTATCTTGTGCGGCGTGAGATGATGGTCGGAGCCTGGTTGGTTTCGAAGTGCATACAATGCCAATGGTAGACAGTGCAGCCATCCCTTCTTTAATGTGAGCTTCAACTTGGCTATCCTTCCCTTAAGCAAGCCGTTGATCCGTTCACATATCCCATTCCCCTCAGGATGCTACACCGACGAGAACTTGTGCTTTATACCAAGCAACAAACTAATCTGTTCGAAAACTGAATTTACAAAGTGGGCCCCATTATCTGATCTCATTACCTCGCACACACCCCATCTAGGGAACACTTCTCTTACCAGGAATTTAGCAGCACAGGTAGCGTCGGGGTATGTACAGGGGCCTGCCTCTATCCATCTAGAGAATGGACCACAACTAAATACATGTACCCGTTGCACACTTGAATCATGTCGACATAGTCGATATGCAGGTACTGGAATGGTCCATTTGGTCTGGGAATGATTTCTCTTACTACTTTTAATGTGTGCCCAGCGGTGAATTGCTGGCAGATAATGCAGTTCACCATAAAAAATGCTACGTGCTCCGCTAAATTCGGTGTGAACCAGTCTTTCGCGAGCGTTGCAGCTAGGTTTTCTTTTGACATGTGTATGAGGTAGTGAAGTTGTTCTAGTGCTCCCTTTAGGAAGGCGACAGGCATTACTGGTTTACCAGTGCTGTCTTGCCTCCATAACCCGTCAGAGGGGTTTAAAGAACACCCTTGACGTTTCCACAGATTTTTCTCCTCTTGAGGTGCCTCCCCCTGCAGCTCCATTAGCTGAGTCTGCCCATATTACTATAAGCTTCTGGTGTGGCTTGCACCACCATCATCCGCTCATGGGTACGTGCCACCTCCATGTCCATGATTGTTTCATTCTTGGATGCCATACGTTTGGCTTCCGTGTCCGCTTCATGGTTTCCACGTGACACGAAATCCATCCCCTTGGTATGAGCGGTGCATTTCATGACTGCTATGCCCACTGGGAGCTGTAGTGCTTTTATCAGCCTGTCCAATAGGCTGCATGTTGCACTGGCGTGCCGTCTGCTCGAAGGTAGCCCCTCCTTTTCCAGCGTGCTAGACCTGCATGTCCTGTGGACGTCACATAGACGGATTCACTGTACACCATTACTTCCTGGTCTGCATGATTCTCAATGGCGAGTATCAGTGCCAATAGTTCTGCAGCCTGTGCTGAATAATGAGATGGTAATCGTGCACTAACGAGTACTCGAAACTCTCCATTCGCTAGGTGTTTTACCACGGCCACGCCTGTATACCTTTGTCCGTCTTCTTGGTCGATTCTCGACGACCCGTTAATAAAGACGATCTCTCCACTTGCCAGGGCATTTTCTTTCACCGTGGGGATCTCATCATAGAATTCCTCATAGTTTGCACAGTCGTGTATAGGTTCTCCCTCTGTGACTGGTTCTGCTATGAAAGTAGCTGGATTCACAGTTTTACATCGCACTATTTTGATCGATGGGTTGGAGATAATCACCTCATAGGCGGATGCTCTCTGAGATGTCAGTGTGCCCAATGGCTTCTCTAGTATGGGGAACAGTGAGTGCTCAACATACAGTGTCATGGAGCACCCCATCACAATGGATGATGCCTTTTCGATAGCGAATGCGGCAGCAGCTAAGTTTTGTTCGCATGGGAAGTGGCCCTTCATGACTGGATCCAGATTCCTGCTGTAATATGCTAGGGGCTTGTACCCCAGCGAGGTTCGCTGCACGAGCACTGCTGTCATAAAATTACCATCGGTATGTGAGAACAGGTAGAATTCCTCTGCGTAGTTAGGAATCCCTAGAACTGGGGCCTTACAAATTGCCCCCTTAAGCTCTGTGAACCCCTTTTCCATCGCCTCAGTCCATTCAATATCTTCCCTTGTCGCCTGGGCCTTCTTTAGGGACTGAAGCAAGGGCTTGGTGTATGAGCTGTGGTCAAAGACCCATGCTCTGATGTAATTGCACAGGCCTAAAAAGCTTTGCATTTGTTTTATCGTGCACAGCTTGGCCGTGTTCATGATGGCTTCAGCCCTTTCTGGGGTTTCCTTTTTCCACTCATGAGAGATCAGTTGGCCTATGTAGAACACTTCTGGCTGACAGTACTGCAACTTCTCCTTATCAACCTTGTATCCCTTCTCAGCCAGTATAGTCAATAGCTGCACAGAGTCGTGCATGCATTGCTCTTCAGTGGTGCTGCAGATCAGAATGTCATCTACATACTGCAAAACAACACTGCCCACCGCAATGTTGCTTAGGTCCATTTGCAGGACTCTGTTGAAGATAGACGGAGACTCGCAGTACCCCTATGTAAACCTTGTGCTTTTCAGATGCATTTGTCTGAAAGTGAATGGCGTCAGGTCTTGTGAGTCGCGGTGCGAAGAAAATGAGAAAAACGCATTTTTCAAATTGATCACCGTGAAATATTTTGCTTCAGTTGGTATATTGAATAATATTGTGGATGGATTAGGGACTAGAGGGAACTCGACTTCAAATATGTCGTTTAATGCTCGTAAATCTTGGATTAAACGCCAAGACCCTCCCTTTGATTTCTTGACAGGATAAATCACTGTGTTGCAAGGTGATTCTGACGTCACTAGGATGCCCTGCTCCATTATGGCGGAGATTGTCTTTGCAATCCCTTCATCTGCCTCTCTGGACATGGGATATTGTCGTGCTTGTGGCAAAATTGCTCCTGGTTTCAGTTTAATTATTACTTCACCTGCCCCCTTCAGGAGACCTACGTCATAGGGCCCTATAGTCCATACCGCGGCAGGCACTTGGGCCATGTCATCATCAAAGTACTCTGGATGTATCAGTGCCGACATTATTCTCTGCGGCGCCTCCCATTTGATCATTTTGACCCAAAATATGAGACTCACTTCTACCCTTGTCTCCTCGAGGTCAGGGTGCTCTTCGAACAGATCGTCATCGGTGACGTCAGTCACCCTATACCCTTCTTCAATGGCGATGATTGCATACCATTGTCTGCCTTCATCGTCATTTCCTTCAAACAATACTACTTTTCCTCGCACTACGGCAGATTGTATCATTAAGGGAAATACTTGTCCCTCCTCTTCGTGCATGGGTATTCTTGGTCTGAATATAAACTCATCAGGGGTTCTCATAGTCTTGTCTGCGAGGCCTGCCAACCCCGCCATAAGCACCCGCACGCCATATGTGAAAACTTCTGGTTCTAATGGTGTAGCCCTCATTGCTACACGTCCTGAGTATGCTCTGATCATTTCGCACACGTTTGAATAATGCATTCCTGGGGTGGAGCACACTATACCATTCTCGGTAAACGAGATGGTCATGTTTAATTTAGTCATCAGGTCCTGACCCAGAATATTCACTGGGGTCTGACGTGAATATAATAGGGGTACATTCATGTCGCGCACTCCCACTGAAACTGGGAATGCGTCTGTAAAAGGGAACTCTACTATGAGCTCCAGTGAAACTCTGAGTATCTATTGCCTCGCCGGAAATTGTCCCTCTGGCGAATTTCCCATGTTCGGTGGTTGAACCGTTTGCTGTACACCTTGCTGCATGCCTGACGCCTGTGATTGTACTGCGTAGTTTTGTGCACCGCCCTGCTGCGGGGTGGCGGTTTGATTCACCATGCCTGTCCCCATCCCTTGGCTGTTTTGCCACATGCCTTAGCTTCTGCACATGCGCGCCACGTGTCCTGTCATTCCACACAACCAACACACCGGCGTTGGTCGTGCCATTTGTCCATCTGGCATAGCTGGACAGCCCATCTGTGCGTTCTGAAAGCCACCTTGAACATTCTGAAAGCCTCCTTGGTTACCTCGAAACCCTCCCTGATTACTCTGCCTTCCTCTACTTCCAAAATCCCTTCCCCTTGGGTAAAATCCTGTGTTACCCTGATTATTCTGCAATGGGTTAGTCGCTTGCTGTGTGCTTGGTTCGGCTGGGCTGGTGAGCATGGCTCCCTCGAGAGCATACTTCGAGAGCTTCTTTGGCACCAGCTTTGCCTCCTCTCCCTTACGAGTTGCCTCCTTTTTCTGATTCTTTTCTTGCAACAATCTACAATAGTGTGCAATTGTCAACTGTATTTCGGCCCATGGTTTAGCTTCTATTTCTACCAATTTCTTAAGCTGTTTTGGCAACCCTTGGCACAATATGTGGTAGAATACAGGGATAGACTTCGTCCAAGACTCATGCGTTTCGAGTACCCATGCGTCTTGAAAATTCTGGATATAAATCAACGGATCCTCTGATTCTTTCATTTTTCGAGTCATTATAGCTCCCATATCAGACGTGTCTGGATATAGCGTTCGTAGTGCTTTCCACACTGCTGCCCTACAGTTATTAAATGGCGCTCCGTCATGGGAGGTGTTAGTTAGGGTTACCCGAGGATAGCCTGCCCATTTCCATACATCATCGGCTCTTTCACCAAGTATGGCAATTAGGAGGCCCTTTATATAGCTAAGGTGACACCCCCCGTCATTTTCTCTAACTCATGTATCCACATTCCGGCTCCTGACGTCAGCATTGGAAGCTTATTTTTAAGGTTCTCTCGATCCATGTGTGGCCATGGAATATATTGTGGTCTTGCTCCCCCCTTTTCTGGTAGCGGGAATTGGAATGCACAGTCCTCCTTCTCTTTCCCCATAGCCCTCCGGTCTATCACCGGGTGGCGTTCCCACCTTGCCGCCTACCTGGCAATGCCCTTAATCTGTCTGTATAGGCAGATGCTGCCGCCCCCCTCTGACCGTGGGGCGTTCCTTCTTGTCGGCCGGACTGCACGGCAGACTTCGGTGCCCTACTTGTGGACTCACTAGCATCTGACCATCGTACCTCTCGGTCCCCGGGGAGCCATTTTTCGCACCGTCTCCCTTCTTTATGTGCTACATCCTCCGTTTCCTCACCGGAGTCAGATCCTAAGTACTCCCAGTTTACACAACTTCTTGCATCTTCTTCGTTCTGCCCAATCTCCAGCCTGTCTAGGGACAGTCCCCTGCTCCCACTACTTCGGGTGACATCCTCTGTGTCATATAGCAGAGTGCTTTCTACGCGCTCATCTTCCCTTCCCCCTTGGTAAATTAGTTCCAACCCCATCTCGTCATAGATTTTATCAATCGTTTCCCTGATGCTTCTGGTGTCGAAGTCATCCTCAATATTTGTCCCGCTTGTACCTGGTACCGCATCGCTTGCAGGAAAGAATTCTTCTACGTCTTCCCATTCTACTGTAGGATTGGGTTTAATCACTTCCTGCTCCAAATATTCAAGATCTTGTGCCCTCTGTATGCGCTTACGTTCCATTTCCTCAGCTATTTCCTTTCGCTTCTTCGCTTCTTCTCTAGCCTTATCTACTTCCCTCATCCGTTCATTTCTACGTTCCTTTGCCCTTCTACTTTCCTCATCTTCCTGCTTTTTTACTTTCCTTTCGTGCACTCTCCTTTCTTCCTCTAACTTTAGCATATTCTGCCTCTACTTTTCATAGGCTGCGTATTGTGTGCGACTGAGCAGCATTCCTTGCTCTTCGTTATATAGTTGTTCTCGCCTTAACCTATCCTTCTTTCCTACCCTCTTGTTTCTCATTTCCTTTTCTTTCTCTTTTTCCTTTCTCTGCGCTTCGTCAGCCCGTTCCCTCGGCCTCACATCAACACTTCCTTTTGCATCTAATTTCAATAGTATCTGTCCTCTCATCCATTCGTCTTTTGCGAATGCTGCCTCATCACCTCCTTTACGCTTCTTTCCCTCTCTCTCTTTCTCGAGAGATGCACTACTCTGTGCCTGATCCTTTCCTTCATCACTGCGTCTCTCCTTGTCCCTTGGGACTTCGGAGGTAAGATTACTTTCCTGCTCTTTTTCTTTGGTGTCGTCACTACTATACATAGGCGACTCATATGCCGGGTTGCTGTACCCCGTGGCTGCTTTAAGTTCTCTTAGCGGGTAAATACCCTCTGACTTACTCCCTTCGATCACTGGCTCAGGCAGGGCAGGTGGCACGGTAGGCGTTTCACCACCATCTGTACATACATTTAATATCCAATCTGCGGGTGGTTCTTCCTCCTTCGTCTGCTCAAACATTTTCCAAAGTTCGAGGACGGCAAGCCGTTTCTCGAGCTTCTTGCTAGTATATGTGGCGTGTAGGAAGGTAGTCATATGCTGCAAAACAGCCTTAGAGAGTGACCCGTTCTGGAGCCACGGCATAAACATTTTATTTGCGGTACCCTTAATCCACTCTGTGCTGTATTTTTTCAGCTTTGGTGCATGCTTGGGCAGCTGTTTGCATAAATGGGCTAGTGGAGTAACTTCCTCCATTTCTAAGTTCGTCACTACCAGTATTCATACAGTTCTTTAACCCTTCACCAGTATGAGCGAGCACCACACACGCAAGCTCCACTCCAATCTTTCCCGCCAAATTTTATACCAACAATTTACTCAAAACTCATCAATTCAGTGGCGATTCCCTCTTAGTTACAGAATCGCGTATAGCCAGAATGCATTTCAAACAATCACCAATACAATTAGTTTACATTTGACACACAACAGAACACATATGACAGACGTTTGACAGACTAGACAGACACTAGCTGATCATACGTATACCTGCCTTCTAATCAATACCCCGTCATGGGATGTGAACGAACCCCTTTGATGCTGTCTTTAATCATCATCGTAGCCTAAATTGTCCCCCTACTTTGGGCTCTGGGTTCACGTTCCTTCTGACCACTCTTTAAAGTGCAGGAACAAGGCTAATCCTTACGTTTCTTTCTCAGGTGCCCCCCTAGTAATCCTTATGTTTTTTCTCAGGTGCCCCCCTGGTAATCCTTACGTTTTTTCTCAGGTGCCCCCTTGGTAATCCTTACGTTTTCTTTTCTCAGGTGCCCCCCTGGTATCTACTCTTTATTTCTTATGCTCGAGTCATTAACCCCCTATATAAATACAGTCTTCTCTACTCCTAACTAGTTTATTTTTTTCTCCGCCACCCACCGTTACCTTTCCTATACTAGCTCTAATACCTACATGACAGTAACGAGTTTTATTGCTTCACTCTCCGATCGCATCGTTTCCTCTCTGGAACTTTGGGATCACCGCCCCTTCCTTTTCCTGCTTTTAAGGCTTTTGTCCGATCCGCTGCCTGTTGGAATGAGAAGGGTTATGCTTGGAAAGGCGGGATCCTTCAGAACCACTGCAGATTTTTGAAATTTTTACTCTATCATTGTCCACAGGGAGCTTCTCAGTCTACTCAGCCGGAATGGCGAAAGGACTCGAGATCTTACCGAAGGCCTAGAGTTACTTCGTGCCGTCGGTCTAAAGGTGTCTTATAACTATATCAATCGATAATCTATAATCGATGGCCGTAACCATCCTCTGCTACCAAGTGTTCAAGAGGGGAGGAATTCACTGACGGGCCCATAGGTCAGCGCTCACACTGTAGAACTTGTAAGACAAGATAGCTGCACCATGTGAGGACAGGGGGTGCAGGATTCACTTACTCCAACACGACTCAATAAGGAAGACTCAGTACGTTGGCAAAGGGAAGTTCGTTTAATGGCAAGTACATCAAACAAAGAAACAAATGGGAATCAGCAGCATTGCGATCCCCTGTCTCGGTCCGACTTCCACGAACTTCAGTTGAACAGTAATTCTTATAGGCAATATTCGTCATCATTGACGTCTAGCTCTACAAAACTCGTCATGCAATATAATTGGTTAGGAAAGGTAACTTATGTATAGGTACTATATCTGTATATGATAATAGGGGATGTGGATTGGATAACTCTTATCGGGTGGGCGCCTATGCCCATCCCACATCACACGTGATTGACGTCACTACAAGTATGACGTCTCATTGGTTCTACTATCTATAGGACTCCAGATAACTTGGTCCATTGTGATTGGGCAGGTTACACCCCTAGACATAAATCCACATTTTAATTAGCAGCATGCAGAATGGACACCCAAGGGCCTGGTGTTCCAAGTTTCACCCTGCCTCCCTTCCATCAATCAGTATCTTAGGGCTATGTGTCAATTAGTTGGCTGGGTTTGGCCTCGAGACTGTAGCTTCTTATCGGTAAAAGTTATGGCATCCTGGGCTCTGGATGACATCAGGCGATGGTACCTCTTCGCCCCCGGCGGGTCAAGTGTCTGTTCACCATGATTCTGCTTCAGTTTCCAGCTTTTATTGTATTTATTTCTGCTTCGGCCCTTCCACCTGCCTGGGCCTCTCTTATCTTGACCTTCACGGGCGAGCTGGTATGCTCTGAAGTTTTTGGTTCTTGCGAGTTGACGCTCTCCTCCCTTCTCTGGGTGACTTTGATTTCCCAGGCACGAGTCGCTCTCTGTTGAATTTCGCTTCCGCTCTTCCTCTCTGTTCTGGCTGTGTTGTGAAACTTGGCCTGCCAGGCCTCTGGCAGCCGGGCCCATTTCTGCTTTACAAAATGGAGTCATACTCGTATAACGTGCCTCTTGAGGTAGCTATATAGTTGGCGCATGCCGCTTCTAATATTCTACTAAGCATTGCAAGCAGTATCAATTTCTTAGCATCTTGTGTTCCACGCCTATTTACACACGGTTAACAGGTCGGTTGCTTCCATCTTGTCTCGTAGCTCTGTTTCCTCACGTTTTAACATTGTCTCTTCTCTGTGTCCATTATATTTATTTAGTATTTACTTACGTTGGCGTGTTCTAGTCGATAGTGACTTTTTGTTAATTCACAAGTCTGTTCAGGCCCTTATGTCATTTCCACTGGCCTTCCATTAGGGCTCTTGGGGTCTCTTCATGAACCGTAGTAAGGCACTCCTCATTTCGTATTGGCGGTAGTTATGGCTGTCTGATAGGGTACCGTGCTGCCCAGGGTTGTCTGGTTAAGGGCGCTTCAACAGATACGGATCTTCTAATATATACTGGGCAGAGTCCTAGTGCAACTCTCTGTTGGTTAATTTGCTCCTCATACGTCACGTGCCTTGGCGAGTACCATCCTGGTTGCTCGAAATGAGGGGCAGGGGTGCATGTCTGGGACCTCCTTTACACAGTGTTCTCCTCCCTTCGTGGTCTGCCGCACTGGCCACCACACCCTGGTGTTTATGTTGTGGGGCAATGGCGGCACGTCCCTTACAAAAGCGTCAAAAAAGCCAGAGCGACAAGTGTAACCCAGTATACAATCTGAGGCTGTTCATGGAGATGCGTGCGCAGGTGTGCTGGAGAATCGCTATGGGTCTCCCTACTTCTGTGGAGTTGTTGGTGTCTGCTGCTGTTCAGGGGGTTCGGTGTGCCTGCACTCTAATGGTTGGCACGTGATGCTGGGTATGGCGGTGTCACTGTGCAGAGCCTTCCGGGTGATTGCCCTATTGTATGCGATATCCTCCTATTCCTCCGTTG
This sequence comes from Ambystoma mexicanum, assembly GCF_040938575.1. Lineage (NCBI taxonomy): Eukaryota > Metazoa > Chordata > Amphibia > Caudata > Ambystomatidae > Ambystoma > Ambystoma mexicanum. The sequence continues at coordinate 23,739,171 of NC_090935.1, forward strand.
TGTGTTGTTTCACAGGCTACTTGTGTGTGTGCCAGCGACAGTGTAAGGAGCCCAGCCCATCCACACAGGTCGTTCCCCTCACCTCACCTCATGGACGGCGCTTTCCAGATATTTTGTGGTACCAATGTTATTGTTGCTGCCGCATTAGTAGGATGGCCTGTGCAGGCACTTAATATGGGCCGCCATCGAAGTGCTCCTCCTCAGGTGCCCCCAGCTTTGCATATATATGTTGGCAGGATCGCGGCTGGGACCTCCGGTGCGGCGGCTTGCCCGTCGCGAGCGGCAGTGCGGCAGATCCACGGCTCCTTTGGGCCGCCGGGTGTAGGAGTGTTGCTCTGGGGGGTCCTCCCCGCCGGCCTCCAGGGCTGGCGCACTGTCACTGCTCACGCCGGCGCCGCGCTCATGAGGAATCCGCTCGCCGTCCCCGCCCAAAGCAGTCCCACGGAGGCCGGCACCAGTCGTCCGCTCCTTATCCACAGGCAGCACCATGCGGCCCTGGAGGCAGCCCCGGTAAGTATCCAGGCCGGCACCGCAGCAGCGCACCACGGCGCGGGGGACCGCAAACCACCCTCACCTTTACTCGTCCAGCAACCGTTGTACTCAGGGACAGCAGCAGGTCTCAGCAGTGGCGTACATCCGGACCACTCCAGGGGTGCTGGCTCGGCAGCTGGTTTGTCAGGCGGGCGTCGCAAGCGGCCTCCGTTTGTATCTGTTGTGTTTTCAGTGCGTCTCGGAGGTGGCGGCCATCTTAGTTGGAGCCGGGCGTTATTCTCCTCTGCCATCCGACGCTGATATCTTGCATTTTACTCAGCGGATTCGGTCCCCTCAGCTGCCATATGGTACCACAGGGTTCCTCTGCCCAAAATTATCATTTTCATGTATATCATCGTTCCATATCACAGGATATTTGCAGGATATTTCAGGCGGCCACGGGAGCACCGAAGAATCACGTCTTCATTGCCTGCTCGCTGGCCACGCCCCCGATCTGGCCATAGTATTCTTGGCAACTATATACAATGTCCAATTTGTAATTCTGGGTGTCCCGTCTAAACTTTCTAATCTTCTTTGTTTCTAATTCTTGTTTATACTTGGCTAGCTTCTCATTGGTTTCTTCCAAGATTTGCTTTAGCTGGTCCGCTGTGAAACTCTTGCTCAAAGTACTCTTGATGGTGCTAATTTCCTCATCTAGTGTTGTTAGATTGTGTGCGAGTTCTTCAATCGTCAGGAGAATGAGGTCGAGGGAACACTTATTTAGGATCTGTCTCCATCTCTTCACGAAATTCGGGTTTTCTTTGCATAGGGTTGGTTCTAGACTCACTCTCAACCCCCGAGGGATTCTCTGTGCCTTGTAATAATGTGCTAATGTCGTCACATTCCATTTCAGATTGATTTCTCTCCGTATCTTCCACTCTGTTAGGGAGAATTCTCATTCTATGGCTAATTTCCCTTACCTATAGAGTCCCCCAGCAGCTTTGCTGGATTTGAAGGGTTTAAGAGTGAGACTCGTTTTCCCACTATTAGGCATTTTTGCTATGTGTGTTCTAGGCTATTTTTGTGTTTAATGCCTATGGGATCTTTCTCAACCCCATAGGAACCATCTTAATTCACATGTGTTACACAGCACCCTCAGTGCAGTGACACAGGGGTGTCGTAGCGACCCCCAAACATAGACTCCATACCCTGGGACTGACTACTGTCTCCCAGGGCATGTAAAGTCCCCATTGACTTTACTAGTCAAATCCTATGAACTAAAACAGTACAACCCATCTTACTGTAAGGGGCCCTTAGGGGTCCCTCGCGTTCTGGAAACAAGGCAAATCACCATACGGCAAAAGATACACCAGACACGAGTTTGTAATCCCAATGCTAGGATTTATTGCAAAGGAAAAAGATATCAGTTGGCCAACACTCAGGTCTCACGCCCCGCGACGTGTATCTCTAGACTTCGAGGGACGCAAGAGAGCGAGAAACGTACATCAGTTACATATATACAAAATGCACTTCATACAATCAGTTATGACACGTTTATTACCGCCCCTCGCTGGGTTCCTTTGAACTTAGTGTGATGATGGACAGTTCAACATGTATGACATCTTCAAACATCTATTCTAGTAACAGTATGTAACAATATTGCAACAATACGCAACTTCAGCGAGTATAGAGACATATTTCTGTTGTTGAACAGAACATTGTGCTTCTATTCATTCAAGCAACCACCAGGCCTTGTTATCTGTACGTTTCTATTCGTGTCTTGGGAGCCGACACGCTCTATGGGCTGCTGCAAAGGGGGGCCGTAAGGAAGGCATAATTCAAGCCTCTAGCTGACTAATTCTAGTATTCTTTCTGCTTCTAACGAGACTGGCTGGCAGCTGTGGCATGATTAAATGCTCCGCGGCCCTTCTTCAAGGCTGCAGAGAGGGAGTGTTAACATTCCTCTCTGGGCTACTTGCGGGGAGTTTCAGCGAACTCCTCAATCTGCGACCTTGCCCTTTCATGTGCAGACAACAATGTATAATAATAAAAGCAAAGTAAGCAGAATCCGCAAGAATTGCAAGCTGCGCAGCAGTGGGAACAGAAAGCAATAAGCAATGGTTAAGAGAGCAAAAATGGCGATTCTTGCTGTATTAAAATGGCATAGTTATGTGTATTTCTCTTATTCTTTACATAAGACGGTTTGGCCTTTGGCCACCAAAATACATTCGTCATACCAAATGAAAGGTGTTCATTTTTTCTGGACTGACATTACTATGGAGGTACTGGAAGGTGTTAATAGTTTTTCCCCTAGTTATTCGTTCATTCTTGAGGGTGTACCCTACAGTACCTCTCTCAAATGTTTCTGGCTGGTGGCAGTGGTTACTACCATAAATATTCGACCGCGAATATTTCCCTATGGGATTTTCCCATTGTTCGAGGCTACCACTTTTTCTGACAGCCTCTAACATACCGCCGGTGCATTTTAATATTAACTTTTCTCCGGTAGGTTTTATTTGCCAGAACTTTAATGTAACTTCTTTCTCGTGTCTTTCTCTACGATCCTAACCAAGGTCGGGGATCCTTTTTTCGTCCGTTTGGCGGGCTTCTGCCGAGAAGCCCTCCTTCCTGGGCCACTGAGTCGGGGGTGGGTCCATTGTGTGGGAGAGGGAGTAGGACCCCTAGACAGGGTTGCCTCAGCAACCCATGTCGCACTCTATCCTGATAGGCTGGAGGGTCTCCCGCCAAGATGACCACTCCACTGTGTGAGTGACAGCTAGGCTGTATGAATGGGGATCTTTTTGCATAAAAGCAGGGTCCTGAGGACTGGAAAAGCAAGACGTCGCCACTGGACCTAAGAAGCCGAAGAGGAGAGAAGCCAAATACATCTGCAATGACTGAACCACCAGTGAAACCCTGCTGCAGCATCTCACCACTTTTCTCCACACAACGAGAGAAGATCTTCATCTGTAAGAGCCTTCTTCCCTTGAGCTGGTGGGGCCAACCAGTTTGCCAATCGCCTTCCCGGACCTACCTTGGTCGAATCTCCCATACCCTGTACTCGGAGGCCGGATAGCCAGGCAGCAGTCCACCCGGACCGCGATTTAAAGGAGCGTACCTTTTATTCGTCGGGCAGCACCACGGCTGGTTTCATCCCTGCGTAGTGCAGTAACTCAAACCTTCCTCCACAACGAGAGCATCTCTTCCTCTGCTGGAACCCCCGAACTGCAGGAACTACTAGGAACAACCGCCACCAACTACTAGGAACAACCGCCACCGCAGGAGCCACTTCTTCATTTTAAGGTACATTGTTCCGCCAGGTCGCCCTTTCTTCGCGGTAGTGCTAAAGGTGTTTTAAATCCTTTACCTACCTGTTGGGTTGGCCGCCCCCCCCCCTCTCTTAACATTGTCTTTTGCTTTCTGCATCCACCTCTTCAACATCGTTAACCTGCAGTCTCGTCGTTGTGCCGGGAGGAGTGGGCTGAGCCCCCTCCCTTCATCCTCAGGACCTCAGGAGACCGTCAGGAGATCGTCGCGACCCCAACGCCCCCCCCCCACGCTCGGAACGAGCAAAGTGGGTTAATTTTAATATTTGCCTGCTTTTGGCATTATTATTCCGGGAAGCGGTCCCCGACCTTCCTAAAATGCCTAAATATTAAATTTGGGCCCGAACACCACTGATCTGCACAGTGGCTTCACTGGCCGCCATTGGCCCCAACGTGTTCAATGGCCGCTGGCCAGGACATCCCTCAGCGTCGCCCGGAGCCCAGCAGCGCCCGCAGCCTGTGATTGGCTGCATCCACCAATCTCCCGCCCTCCAGCTCACCGAGAGGCGGCAGCCGAAGGGCAACCCTAAGGGCCTGTCTGCGCCTGTCCGCGGCCATACGCGCCGTCGGCCAGACTCCCTGCTCGATTGTGGTCAATAATCCATGTAAGTACATTGCCCCCTTACTATACAGTGACACGTTTCATATAGTGATACAATCTCCCCACCACTTCATGGAAGTAGATCTCCAACAATCACTTTACTCTATAACCTTTATATTCTCTGCGATCTCTATCCCCCTCTGTGCCTGAGGGATCGAGCGTCCACAGGATCAGGAGCTCCTTTCTCCCGGCTGACCGGAGCTACCCATAGCCAACGGCCGCGCATCCCGTTACCACAGGTGTGCGGGAGATCTTTCACCGCTACCCACGAGGATGGCCCCTCTCACCCTTGGTAAGGCTCCACTCCTCAAGCCTACCCTATCCGCACTCTTTGCCCAATTGGGTAAATTCGATTTCAGACGCTGATACTACTGCCACCAATTGCCCCCAGAACTGTCATCCGAAGCCTAACGGTGTTACCTCAGATTCTAATGTTAATGTTGGGCCTCGGGTTATACAGGCTACACTTGATTAATGTGCTGTGCCTTATGGTCGCCTCAGACCACATTTGTTTGATTTATGCTGTGCCACATGGCCGCCTACTTACCACACTTCATGGTTTTATGCCTCATGGTCGCCTACAGTTTACATCTGATTGATTTGTGTTGTGCCTCATGGTCGCTAATAGCCCACACTTGATTATATTATGCCACTTGGTCGACTACAGACCACATTCGATTGATTTTTGCTCTGCCTAAGGTCACCATTAGACCACATTTGATTACTTTACCATATGGTCGCCTACAGACCACTTTTGATTGATTTGTGTTCTGCCTTACGGTCGCTATTAGACCACATTTGATTGTATTATGCCACTTGGTCGCCTACAGACCACATTCGATTGATTTTTGCTCTGCCTAAGGTCACCATTAGACCACATTTGATTACTTTACCATATGGTCGCCTACAGACCACTTTTGATTGATTTGTGTTCTGCCTTACGGTCGCTATTAGACCACATTTGATTGTATTATGCCACTTGGTCGCCCACAGACCACATTCGATTGATTTTTGCTCTGCCTAAGGTCACCATTAGACCACATTTGATTACTTTATCATATGGTCGCCTACAGACCAAATTTGATTGATTTGTGTGTGCCTTACGGTCGCTAATAGACTTACTTGCAATCCCTGCCTTCTAGCAACACGACCATCATCATGTATTGGTGCCTATCTACTCTTATCCACCTACTGTACATCTACACTAGACGTTGGACTAGTCAACCTAACCCAGATCCTAATCAAGACACTTTCACCTGCACACGTATGATAACTACCACCCTCACTTCATGGCCTAGCACCATGACACCTGCTAACTCGTATTTGGATGATCCAGCACTCTGGATACGCCACTTCACTACTAGACCTACACCTAACCAACCTTGTACTATTGCTATTAGAAATACCAGATTGAATTCTAGAACCAGCCTACCTACCTTTCCATGCTCTTCCCACCCTAGCATCTTAACCAGAAACATTAGACTAAGAGCCCGCAGCATGAAACACTCGCATATTGACCACAACCTTGCTAATCCAACCACTGACTCAGACAAGTTAGCCCATACCCATTCAATTGACCTACCTATACCACCGGAAAAATCACCCCAAAAAGACAAACTTATCAAAGCAGCCTTGGTGAATGCCAGGTCTCTTCCTGCCCATGCTCTCGACATCGCTGACTTTATATCTCACGAAAAGCTCGATCTCCTTGCAGTCACGGAAACCTGGCTTAATGCTGCTTCCGGTCCATCGCTGGCCCTTGCTATACCGAAGGATTATGCTATTATTAGATGCGACAGAAACACCACTCAAACGAAGGGAGGAGGGCTTGCCCTCATATTCAGAAATACATTCGATATTAAAGTCATCCAGGACGCTCAAATCCTTTCTGCTGAATCCTTGTCTATCAAGTTACCCTTATCACCTAACAACACGGCAACCATGCACCTTATTTACCGACCACCAGGACCCATCTCCTCTTTTATTGAGGACATTGCATCACTCATAACCGTAGATACCAAACCTAACTCTCAAACCATCTTACTTGGGGACTTTAACCTTGGTTTTGACGACCCTAAGGACACTAACGCCCATGACCTAGCCAACACCTTATCTGACCTGGGTCACACGCACATTATTCATGAGCCCACTCATGTCAAAGGCAGAACACTGGACTGGCTCACTCACTCCAATTGTTCTATTGACCTTCTATCTAATGACCCATGCATTTGGTCGGATCATCACAAATTAACCTTTTCTATCAAAGCCAATACACCTCACCCGGCACCTATCATCGCCCCAGCTACCAGCACGAGAAATAAGAAAGATATTACACCTGACAAACTCTTACCCATACTACTCCCCATCCTGAACAATATCGACTCAGAGGCTGACCCCACAGTCTCAGTGGACATCTACAACCAGGCTATATCCCAAGCACTGAACACCATCGCCCCTCTAAAATTGAGGAAACCCAAACCACAGCGTCACCTTAACACCTGGTTCACGCCACAGTTAAGAGAACTACGCAAAACTAAGAGAACCGCAGAAGCACATTGGAAAAAACATCCCACAGCATCCAATAAAACTGAGCTAACCCTAGCCTCCTCTAGTTACAAAGAAGCCATCTTTCTTGCCAAGAAAGACACCTATAACAAAAGGATTACAGAAGCGGAATCCAACACAAAGGAACTCTTTAAGATTCTGAAAGAACTAGAATCCCCCACTGTCCCCATAGACAAATGTGTTACAGATGCACTATGGTGTAGCAATATTCAGAAGGCCTTATTAGATAAAATAGCTCGCTTACAATCTAAAATCAATGCAAAAAAATCCCTACTTCTAGCTGACCCTGACTACAAACAATTGCCCAAAAAATCACCTACCTTTAAGTCAACTTGTAAGCCTTTTAGCTTCTGACCCCTTTCAAACTGGGAAGTAGAAAACATCATCAAGAAACTTAAACCTTCAAATTGCCAAGGTGATGCCTGCCCTGCCCCGATCATCAAAGCTGCTGCGCACGACCTAGCACCATTCATAACCAACCTCATCAATGCCTCCTTTAAAACTGGAGTAGTACCTGATAACCTAAAAGATGCATGGGTCATCCCACTTCTTAAAAAACCTACTCTCGATCCAGTCATCCCGGCTAACTATAGGCCGATAACAACTGTTCCTTTCTTATTAAAAATACTGGACAGAGCAGCCTATTTACAAATACAGGCTTACTTAGAATCAAACAATCTCCTAGGACTTAGACAATCAGGTTTTAGACCGAGACACGGCACAGAAACTGCATTAATTGATCTCACTACCCAGATCCAAATCCTGAAAGACAATGGCAAACTTGCACTCCTATTATTGCTTGACCTGTCAGCAGCGTTTGACCTGGTCGACCACCAAACACTCTGTCACCATTTGAAAACTGCAGCACACTTTTCAGACGCAGCCACGGCTTGGATTAGCTCCTTCTTGGCGAACAGAACCGTGAGGGTCTTCTCTCCCACTGATTCTGCTGAACCCTCACCAGTCCCTTGTGGTGTCCCGCAAGGCTCTTGCGTGTCCCCAACGCTCTATAATGTATTCACAAAGCCCCTCTTTGATATCCTTGACTATCTGGGTGTCACGTATACTAATTACGCGGATGACACCCAGATACTCATTCCTATCTCGGGGAACTATGAATCAGACAGCAAAACCCTTAACGAAATCTATTCAGTAATCCAAGCATGGATGGCACATCATGGACATTGTTGTCATGATCTCTGCTTCCAAGAGGTCAGGACTTGCCCAACTCCCTTGGAAGCAGACCCATAACCCAGGTTCCGAGCGCCAGCCGGTCCCAATTGGGACCTTTTGGACTCTGTCCTGGCGCCGGTGGCTTTTATTCATCACACGGGCTCCATCTTCGCCATCGTCGGAACCCTGCAAAACAAGATACAACATTACTAAAGACTTTTAAAGACATTTGAATTACTCGAAACTTACCGTGCGTGAAGAAAACGACGGACAGCAGTCCTCTGAAGTCAAGAGGCCTGCTTCCCTTATCCAGTGAGGAAACTGGTTTCAGCACCCTGCTCCGAAGCAGATGGAGAGCACGGCGTTCACTTACCTAAGGTGAGCGTGTTAACCTTTGGGGTCCTACAGGAGAAGAGAAAGGGAAGAAGAGAGAGACATTCAATAACCCAGTTCATTAATCCCATATTTTCTATCTGCAGACACCTTACCCTTCAAGTCAGGCATACAGTGCACAGGGGTCCAGCCCAAAGAGCCAGCCGTGTGTTACACATCACCTTAGAAGATACGGTATACGCCCAGTCAAGACCGGCGCCTCTACGGGAATCAGGTGAGCGTTACAGAACACAAAGCCTACCACAAAACTCCCGTCCAGGCGCTATGGAAACCTCGGATACCGACCAGCTAGCCCAGTTGCTTGGGGAACTAAGGGCAGAAGTGCATGCAGCCCGTCAGGAAACCAACGCTCTAAAAAGGGAACTGATTATTTCCAAGGAGCGAACAGATGATCTCGCTAGGCAATTGCTACAGTCACAAGCCGGACAGACCCCGTTACCCGCATCTGGGGGAAATCTTCCTTCTACATCCTCTATGAGTCCAGTGCAGATCAACCTACCTGGGAATGTACCTCTGACTCCGCCCGAACGATTTTCTGGTGACCCAAAGAGGTTTGCAGTATTTATCAATCAGTGTCGGTTGCATTTCTTATGCCGGCCAGCAGCATTTCCAACTGATCAGGCTAAAGTAGCTTTCGTGCTTTCGTACCTTAGTGGTAATGCGGCAGACTGGTCGATCCCTCTAGTAAATCAAGATGATCCGGTCCTCCATGATTTTCACGCTTTTCAGCTCAGTATGGAAAAACTTTTCGCAAGACATTCACAGGGGCAGGCTTTGGACAATGAGCTTCTTTCGTTGCGACAAGGTAATCAAGACCTTTTGGCTTATATTGCATCTTTCAACAGACTGATACTGGAAACTCAATGGCCTGAGGACAAAAGGATTACGCTGTTTTATAGAGGTCTACGTGGAGAGCTCAAAGATGTGTTAGCCCAAGTAGTGAATCCCCCACAAGATTGTTCGGACTATATAGATTTAGTTGTTCAAATAGATCACAGACTGCAGAACAGGAAGGCTGATCGTTCCAAGTTTGATGCTCGAGTATTTTCCAAACCGCCAACTCCTTCCAAAGGAGTAGACTCCGGGGAACCCATGCAAATAGGGGGCCTGAAAGGAGCGGGAAAGAAGAAAACAGTTGCAATTATGCCTCTATTGCGGAAACTCAGGGCACTTTCTTCGAGACTGTCCGGTGAAACCTGCCAAGAAGGCAGTAGGAGCTGCAGTTACCAAAGTTACAAACTCTGAGCAGGGAAACGACCTCGCCCGACAAGAATAGAGGTCCTCTTGCCGAGCGTGAAAACCAGTTCCGTGACCTCGCATTTCGTGATACCTATGGTCCTCATTAGCCCTGATAATCCGGATCGATTACATGCAATTGAAGCTTACGTCGACAGCGGTGCCATCGGCAATTATGTGGATCATGCAATGGTTTTGAGGATGAATCTAACTCTTTGTCCTAAGGCTGTAAAGGACGTCATTACTACGGTGGATGGAACGGAGATAGCCTCCGGACCAGTAACGCATACCACTCAAGAAGTGACGCTCGTAAGTCAAGATGGACACCATGAGAAGATCGTGTTCGATGTGATCAAGGCCCCTCAGTTTCAGGTTATTCTAGGAATTCCTTGGTTAGAGAAACACAATCCTCTGATCGATTGGCGAGCAAGAACGGTCCAGTTTCCAGAATGTGTCTCTACTTGTCATCCTCCACCTGGTGTTGCACTGGCAGCTACTTCTTCAGAGACGACTCCCCAGTTACCTCCCGAATACCAAGAATACCAAGATGTTTTCCGGAAGGATCAGGCTAACTCTCTACCTCCTCATAGGTCTTATGACTGCCAGATAGACCTGATACCTGGATCTACTCCTCCTTGTAGTAGAATTTATGCCCTCACCGAGCCTGAGAACCTTCACCTTCGTCAATACCTGGATCAATACCTGGCAAATGGGTTTATTCGTCCTTCCAAGTCCCCTGCTTCTTCAGCTTTGTTCTTCGTTCCAAAAAAGGAAGGAGACCTTAGAACTTGTATAGATTATCGCTCCCTGAACCAGATCACCGTCAAGAATAGATATCCGTTACCTTTGATCCCTGAACTCTTGGACCAGGTCAGAAAAGCATGCATATATACAAAGTTGGACCTTAGAGGAGCCTACCATTTGGTTCGAATAAAGGAGGGCGATGAATGGAAGACGGCCTTCCGCACCAAATATGGGCTATTTGAATATCAGGTCATGCCCTTTGCCTTTGCAATGCCCCGGCCGCCTTTCAATATTTTATGAACGATGTCCTCAGAGAGCTCATAGATGTGTGTGTTGTTGTTTACATTGACGACATCCTCGTTTATTCTTCATCGGAATCTGAACATCGGAAACACGTAAAAATGGTCCTCGAAAGATTGCGTCAACACAAACTTTTCGCTAAGTTGGAAAAATGTGTTTTCAACGTGACTGAAGTTGAATTCTTGGGATTCATATTATCACCTAGCGGAGTACGTATGGATTCAAAGAAGGTCGATGCAATTCTCAAATGGCCATCACCATCCTCCGTAAAAGGTGTGCAAAGCATGTTAGGCTTCGCTAACTTTTACCGTAGGTTTATCCCCGAATTTTCTCGAATAGTCCAGCCCATCACTGCCTTGTTAAAGAAAAACAAACGTTTTGAATGGTCTACCGAGGCGGAACAAGCTTTCCAGGATTTGAAGACTAAATTTATCTCTGCACCAATCTTAAAACACCCTCGCCCCGAACTCCCCTACATCGTGGAAACTGATGCTTCAAGCCTTGCCATGGGGGCAGTTCTATCACAAAAGGACCCGGTAACCAATCAGTTGCATCCTGTGGCATTTTGGTCCCGCAAATTCTCGCCTCCTGAAATCAATTACACGATTACTGACAAGGAACTTCTGGCTATCAAGTCTGCTTTTAAGGCTTGGCGGCATTATCTGCTGGGGGCCCGACACACCGTTACTGTGATTACGGATCACCGAAACCTGCAATATTTGAAAACTGCAAAAGCCCAATCCTCTAGACAACTTCGTTGGGCATTATTCTTTGCCGAATTTGACTTTATAATTACCTATCGACCCGGTACAAAAAACGGTAAAGCCGATGCCCTTTCTCGAATGGGAGTGGAAGAACACTTGATCAACCCTAAACCTGTACCTATCATTCCTGAACAAGGAATCCTGGGTGTAATCGCCACACAATCCATAGAGGAAGTTAAGGATAAAGCCAGGCAACTTGTAACTCCAGCAGACATACAGAATTGGCCTTTAAAGGGAAAGGACTTTGCAGTAAAGGACAACTTGTTGTATTTCCAAGAACGATTATACCTGCCCAGCACAGATTTACAGAAAAAAGTAATCTCTTGTTATCACGATTCTTTAATGGAAGGACATCCCGGTATGACCAAGACTTCAGAAAAGATCAAGCGCTACTTCTGGTGGCCGTCTTGGAAAAAAGATATCAGAGACTTTATAATGTCCTGTGGAGTATGCGCCCAAAACAAGAGTCAAAAGGAAAGACCAGCAGGCCTCTTACGCCCTATTGACATCCCACCTCGCCCTTGGCATACGCTTTCTATGGACTTCATCACCGATCTACCTCCATGCTCCGGATACAATACGATTCTAGTAATCGTGGACTTATTCTCCAAGATGGCGCATTTCATTCCGCTCAAAGGCTTGCCAACAGCAGCAACTCTGGCCCGTGAATTTCTGGAAAACATCGTCCGACTGCACGGTTTTCCTTCGGTTCTAATATCGGATCGTGGTAGTCAATTTATTTCTCATTTTTGGCGAAGTTGCTGTCGGTCGGCTCAAATTGATGTGAGACTATCGACCAGTCACCACCCTCAGACCGACGGACAAACCGAGAGGACCAATCAAACTCTGGAACAGTATTTACGCTGCATGCTGCAACAAACTGAAAAAACTTGGAAAGACATACTTTGGATAGCCGAATATGCCTACAATAACTCTGTCCATTCGGGAACTGGGAAAACCCCGTTTTTTCTTTTATACGGCAGTCACCCTCGAACCTCGGAGTTGGATCCCCTCCAAGATCTTGAAACACCAGCAGTAGAATACCTGCATGCTACAATCACCCAAGCCTTTAAGGAAGCTGTTTCTCACCTTCAAAGGGCTAAAGAACAATACAAGAAAGGAGCAGATCAACATCGGAAGGAAGCCCCTCAATATCAAGTAGGGGATCAAGTCTGGTTATCTACCAAATATCTACCTCTAAAAGGGCCACGCACATTCAACCCAAGATACCTTGGTCCCTATTCCATCACTACCATAGTAAACCCAGTAGCGGTCAAGTTGAACTTGCCCCCGCACATGAAGATTCATCCGGTCTTCCACGTCTCTCTATTAAAACCCGTGCAACCTCAAACCCGACTAACTAAATCTCCAAAACCTATCCTAGTTGATGGAGAACTCGAGTTTGAAGTCAAAAGCATTCTGGACTCCAAGATCTCCAAATCTAAACTATTTTACCTAATTAACTGGAAAGGCTACGGCCCCCAAGAGAGATCCTGGGAACCTGCTGAATATGTCCACGCTCCTCGCCTAATCAAAAAATTTCATCGAACATTTCCTGACAAACCCAAACCCCCGGAGAAGCCCGGTTTGGGAGGGGCCTTGAGGGGGGGTACTGTCATGATCTCTGCTTCCAAGAGGTCAGGACTTGCCCAACTCCCTTGGAAGCAGACCCATAACCCAGGTTCCGAGCGCCAGCCGGTCCCAATTGGGACCTTTTGGACTCTGTCCTGGCGCCGGTGGCGCCAGGCTCATAAATGTGCCCAGTCCCAGCGCTGGAAGCGCCGGGCTCATAATGCTTGGGTGGACTTACCTGCGGCAGACCATGCTGCTTACTTACCTGCCAGTTGAGCCTCTGATCCTCTTCTGTTCGGGACTACTTTTCCTGTTGGGTGGGGCAGGAGCCACTCCCTAGGTTCAGAACCCTGGAACTCTTCTGGAAAGCAGGGACTCTTTTCTTTCCTAGGCGTGGCTGTGGAAGGAGACATCTAAGCACTACAGGAGGCTATTTAAACCACACCCGATGGATGAATCTTGCTTTGTGTTATTCTGCATCCTCTGCAGCAGAACGCTCATCGTGTCTTCTGCATCTGATCCTGGTCCTAAGGAAAAAGGCTTACCATCCTGAATCCAGTCTTCAGCAACACCTATAAAGACAAGAAAGAACAGGTTAGCATTACGGTCTTCAGTGACAGCGCTCCTTTTACCTGATCCATCGGCTGTCATCAACGCCTCGCACTGCATTCCAGCATCTGAAAGACAAAAGCTTACCAATTCTGCGCACGCTCCGGAGGCCTTCAGCGCTGCATCCCGCATCTGAAAGATAAAACAAGGTGCGTTTAAAGACTTTGGGGAACTTAAATACTCACGAGCCATTACTCCTTTCACATCTAACCCAGTGGGTATTCGGGGACCCTGCAGCCATTCCGAACTTATACCTGCAAAGGAAAAAGACAGTTAGAGCGCGCCGTGAAGCAGGCAGCAAGTGCTTACTTACGTGCTTCAAGGCGCTTTTATTCATCACACGGGCTCCATCTTCGCCATCGTCGGAACCCTGCAAAACAAGATGCAACATTACTAAAGACTTTTAAAGACATTTGAATTACTCGAAACTTACCGTGCGTGAAGAAAACGACGGACAGCAGTCCTCTGAAGTCAAGAGGCCTGCTTCCCTTATCCAGTGAGGAAACTGGTTTCAGCACCCTGCTCCGAAGCAGATGGAGAGCACGGCGTTCACTTACCTAAGGTAAGCGTGTTAACCTTTGGGGTCCTACAGGAGAAGAGAAAGGGAAGAAGAGAGAGACATTCAATAACCCAGTTCATTAATCCCATATTTTCTATCTGCAGACACCTTACCCTTCAAGTCAGGCATACAGTGCACAGGGGTCCAGCCCAAAGAGCCAGCCGTGTGTTACACATCACCTTAGAAGATACGGTATACGCCCAGGCAAGACCGGCGCCTCTACGGGAATCAGGTGAGCGTTACAATTGTCTCAATGACGATAAAACTGAGTTGATCATCCTTGGCACTCACGCCAAACTCAAAAATCTCAATCCTGCATTTAAATCCTTCACCATAGATGGCAATCTCATCCCGTGTCAAATAACACCAAAACCCTTGGGGTCTACATCGATGCCACCTTATCCTTCTCCAAACAAACCAATGCAGTAGCATCATCAGCCGCTTACACCTGCAAGCTGATCACTGCATGTAGGCCGTTCATCTCCGCACCCAATTGCATTACTCTTGCCAGAGCATTAGTCCTATCCAAGATAGACTACTGTAATGCCCTTTACTTGGGCACTAGCCACAAAAATATCAACAAACTGCAAGTAACTCAAAATAATGCCATCAGGGCTGCCCTCAACATCCCCAAAAGGGTGCACATCTCTGAGAAGACGGAAACTACGCTGGCTCCCAGTCAAGCACAGAATATCTCTTAAAACCTTGGCCCTCAGACACAAAGCTAGGGCCAACCTTGCAGCAGCCTACCTCAACAACCAACGTACACGTCACACTTCCTCAAGACCACTGAGATCAGCACAAGCTAACACTATGTCCATACCGAGATTTAAACTCCATAACTCGGGTGGTGCTAGCTTCCCTGTACAAGCCTCTAAATTATGGAACACTATCCCTGCGCCTCTGCGAGCAGAACCGTCATTTAACCGATTTAAACACAACACGAAGTGTTGGCTTCACAACATGGACTCTATGACAGCCTAACTGCCTGATCCCAGCATGATTGACTGCCACCAGCACACTTTTGTAATTAATATATTTATACTAGACGATGTATGTATGTATATGCATTACCAAGTTTGTACCTACCTGTAACTGTAATGTAACGTAACCCTTATTGACTGCTTTCAATTGTAACTGTAACCAGATCTAACTTATGCGCCCGTATGCCCCTGGGCCTGGCTGCGCTTTACAAATAAACAAATACAAATACAAATACAAAGACTTGATTGCAGCTACGAGAACATTTTGCTCCGTGGCCCTTGCTCTGTATCACTAACGCTGGCACAGGCCTACTGACCCTGGTCACATTTGTTAGACCTGCCTTCTCGAGATTGATTCTCCATTCGAACTGTGTGGTGCAACCCTTTCTTATAACTACTCTTTCCTTCGCACCACATAATCATTGTGAAATGCTATTTTGCTCAGTTTTCATTTGAAGTATTACCTATACTGATATACTGTCCTGCTGAACTGGTTCACAACTGATGGGAAGTGTGGTTAGGGTGTATAAGAAACTATTTCTAGATAACTTGTGTTTTCCCTCACCTGTGAGGAATTGATAGAGGATCCCTTGTGTGTAGTTTTCACTGTGCTGTTTTGCTCAGTTTTCACTCTGGTTCACTTGGTCTACAATTCAACTTGGGAGTGTGTATATTTTTCCTTTGACTTAATTTAACTTGCTTGACAATTGTGATACATGTGTTTTATTAGAAGTGTATAAAATAAATATATATATATACTTTTTAAATACAAAGCTTTGGTCAGTGTTTCCTTGTTTCTTGAGATAAGTCTGACTGCTCAGCCACAGCTACCAACTAAATCTTTGTGGTACAGACTGATACCAAAGGGGATTTATTGCTCTCACCTGTAGTCCTAATCTGGTGTAGTGCTACTTAAGCGAACTGCGCTGGATTCTGCCTAACACACTCCAACTGCCTGATTAGCGCTTCTGGTTTATCTGAGGCAATCAGGTCATCCCCTGTTGTTTTGATGAGGCCTAGAATCCTCTTGGCTTCCTCTTCAATGAATCCAAGGGATTCAGCTCTGTTATTTGTGGTTGCATCAATTTTTGAGAAGGACATAGTCCAATGGTATGACTATGTTTTCAAATATATGCAGGGTTAGAATTGGATGTGGTGTGTGCACTTCCAGGTTGTGGGCACTGTCAGGAACAGAGAGAGAAAAACTGTGGGATGGGAGGCACGACAAACGTAAACAGTTATTAGGGGAGGTAAATAAGGAGTGAGGACCTCCTTATAATCTATTCCAAATCGTAGGTTAGTTCAACTTCAGGTGCACAGAAGAGAGAAGAGGTGTGACGCAGAACTGAAGGTACCCACCCCAAAATACACAGAAGAGAGAAGAGGTGTGACACAGAACTGAAGTTACCCACCCCAAAATGGACACAGAAGTGAGAAGAGGTGTGACACAGAACTGAAGGTACCCGCCCAAAAATACACAGAAGAGAGAAGAGGTGTGACACAGAACTGAAGGTACCCACCCCAAAATAGACAGAAGAGAGAAGAGGTGTGACACAGAACTGAAGGTACCCATCCCAAAATAGACAGAAGAGAGAAGAGGTGTGACACAGAACTGAAGGTACCCACCCCAAAATACACAGAAGAGAGAAGAGGTGTGACACAGAACTGAAGCTACCCACCCCAAAATACACAGAAGAGAGAAGAGGTGTGACGCAGAACTGAAGGTACCCACCCCAAAGTACACAGAAGAGAGAAGAGGTGTGATGCAGAACTGAAGGTACCCACCCCAAAATACACAGAAGAGAGAAGAGGTATGACACAGCACTGAAGGTACCCACCCCAAAGTACACAGAAGAGAGAAGAGGTGTGACACAGAACTGAAGGTACCCAGCAGAACTGAAGGTACCCACCCCAAAATACACAGAAGAGAGAAGAGGTGTGACGCAGAGCTGAAGGTACCCACCCCAAAATACACAGAAGAGAGAAGAGGTGTGACACAGAACTGAAGGTACCCACCCCAAAATACACAGAAGAGAGAAGAGGTGTGACACAGAACTGAAGGTACCCACCCCAAAATACACAGAAGTGAGAAGAGGTGTGACGCAGAACTGAAGGTACCCACCCCAAAATACACAGAAGAGAGAAGAGGTGTGACGCAGAACTGAAGGTACCCACCCCAAAATACACAGAAGAGAGAAGAGGTGTGACGCAGAGCTGAAGGTACCCACCCCAAAATAGACAGAAGTGAGAAGATGTGTGACACAGAACTGAAGGTACCCACCCCAAAATACACAGAAGTGAGAAGAGTTGTGACGCAGAGCTGAAGGTACCCACCCAAAAATAGACACAGAAGAGAGAAGAGGTGTGACGCAGAGCTGAAGGTACCCACCCCAAAATACACAGAAGTGAGAAGAGGTGTGACGCAGAGCTGAAGGTACCCACCCCAAAATGGACACAGAAGAGAGAAGATGTGTGACACAGAACTGAAGGTACCCACCCCAAAATACACAGAAGAGAGAAGAGGTGTGAAGCAGAACTGAAGGTACCCACCCCAAAATACACAGAAGAGAGAAGAGGTGTGAAGCAGAACTGAAGGTACCCACCCCAAAATAGACACAGAAGAGAGAAGATGTGTGACACAGAACTGAAGGTACCCACCCCAAAATACACAGAAGAGAGAAGAGGTGTGACGCAGAACTGAAGCTACCCACCCCAAAATACACAGAAGAGAGAAGAGGTGTGACGCAGAGCTGAAGGTACCCACCCCAAAATACACAGAAGAGAGAAGAGGTGTGAAGCAGAACTGAAGGTACCCACCCCAAAATACACAGAAGAGAGAAGAGGTGTGACGCAGAGCTGAAGGTACCCACCCCAAAATAGACACAGAAGAGAGAAGAGGTGTGATGCAGAACTGAAGGTACCCACCCCAAAATACACAGAAGAGAGAAGAGGTGTGACGCAGAGCTGAAGGTACCCACCCCAAAATGGACACAGAAGAGAGCAGAGGTGTGACACAGAACTGAAGGTACCCACCCCAAAATACACAGAAGAGAGAAGAGGTGTGACGCAGAGCTGAAGGTACCCACCCCAAAATGGACACAGAAGAGAGCAGAGGTGTGACACAGAACTGAAGGTACCCACCCCAAAATACACAGAAGAGAGAAGAGGTGTGACACAGAACTGAAGTTACCCACCCCAAAATACACAGAAGAGAGAAGAGGTGTGACACAGAACTGAAGGTACCCACCCCAAAATGGACACAGAAGAGAGAAGAGGTGTGACGCAGAACTGAAGCTACCCACCCCAAAATACACAGAAGAGAGAAGAGGTGTGACGCAGAGCTGAAGGTACCCACCCCAAAATAGACACAGAAGAGAGAAGAGGTGTGATGCAGAACTGAAGGTACCCACCCCAAAATACACAGAAGAGAGAAGAGGTGTGACGCAGAACTGAAGCTACCCACCCCAAAATACACAGAAGAGAGAAGAGGTGTGACGCAGAGCTGAAGGTACCCACCCCAAAATAGACACAGAAGAGAGAAGATGTGTGACACAGAACTGAAGGTACCCACCCCAAAATACACAGAAGAGAGAAGAGGTGTGACGCAGAACTGAAGCTACCCACCCCAAAATACACAGAAGAGAGAAGAGGTGTGACGCAGAGCTGAAGGTACCCACCCCAAAATACACAGAAGAGAGAAGAGGTGTGAAGCAGAACTGAAGGTACCCACCCCAAAATACACAGAAGAGAGAAGAGGTGTGACGCAGAGCTGAAGGTACCCACCCCAAAATAGACACAGAAGAGAGAAGAGGTGTGATGCAGAACTGAAGGTACCCACCCCAAAATACACAGAAGAGAGAAGAGGTGTGACGCAGAGCTGAAGGTACCCACCCCAAAATGGACACAGAAGAGAGCAGAGGTGTGACACAGAACTGAAGGTACCCACCCCAAAATACACAGAAGAGAGAAGAGGTGTGACGCAGAGCTGAAGGTACCCACCCCAAAATGGACACAGAAGAGAGCAGAGGTGTGACACAGAACTGAAGGTACCCACCCCAAAATACACAGAAGAGAGAAGAGGTGTGACACAGAACTGAAGTTACCCACCCCAAAATACACAGAAGAGAGAAGAGGTGTGACACAGAACTGAAGGTACCCACCCCAAAATGGACACAGAAGAGAGAAGAGGTGTGACGCAGAACTGAAGCTACCCACCCCAAAATACACAGAAGAGAGAAGAGGTGTGACGCAGAGCTGAAGGTACCCACCCCAAAATAGACACAGAAGAGAGAAGAGGTGTGATGCAGAACTGAAGGTACCCACCCCAAAATACACAGAAGAGAGAAGAGGTGTGACGCAGAACTGAAGCTACCCACCCCAAAATACACAGAAGAGAGAAGAGGTGTGACGCAGAGCTGAAGGTACCCACCCCAAAATAGACACAGAAGAGAGAAGAGGTGTGACACAGAACTGAAGGTACCCACCCCAAAATAGACACAGAAGAGAGAAGAGGTGTGATGCAGAGCTGAAGGTACCCACCCCAAAATGGACACAGAAGAGAGAAGAGGTGTGACGCAGAACTGAAGCTACCCACCCCAAAATACACAGAAGAGAGAAGAGGTGTGACGCAGAGCTGAAGGTACCCACCCCAAAATAGAACCAGAAGAGAGAAGAGGTGTGACGCAGAGCTGAAGGTACCCACCCCAAAATAGACACAGAAGAAAGAAGAGGTGTGATGCAGAGCTGAAGGTACCCACCCCAAAATGGACACAGAAGAGAGAAGAGGTGTGAAGCAGAACTGAAGGTACCCACCCCAAAATAGACACAGAAGAGAGAAGAGGTGTGAAGCAGAACTGAAGGTACCCACCCCAAAATAGACACAGAAGAGAGAAGAGGTGTGAAGCAGAACTGAAGGTACCCACCCCAAAATAGACACAGAAGAGAGAAAAGGTGTGACACAGAACTGAAGGTACCCACCCCAAAATGGACACAGAAGAGAGAAGAGGTGTGAAGCCGAACTGAAGGTACCCACCCCAAAATAGACACAGAAGAGAGAAGAGGTGTGACACAGAACTGAAGTTACCCACCCCAAAATACACAGAAGAGAGAAGAGGTGTGACGCAGAGCTGAAGCTACCCACCCCAAAATACACAGAAGAGAGAAGAGGTGTGACGCAGAGCTGAAGGTACCCACCCCAAAATACACAGAAGAGAGAAGAGGTGTGACACAGAGCTGAAGGTACCCACCCCAAAATACACAGAAGAGAGAAGAGGTGTGACGCAGAGCTGAAGCTACCCACCCCAAAATACACAGAAGAGAGAAGAGGTGTGACGCAGAGCTGAATGTACCCACCCCAAAATAGACACAGAAGAGAGAAGAGGTGTGAAGCAGAACTGAAGGTACCCACCCCAAAATAGACACAGAAGAGAGAAGAGGTGTGAAGCAGAACTTAAGGTACCCACCCCAAAATACACAGAAGAGAGAAGAGGTGTGAAGCAGAACTGAAGGTACCCACCCCAAAATAGACACAGAAGAGAGAAGAGGTGTGACACAGAACTGAAGGCACCCACCCCAAAATAGACTCAGACACAAGAAACAGTGATGTGCACAGCCTGCGCACCTTAAAATGCGTTTAACGACAGGATTCGGGAGGGGTTATATGTCAGAAAGGTGAATTTGCCATGTCTGCAACTCACTGAAAAATGTGCACAAAGGCCATTTTTGTGTCCCCTTCATGTTAGTAAAACATATTATACTGCACCAAGTCACCATCACAGCACCCTCAGAGCAGCCTGGGCGCGTGCTTTTGTGGGAAGCGTTTAAGGACCGCGGCACGGTCTTTGGCTGAGCAGTAGAGCTACATTTAAGCCTTGCCCAGTGCCAGGGTGCCATCTTAAAACAAGGCCCAAAGAAGCACACAGAGCAACGCCCTCCCCCTACTCCGGCAGGCCCTGAACGGCCAGGCTCTACAGGTGCGGAATATGGAGGTGTGGGGGTTCCACCATGGCTGCCCTGGCAGGTAAAGCCTCAGACCAGCCTTCTTGCACATTCCCGAGGCCTGATAGGACCTTCCCAGGGATGGGCATAGTGGTGTGTGAGGCAGCAGTCCTCTTAGTCATGAAATCATTCAGAGTGAAAGAATAGTGCATGCTGGGACCTGTAGTCCAACCTCCCACTAGGAAAGACATGAGCCAAGTGAGAGAATCGGGAAGGCGAGAGATGGGCAGCTAATGGAGGGCAGTGCCATCCAGGAATCCTTCCGAGCGTTAATCCTGAAATCTCTAAAGTGCTAGAAACACTGAAGATGAGGCACAAAGCTGCCAAGTCTAGGAACCACTGCCATACTTTAGGCTAGAGCCCATGGCATGACCACCTGTCTGCACCGGAGGAGCATGGAAGTCTCTGCAATGCACTGCAAGTATAACAGTGACAGTGTGACAGGGACAGGGATGCCTGGAGTGGGAGCGCTACCAGGGTGAACACCAGACCCAGCCCAATGCCAGCAGCCTTACCCATGGACCAGCAGCCAACAAGCAGCCGAAGGGACAGGGGCGAGGGGACGAGCTGCGAGGCCCCAGCTGCCCCCCGCCTACTCAAGACTGCAACCCAGGCAGCACAATGCCCTCTCAACTCAGGCCTGCCAGCCCAATGCCAGCAGCCTTACCCATGGACCAGCAGCCAACAAGCAGCCAAAGGGACAGGGGCGAGGGGACGAGCTGCGAGGCCCCAGCTGCCCCCCGCCTACTCAAGACTGCAACCCAGGCAGCACAATGCCCTCTCAACTCAGGCCTGCCAGCCCAATGCCAGCAGCCTTACCCATGGACCAGCAGCCAGCAAGCAGCCAAAGGGGCAGGGCCGAGGGAAGGAGCTGCGAGGCCCCAGTTGGACACACTTTTCCCCCTTGTGCTCTTTTGAAGTCATGCTAGGAGCTTTTCTACGTAGCTGTTATATGTCAGGTAATATGACGCATGACGTCAGACATGTACTCCCCTTTTTGCTACGGCTGCTTGTGCAGGTTGTCGTGTCAAGTGTTAGCTGTAGGGCTCCCTGTACGGGCCGCATAATAAGAATATCACTTTCTGATATAGCGTTGCATGACATCCCTCCCATTCTAAGCGCTGGAAAGCAGGTGTTCATGTTACCCAAACCGATCAATCAGTCAAAGGCTGTGGGGCGAGCACTTGACCCGCTGAGCTTTCTAGAGGGGTTCAGTTACCCCCACTTCCGTGAATGTATAGACGCGAGGCCATCTGCTCTGTGGTTGTGGGGTGTGCTTGGGCGCAGGGCTGGGTCCATAAAGAAAGGGGTTTCTCGCATTTTCCTGGATATTTGCATGGCCCGCAGGGGCTTTCCTCCCTACACTCCCTGAGGGACTTCCTAACTGCCCCTCCTGTGTAGTCACTAGTCTCCTAATGGGCCTCGCAGAGAGCCTGGGGTGCTCCCCCTTCCCTCTCCCCCTCTGCAGCGCCCACTCGCCTCCCAGCTTCCATTCTCTGCCCACTCTGCAGTGTCACCATCCTCTCCTACCCCACTGCCCCCTCCTCTGCACTCCTACTCCCTCCTCCACGGCACTACTCCTGCTCCTCTCTCCTACTCCTGCTCCTCTCTCCTACTCCCTCCCCCTACACACTAATACCCAGACATTCTCCTTTCACTCAGCGCCATCCGCTCCACAGTCCCTCCTTACGCCCCTAACCACTGGCCACACGGCATTCCGGCAAGGCCTTCCCTAAAAGCAGTGATGAAACCCGCTTCACGTGTCAGCGCCGATTTATTGAGACAGGGCTGTGTCCATAGTTTGAGAGTGGCAGGCGTGAGGGGTGTGGGGGGGGGGGCGCATTCTAGCGTTTTGGCCCTGGGCACCAAGTTCGCTAGAAATGATGCATGTCAGACCGGTCCCCAGGGCGGGACACTCCTACAGCCCGTGGGGGAGGGGGGGGGTCACGTTCATGACACTTCCCTAAGAGTATAAATGCTGCTGGGGAGAGTGCAGAGCCTCTGTCTTTGATGGACTGGAGGAGGCCTCAGGACAAGACACTACTGCACGGTAAGTAGCCCGTTAATGAGTGATGGAGGGGGGCGGGGGGGGGTGAATGAGTTGGTGCTGAGTGAGTGATTAGAATAGGAACATGAATAGACTGAGCAACGCAGTGAGCGAGTTCTGTGATGTAAACACCTCACCCTGAGGCCTGGGGTCTCTTCTGTGTATGAGACACACTTCACTGGTGTGGGAGGGAGGGGGGCATTTACACCTCCGCTTGTGTAAACTCATGAGGTGCGAGTCCCACATAGAAATGCATTATTGCTGCACTGCCCCCCCCCCTCTCGCATCACGTGATGTACCCTGGTCCTCCTCTGCTGGTGGCTCCAGTACTGTCACATAGAATTGCATTATTGCTGCACTGGCCCTCCCCCGTCTCGTATCACGTGATGAACCCTGGTGCTTCTCTGCTAGGAGCCCCAATACTCCCACATAGAATTGCATTATTGCTGCACTGGCCCTCCCCCGTCTCGCATCAGGTGATGTACCCTGGTGCTTCTCTGCTAGGAGCCCCAATACTCCCACATAGAATTGCATTATTGCTGCACTGGCCCTCCCCCGTCTCGCATCACGTGATGTACCCTGGTGCTTCTCTGCTAGGAGCCCCAATACTCCCACATAGAATTGCATTATTGCTGCACTGGCCCTCCCCCGTCTCGCATCACGTGATGTACCCTGGTCCTCCTCTGCTGGTGGCTCCAGTACTGTCCCATAGAATTGTGTAATTGCTGCACTGGCCCTCCCCCGTCTCGCATCACATGATGTACCCTGGTGCTTCTCTGCTAGGGGCCCCAATACTGTCCCATAGAATTGTGTTATTGCTGCACTGGCCCTCCCCCAGTCTGTTATGTCTTGATTGGACAGGCAGACATAGTCTCACCAGCCAGCCAGTGCACCAGAGATTCTAGTATCGCGCACTAACTGTGGTAGAACCAACATTACATTTTCTCCCCTGTTGCTCCCAGCCACTGAGGTTGCTTGGACCTTCGGGAGTCCTGCCCCACACTCTGCTATGTGCTGTTATGCTATGATATTGAGTCTTTCATTGCACAACATCTGCCAGTTTCACACTTTCTAGGATCTGCAGGAAGTGGGTGTTTCAGACTTAAAGGAGAGAGTTAACTGCGTGTAACATTGAAGCTGCACTAGAATAGTCTCATTACAATGAGTAATGAAGTTAGAAGCCCCATGCAAGTAAGTTTGTCACTCCTCCACCGTCTCTGAAGTAAGCGCCTCTCCCAACATTTGAAGGGTTCGCCCCCGCCTAAACTTTAGCCTAGCTTCACCCCTGGATGTGCGCACCTGCTTTTTGTTAGGCAGAGAGGGGAGGGAAGCCTTTCCATGATGCTGGCGGTGTTGAAGTTTTACTGTTTATTCAGAAAAATGAACTTGAACAAAGGCAGTAAAACTTTAAAGCTGGTACTTCCATCACCCCTCTGCCTATTCCCCACACCAGACCATGGGGGGGAGACGGTGAACAGTGGGGGCAGAGCCTCCAAGTTTGCCCCGCCTATGTTCTAAAGTGGCCCCTTCCATCACCACTTAGCCACCCCACCAATCCCCCCCTCCCGTCACTCCCTCCCCCAAAATGTATATTTCGTTGCGACCCTGGCAAGTACCCTATTTTACGCACAAAAGATTCCATGAATCGGGCCCATGGAGTGTCCACAAGACACCCGGGATGTCTGGCTCCTGAATGCTGAAGCACCTTGGAGGGGCCATTGGGGCTTCTACGAGCTGGCCGGTGCTGTTCTGCGCATGGGATTGGACGGGGCCGCCCTTTCCGGTGTCTCTCCAGTGACTCCAAGGTCAGGGTGATGAAGGCAGGCATCTCTGCATGGTTACACCTTGGCCGTGGGCCCCGCAGGACAGCCGGCCAGGCCCGCATAGCCCAGCATTGCCCGCGCTCTCAGGCGCAGACCTCTGGCGCAGAGCTCTGGCCGACCTCTGGCGCTGCTGTAAAGTGTGTGTGGGCGATTCTTCTGAAATTAACCCTTAACAGAGGACTACATGAAGCCGGGCTCCAGCAGAAGAACTGGGCTGTTGCCAGAGATCTCTTCCTGGTGGGGCTGGGGCAGGGTCAGTCATGCACTCCAGGGAGAGCGCACACAACACCCTGCTGGGCAGATAGCTCAGTGAGTTAAGCAGGTGCATGGACAGCAGGTCCCAGATTAGAAACCTGCCAGGACCAGCTCCGCCTTTTATCCTTCCATGAGGCAGAGTACTGTTAGAAACAGGTCAATAGTATGTTATTTGCAGCACTGCGAATCTACAGCACCAAATGCTACATGAGAAGACACGTGTCCTTATTACCAGCTGTTTACATGATTAGACCGCTCACGTAGTCCCATGTCAGCTAGCTGTAAGAAGCTCATGCAGCCCTCTTTATTCTCGGTCGGGTAGTCTGCCTTTTCCCATGGTAAATGCAGGACTACAAGTCCCAGAATCCATAGCAAAATAACAGAGCTGGCGACTTACCTGACGTCGTGAGAGCTCTGCATTCAGATACTCTTCTGTCCCTTGTTTTTCTGCGTCACGCTCCTCGACACGTTTTGTCCACCTTCTGGGCGCTATAAATCTGCAGTTTTTCTCCCACTCTGTTTCTTAGAAAGGGCCACTAGAGGTCGGGCAGGGCCAGCCGCATGGCAGGAGCCTAGCGCAGGACTGACCCTTCCCCATCCCAACCAGTGCCAGAAATGGACAAAGGTTACTGGGGGATCTCCCTTCCCTGGGGATGAGGGAGGCGGATTGTCAGTAGTGGCCAGTGTGGGACTGAGGGGGGACCTAGGTGTCGAATAATGTGGGTGCCCTGAATCTAGGATGCTGGCTGCTTTGCATAACAACAAAGTGTATTTTGGGGACATAATTCCAAGGTGCACTCCTTCGGAGCGTGCAATGCACACTTGGTATGGTGCTGGTTTCATCTGTGATAGTCACCCTGACAGTATTTGTTTGAGGTTGGGCTTTTTTGATGCAGTTTGTAAAGTGGTTGCAAATCCGCGCACGGATTGAGACTCCACTGGGGGCTTTGCGCCTCAGGTCTAGTGCTCCATTGAGACCATGTTTGCAGGAGGGCAGTGGTCCCTGATCCTGGCCCACACACATGTTCGGTTCATCATTATATGGTCCTCTGTCTGGCGCAAGACCAGGTATTATGGAGCTTATACTGTAGCTACGTGGATAAGGCACAGAAGGAGAAACTGGTTTGCCCAGGATCACCCACTTCAATTACGAGCTGAAGCCGGGATCTGAGACCAGTCTGCAATGTAGGCACTTGACAACATATTATCTCAGGTCTGATTGGTTCAATGAGTGCATTTCAAGAAGGCTCTCTTTTAAAGAGATTATTTGACAATTACGCAAATCATAATAAACTACTGGACGCATGTGTAAAGGCCTTAGACATCTGCTAAGCAGTACAATAATAATTGCATGGGAGTGAGGGGCCTGGTGGCAGGTCAAAACAAAGAAAGCAGACTACACTCTAGAGGTGCAAGCTAGCTCAGTTAGCGGAATGCTCTTTCACACTGTGGTGTCTAGATGTGCAAGCTAGCTCAGTTAGCAGAATGCTCTTTCACCCTGTGGTGTCTAGATGTGCAAGCTAGCTCAGTTGGCAGAATGCTCTTTCACACAGTGTCTAGATGTGCAAGCTAGCTCAGTTGGCACAATGCTTCCTCGCCCTGTGGTGTCTAGAGGTGCAAGCTAGCTCAGTTAGCAGAATGCTCCTTCACGCTGTGGTGTCTAGATGTGCAAGGTAGCTCAGTTGGCGGAATGCTCTTTCACCCTGTGGTGTCTAGATGTGCAAGCTAGCTCAGTTGGCAGAATGCTCTTTCACGCTGTGGTGTCTAGATGTGCAAGCTAGCTCAGTTGGCAGAATGCTCTTTCACCCTGTGGTGTCTAGATGTACAAGCTAGCTCAGTTGGCAGAATGCTCTTTCACGCTGTGGTGTCTAGATGTGCAAGCTAGCTCAGTTGGCAGAATGCTCTTTCACACTATGGTGTCTAGATGAGCAAGCTGGCTCAGTTGGCAGAATGCTCCGTCACCCTGTGGTGTCTAGATGTGCAAGCTAGGTCAGTTAGCAGAATACTCTTTCACACAGTGGTGTCTAGATGTGCAAGCTAGCTTAGTTGGCAGAATTGCCTTTTACGCTGTGGTGTCTAGATGTGCAAGCTAGCTCAGTTGGTAGATGCTCCGTCACCCTGTGGT
Organism: Ambystoma mexicanum; assembly: GCF_040938575.1. Lineage (NCBI taxonomy): Eukaryota > Metazoa > Chordata > Amphibia > Caudata > Ambystomatidae > Ambystoma > Ambystoma mexicanum. The sequence continues at coordinate 23,766,714 of NC_090935.1, forward strand.
GTCTAGCTGTGCAAGCTAGGTCAGTTAGCAGAATACTGTCAGAGGTTTCCTTTTTTTTCACCTGTTTTTGCTGCCTTTCGGGATCCTTTGCCGGGGTTTTCTTCCGTGCTGTTCGGGTCTTGTATAAGGCCGCTCGGCTGTCGTCAGATTCCAGGATTCGTTCAGCTTCTTCGTCCGGGACCACGGAACTCCAGGAAGACCAGGAAGGAAGGCCGCACACGAGAGCGGTCTGCGCGGAACGCGGATGGAATACAGGTACAAGGGGGAGGAAGGAGAAGGAGAAGGAATGGGTCCGGGAATTCGAGTAGCAACTCAGTTCCAGGAGCACGAACTGCAAAACACGTCTAGCCTCAGCTAACGATAGCGTTGAGACGCGCGGAGCCGCAGGGGCGTGGTTCCTTTATGGAACGTGCTGCATGGACGTAAAGGTCGATAGACCGCGTTCTGTGAATTCGGCCATGTTGGGTGTACTACAGCGAGTAACCCCCGACGTGCCAGGGACCAGGAGGACCAAAAGGGGCATGATCGATGGATCATGACAGCATGCCCCTCTCTAAAACTCGTTCCACCGGGTTTGCCTGGATGTATTAGATGGAACCTTCTGAGTAATCTGGGGGAGTTCAGGTTTGAGACGGGTTCCCAGGTACGTTCACTGGGTGGATAGCCCTTCCATTCCACCGGGTATTGAAGTTGTCCTCGCCTATATCTGGAGTCACATATTCGAGAAACTTCATATTCTAACTGGTCATTGACAATCACAGGACTGCGTCTAAGGTTAGTCCGGGTGGTTTGGATGTAAGGCTTCAATAGAGATTTGTGAAAAACTGGATGGATTTTCTTACAGGAGTCTGGTAGTTTAAGTCGAAAGGCCACAGGGTTAATGACTTCTTTTATAGGAAAAGGGCCATAATATCGAGGAGCCAACTTATTCGGTCTGAGATGTCGGGGCAGTAGCTTCGAGGATAACCGTACTTTATCCCCAATGGTGTAAGAAGGCCCTGGTCTTCTCCTCGAATCTGCATAGTTCTTAGTTTGGATCTGTGCCCTTTCTAGATGTTCCTTGGCTTCTCTCTGTATATTGATGAGTGTTTCAATCCAGGAGTCGACTGTTGGAACTGGAGTAGGATGCGGAAGGACTGAAGGTAATACTGCAGGGTGGAATCCATGGCTGCAAAAAAAAGGGCTGATTTTAACAGCCGAATGGTCCGAATTGCTGTAGGCGAATTCTGCCACTGGTATTTGAAGCGACCAATCCTCCTGGACCTTAGTAGAGAAACAACAAAGGTATTGTTCAAGGGTTTGATTTACTCATTCAGTGACTCCATTGGTTTGGGGATGATATCCTGAGGAGAGGGCTTGTTGGATTCCTAGTATCCTGCAGAGGTGCTTCCAAAATTGAGAGATATACTGTGGTCCTCTGTCCGATATGATCTTGGAAGGAAGTCCATGCAGTCGGAAGATGTGTTCCAGGAAGATTCCAGCAAGTTCTGACGAGGATGGTAACTTATACAGAGGTCTAAAATGAGCCATATGAGTGAACAAGTCAATAGTGACCATGATAGTGGTGGACCCTCTAGATGGCGGTAATTCTCAAATAAAGTCTGTAGCGATGACTTCCCAAGGTCTCGTTGGTGGAGTAGGCTTTAATAAGAGTCCTGCTGGTTTCTGGTTGTCATGTTTGTTTTGATTACAGACGGAACAAGATTGAACGTACAGTTGAACGTCAGCCTTCATTCTGGGCCACCAGAATTGTCTTTGTATTAGACAGAGGGTGTTGGAAATGCCACGATGACCAGAGTGAAGGGTATCATGGCAGAGGTTTATAATCTTTTGTTGTAGTTTCTGTGTGGGAATGACCAGGTTGTTATTCTTAAACAAGTATCCGTCCTTGGTTCTCAGATCCCATTGATTCCTTTTTGAAAGACCCTTCCAGAGTTCCGAAGTCTGAGTTTGTATTCGAATGTCTTCCAGGAGATTGTTTGCTTGAGCTATAAATATTGTGTGAGGAAACATCTTGGGATATGCCCAATCTCCCGGAGGTTCATAGTCTGGACGTCGAGAGAGGGCGTCAGCTATTAGATTTTGTGTTCCGGGAACGTGGTGAATCTGGAACTGATATTGGGCAAAGAAGAAGGCCCACCAAGCTTGACGGCTTTTCCTACATTCCAAGGCCTGCAGCACTTGTAGGTTCCGATGCTCCGTGCGGACCTGGACAGGATGTTTTGCTCCGAGGAGTAGATGACGCCACTCAGTGAAGGCTTGACGGATGGCTAGCAGTTCCTTTTCCAAGACTGAGTAATGGGTTTCACTTGGAGTTAATGTCCATGAAAGGTAAGCAATGGGGTGCTCCATCCTGTCCCCGAATAGCTGTTTGAGAACGGCTCCAATAGCGTAACTGGAGGCATCTGTCTCCACTATGAATGATTGGTTGACATCAGGTTGAGCCAGGATGGGGGCTTGTGTAAACTCAGTCTTCAACCGTTGGAAGACTTCCTCTTGAGCTGTGGTCCAAAGGAAGGGAATGTCTTTCTTTAACAGGGCAATGATTGGTTGGACTATCTCGGAAAAGGAAGGTATGAATTTCCTGTAGAAATTTGCCAAGCCCAGGAAAGACTGGATTTGTTTCACAGAGGTGGGACTTGGCTAGGATAATATGGCCTTAACCTTGGATTGATCCATTCCGATGCCTTCTGGACTAAGGACAAATCCTAGGTAGTGTATTGTAGAAGCATGGAAGATGCATTTCTCGGGCTTTGCCAGGAGTTTGTTTTCACGTAGTCGCTGTAACACTGCCTTTACATGTTCTTTGTGCTTGGAAATGTCCTTCGAAAATATTAGGATGTCGTCCAAATACACAATCACAAAAAGAAACAGCATGTCTGAGAGCACCCTATGCATGAAGCGTTGGAATACCGCCGGGGCATTAGCAAGTCCAAAGGGCATGACCAAGTATTCATAATGACCGAAGGGTGTTCTAAAGGCTGTTTACCACTCGTCTCCTGCCCTAATACGAATCAGATGGTAGGCACCCCTGAGATCCAACTTGGTGAAAACAACTGTGCCCCTTACTGCCTCCAGAATGTCTGAGATCAAGGGTAATGGATAGCGATCCTTAAGGGTGCATTGATTTAGACCTCGATAATCCAGACACGGTCTGAGTTCCTTGGTATCTTTCTTGGGAACAAAAAACAGTGAGGCCCCTGCTGGGGATTTAGAGGGTCGTATGGTGCCATTTGCAAGATTAGTATCCAGGTATTCTCGAAGGGCTTTCTTTTCAGGTTCGGACAAGATGAACACCCTTCCAAAGGGAATCACAGCGGAAGGGTCCGTTTCTATAGCACAGTCTTCTGGTCTATGGGGAGGTAACGCCTGGACAATGGCAGAAGAGAAAACATCAAAATATTCCTGGTATATCACCGGGACCCGGATAATGTTCGAGACTGAGATTGTACCTTGGTGATTCGTAGGAGGTCCTTCTGATGGTGTTGGAGCGAGGTCTGATATTATGCAGTGGGACATATAAAATTCTGAGCCCAGGAACAAGGAACCCGCTGTCCAATTGATGTACGGATTGTGTTTTTGAAGCCAGGGCATTCCCAATACCATTGGGTAATGGGCCGACTTGATGATGTCAAATTTTATCCTTTCTCGATGGTGGTTTATGGCAAGTTCGACGTCTTTGGTCTGAAGGGTTATGGGTCCTGATGAAAGAGGTCTTCCATCAATTGCTTCTACAGGTTGCATAATAGTCCGGGATTCGTAAGGAATATGGTGTTTAAGAACCCATTCTTGGTCTATGAAAATCCCCATAGCTCCACAGTCCACCAGTGCCAGGATAGGATACGTTTCCTTCTTGGATGGCGATAAAAAGGCCTGTAAGATCACCAAACAATTTTGTCCAGGAGAGTTCAAGGATGGAATTGATGAGCAGCAGGCATCTCTCTCCCGAACTTGTGCTCCATCTAGGATCGGGAGTTGGCGTTTCCGGAGCACCGTGGGGGGGCTATTGGGCACTCTCTTACTAAATGTTTGTCTGATGCACAATACATACACAACCCGGTATGGATCCTACGCATTCTTTCTTGGGAGGATATGGGTCCACGGAATGACCCTAGCTGCATAGGTTCAGGCTCGCTACTAGAAGTGGAAATACCATCAGGGCTCAAGGTTATTCCAATGGGGTTCTTCTGGAGTGGTAGCTTGCTTTTCGTTTTCTCCGCCTTTCTCTCCTGAATGCGAAAGTCAATCTGCAGAGCAAGATCCATCAGGGCCTGATAAGAAATTGGCCGCGCCACTCTGGCTACTTCATCCTTGATGTCTTCGTTTAGCCCCCTTCGAAATAGGGTAAAACAAGCTTCAGAGGACCAATCCGCTTCTTTAGCCAACTGTTTGAAGCATGTGACATACTTGAGCATATCCTGGGAACCTTGTTGAAAGTCGAGTAGACGTTCCTGGGCACTGTAGACCTGCTCTGGGCAGTCAAACATGGTCTTAAGGGCCTGTATGAAGCCATCGTAATCATCCAGGAGAGAATCCCCAGAGTTAACCAGTGGGGTGGCCCAGGTCAAGGCATTGCCGGAAAGATGCGAAATAATAAATCCCACCTTAGCCCTGGGCGTAGAAAAATAATAAGGCTTGAAAGTAAAGTTGACCAAACATGAGTCAAGGAATCCACAAAGGCTCTTTGCGGAACCATCATATTAATCAACAACGCCGCACAGGATTACACTCTCTTTCGTAGCAGATTCACGGGACAATACCAATTGCTTTAAGGCGGCGTTCTCTGCCTTTAAATTTTGCACTTCGGTCGTCAGTTCTTGCATGCCACGCATAAGGTCTTGGATGGCCGCTTCCATGTCTGTGTCGAATTCAATCAGGTGGCGTCTCAATCTGTCACAGGTTTCCTTTTTTCTCACCTGTTTTTGCTGCCTTGCGGGATCCTTCGCCGGGGTTTTCTTCCGTGCTGTTCGGGTCTTGTATAAGCCCGCTCAGCCGTCGTCGGATTCCAGGATTCGTTCAGCTTCTTCGTCCGGGACCACGGAACTCCAGGAAGGAAGGCCGCACACGAGAGCGGTCTGTGCCGAACGCGGATGGAATACAGGTACAAGGGGGAGGAAGGAGAAGGAGAAGGAATGGGTCCAGGAATTCGAGTAGCAACTCAGTTCCAAGAGCACGAACTGCGACGCACGTCTAGCCTCAGCTAACGATAGCGTTGAGACGCGCGGAGCCGCAGGGGCGTGGTTCTTTTATGGAACGTGCTGCATGGACGTAAAGGTCGATAGACCGCGTTCTGTGAATTCGGCCATGTTGGGTGTACTACAGCGAGTAACCCCCGACGTGCCAGGGACCAGGAGGACCAAAAGGGGCGTGATCGATGGATCATGACAAATACTCTTTCACACAGTGGTGTCTAGATGTGCAAGATAGCTTAGTTGGCAGAATTGCCTTTTACGCTGTGGTGTCTAGATGTGCAAGCTAGCTCAGTTGGCAGAATGCTCTTTCATGCTGTGTCTAGATGTGCAAGCTAGCACAGTTGGCAGAATGCTCTTTCACACACACTGTGGTGTCTAGGAGTGCAAGCTAGTTCAGTTGGCAGAATGCTCTTTCACACGGAGGTGTCTAGATGTGCAAGCTAGCTCAGTTGGCAGAATGATCTTTCGCGGTGTGGTGTCTAGATGTGCAAGCTAGCTCAGTTGGCAGAATGCTCTTTCATGCTGTGGTGTCTAGATGTGCAAGCTAGCTCAGTTGGCAGAATGCTCTTTCACACTGTGGTGTCTAGATGTGCAAGCAAGCTCAGTTAGCTGAATGCTCTTTCACGCTGTGGTGTCTAGATGTGCAAGCTAGCTCAGTTGGCAGAATGCTCTTTCACGCTGTGTCTAGATGTGCAAGCTAGCACAGTTTACAGAATGCTCTTTCACACACACTGTGGTGTCTAGGAGTGCAAGCTAGTTCAGTTGGCAGAATGCTCTTTCACACGGAGGTGTCTAGATGTGCAAGCTAGCTCAGTTGGCAGAATGATCTTTCGCGGTGTGGTGTCTAGATGTGCAAGCTAGCTCAGTTGGCAGAATGCTCTTTCATGCTGTGGTTGCTATTCACCAAAGGGGTTTCCACTTTACGAGATTTCCGGTCAAGGAAGCCCATGAAACCAGAGGAGGGCCGACTCTGCGACAACGGTCTCTGAGTTTTAAAGGGAGTTTTAACTAGGACCGACAAGGACTTAGCTGTCTGAGTGCTATCCTTTGTCTTGGTCAGCTCTACATCCGTTGTAGAATGAAACAGCTCCTTACCATCAAATGGCAGGTCCAACACCTTGTCCTATACTTCCTTTGAAAATTTAGTAGCATGTAGCCACGCATGTCGGGAGGTATCAAACCCCAGCATAAGGCCCCGAGCCGAGGTGTCTACATGGTGATCCGCAGCCTCCAGGAGATCCTGGGCCAAGACCCTGGCATCGGATATTCCCACCTTAAAATCCTCCAGCTTTTCTACCGGAATGAACTCCTCAAATTCCGTCAGACCTTTCCATATCCGCATATTAGCCCCCACTAACACTAGTTCGGCATTGGCCTGCCAGTGCTGCAAGGCCGAGTTAGCGGAAATCTTCCTCCCACGGGAGTCAAGAAGCTTGTCCTCCTTTCCCAGAACCTGAGTAGCCGTCGTGGTAGAGGATGCTGCAGGCCTGGACTGTAAGGTAGCCGCAGCCACCACCGTGGAGGAGGGGGGCGAACAAGATGACAAAGCCACCTCTTCCAAAGAATGCATCCTGTATCGCGCATCAATTTTCTTATTGACGAAAAGTCCAGAGTGTGGCTTTTCCCAAACCCTACGGACCTCGGCCAGAACGTCCTTCTGCAAGAACAGGCCGGTACGCTCCAAAGGAGACAGGGTGAATGCCCCAGAAAGCACGCCCTCCTGCGGAGCGGGTGCCTCAGGCACCGGGGCATCCAAGAAGCACATCATGTCCAGTACCCGGTCATGGAAAGCTCTAATAGAGCGGGGCAGATCCTTCTTGTCCTGATTGTCTTGCGCGTCATCCGACAGGTCAGGATCCTGCTGAACCGTGTCGGGCACTGCCTTGTCCATGGGGGACAATGGGGGCAAAGGCGGAAGAGTTGGGGAAGGCACCGTAGGCAAGGGAGGCGTCGGCGGGGCCACCGGAGGAACGGGTGGAGCTGGAGGCGCGGGTGGACATATCTCCCTAAAGAGCCCTTTGAAATATTCCCTCATGGGGTCGGTACACATGAGCATCTGAAATTTTCTGATAAAGGCATCCTCCGGGACTATTTTGGAGCTACCGAGGGAGGCCTCTCATGAGGAGGATAATTCCAGGGACGTAACGGTGAAGGTTGTCACACCGGCCCATCACCCGACGTAGCCACAAAAATCAAAGGTGCCGACCCCACAGGCAACAAAACATTGTGCCGAAGGGTTCCAATCATAGACTGGCCGATAAGGATGCGCACAAGGAACCCTATGTTCACCCACAGAGCCAAGCCCTACACCTGAGGCCGATGGAGTAGTTGTAGGGGTAGCACTCAAAATGGCTGCCGTGGTCATGGGGGGAACGGCCGCCATATTGTCATCACCCGAGGGGAACTGCGGCACATCAGGAAGTGAGGCAGGGGTCCCCGTCGATGGATCAGGGGTCTTAACTTTAGCCTTAACATAAGGAACCTCGGCAGAGCCGGTACTATGAGGCCTGGAATGTTTCTGTAACATACCAATTGCCAAATTAGCCTTCCCAGGAAGGACCTCGGCACTGCCGGTATAAGAAGAATTTTCCTTCTTTGCTCCCTCAATAGATCTGGCATTGCCACAAGAGCAGGAACGGTGAGAAACAACCTTCACCGATAAGGCCTTGTCAGGCCTCTCAGAAATGTTGGTAACCTTAGCCTCTGGATGAGGGACCTCGGACCCAGGTCCGGTAACAGCCTTACTAGCGCGGGCCTCAAACATGTCCCCCCAACTTTCATGACACACTATTTTGTCTCCATTCATTTGAATGGGGCACCTTTTCTTCAGAGGTCATGTCCCCACCAACATTTTCAGCAAAGTTTCTCCACTGCCAACGGGCACCTCAGGGGAATCCCCGGTGACAGAGCGATCAACGCCCCTCCCGGCTTGGGAAGAACCCGGGAAGGTGTCTCCCAGGTGGTGTGCTCTGAAAAATAAAGAACTTACCGGGTGTTTCATCTTTTTGTCGATAAACGCTTGAAAATGCAAAGGAGGAGTCCGTCGGAACACCTCCTCCCACCGCTCCAACCGATGCTGAAGTGCCCGGACCGAAAGGGTATCACAGTAAAAACGGGAGTCCCAATGGTGATCCGGACCCAAACACTCTAGACAAAGAGGATGGGGATCTGCCCTCGCGAAACGTCGGTGACACGAAGAACAATCTGGAAAGTCTAGTTTGAACGACATAGACAGACTAGTACACGATCGCTAGCGAGAGCCAAAGAGGAAAATAAGGAAGAAAATCTTCTGCAGATGCAAGTGCGTCCAGTCCCGAACGAGCGGAGAAAAGGACTGATGGGCGATGCACGGGGCAGAGTCGAGATGGGCAGGGCTACAGCCGCATGCCGGGCCCCGTGCAAGAAAGAGAGGAAGGACACATTTTTGAAAAGTTATTTTGGATGCTTTTTACAAAGTGCTCCGGTCCCGTCCCACAGGACGGAGAGATGTCCCATAAGTATGGAGGAAAGGAGACGGGACGTAGGAGTAAACCTAAATACAATTTATTTAAAAAATGTATTGGTTGAAAACACACCCATGTCACAATTCACAGATTCTGTCCCAAATGTCACCCTCACACATATATGTAAATGAAACAGCCTTGATAATGACCATTGAGGTCGAAACACGTGTCGGCTGACCATGTATGACCATTTTGGTTAAAGCACGTTTTATAAAATAAACCTTGTAATTATCTATCATTATTAAACCAGCGCAAGGTATCCGGGACCATGTAGTTTTTCCTTCAGACAAGAAGGTGTGGGCATCACCTCCACCTACCCGTGACCATGCAGCACTAAGTTCTGAGGCATTAATAGAGTGAAGTGCAAGAGAAGTTTGAGACCTAGGGCCCACTTTTTTCTGTACCTTCTTGTATGTCAGCTTTAGTTTGCATGTGTAATCTGAGGGTGTGTAGTGCTCCTATTATCTGCGTCAGAGAGCCGTTCTCTGCATCGTTTGGAGACACGTACGTGCAGCAAGAATCGCCGATTTTACGGCAAACCCCTCCTTCCATTACTGTGAGCAAGTCAAGCACATACTGCTTCTGGAGGGTCATCAACCTTATGGTGCGCATCTTGACCTTGATTGCGTTGAGGCTTTGTTCTGTGTCGTTAGCCAGCTGCAAGACCTCCCATCTGACAATTTTCAGCCGTTCGTGGCTGTTTGGACCCCACGCAGGAGTAAAGATGTGAAGAATGTTTCTTCTTTGTTAAACAGTCTATATTCATTAGGTATTTATTCGAGCAACTCAGAAGAGTCTTAAGACAGATGGTATGATTATCTTTTCTGTGTAACTGTCATGGTCATGAAGTCAGGGGCACAGGCATGCAGGGGTAGCATGCACAGGAGACCTGGGTGGACACTGTCAAGGTGCCTTTGGCGCCAGGCTCATGAACAAAGGTAAACAATACATCCATTTGACACCAAAAGCCTTATTATGGACATAGCACTCACCGATGCATTGACCTTGAACATTCCATCCATTAAGCAGATGCATTAACCTTGAACATTCCATCCATTAGCAGAATGCATTAACCTGAACATTCTATTCACTAAGCACCCCTTGGGTGTGGCTGCTAATGGATTGCCTTCGAGTGTGGCAGGCAGGCTGAACCTGGTGGGCGTGGCTTCAGAAGCTTAGCTATATAAGCTGCTCATCCTTAAGGCCAGTGCTTCGCGTTATTCTGCACTTGCAAGCAGCTAACACACACTGTCGCCTGATGTCAGACTTACATTTGAAGATCCTGCTTCCTGGACATCCTGCTTCCTGCCAGCATACTTATCAACTGGGGGAAGCTGTTCTTACTGGTACATCTCTTCGGCGAGCCAAGTATTCATCTTTACACTTTCCGGGAACGCCGAAATCTTAATCTTGGCACCGCAGCACGACACGCTCCATTATCGACAGCAGCGCCTGCAAGGAGAAACAGAAGATAAGGTTAGACACTGAAGAAACAGTCCGTTTAAGGTTGCGCTTCGCCATACCTTGCGCTTTACCTAAACCTTCGCTTACCTGCTGTCGAACATTGCGGTAGCCTCCACCTTTCTTCTGGCCGCGTCTGATGTCTCACAGCTATATCTAGGCCGCGTTTCCATCTAAGGGAAGAAAACAGAAGAGAGACATTATTGCGGGCATAATTAGGAGCAACATATAACAACATTAAACAGAACGAACAGCATCACAAGAGCTCAAGAAAGACTTATCAATCTTAAGGAGAAGCATAGTCGCAGCTGGACTGGACTAATCCTTATCAGGGATCAGTGAAGAAACTAGATCCCATTCTAAGCGCCCCTGCCAGAAGTAGCAGGACGGAGAGCTTATCTACCATAATTCACAGGTGAGCTTTATGGGCCGGCGTATGCTCACAGAAACCGTACTTCGGGGTGAAGGGTTCGAGAGGAACAACAATCATAGATTGGCGCACTCACATACTCTTATCTCCACGCAGGAGCCGTCTCACCATGTACCACCGCTCACAGCTTTTCTACTGAGGGAGAGGCCTGATGGGAGGTGATTCAAGTCCAGGGAGGGCTGCAACCATGCCCCAATGCCTCCGCAGAGACCAGGTGAGCGTAACAGAACGCAAAGCCTCTAATACTCTCTGCCTGGGCATTATGGAAACTTCAGAAACAGATCAGTTAGCCCTCTTACTAGGTGAATTACGGGCTGAAGTACATGCTTCAAGACAGGAAACCAATGCATTATGGTGGGATCTTATTGTAACTCGAGAAAGAACTGAAGAATTGGCAAGACAAATGCTACAAGCACAAGCAGGACAGGTTCCACGCCTGGAATTTACCAATCTTCTCATTCTTCCACACCACCACAATCTACACCGGTTCAGGTGGTTCTTCCAGGAGCAGTGCCTCTAGCCCCTCCTGAACGCTTCATCGGTGACCCAAACAAGTTTGCTGTATTTATGAAACAATGTTGTCTTCATTTCTTGTGCACACCAGGAGCCTTTCCTAATGACCAAGCCAAAGTGGCATTTGTACTCTCGTATTTAGGAGGTAGTGCGGCGGACTGGTCTATACCTCTGGTAAATCCAGATGACCATTTACTCCGGAACTTTGGACATTTCCAATATGAGATGGAGAAATTGTTTGCCCGCCATACACAAGGACAAGATCTGGACAACGAGTTGTTGTCACTCAGACAAGGGAATCAAGATCTATTAACCTATATTGCAACCTTCAATCGTCTCATAGCCCAGACCAACTGGCCAGAAGAGAAGAGGATTACACTCTTTTACCGAGGGCTACGTGGAGAACTTAAGGATGTGTTGGCGCAAGTGGTGAATCCCCCTGAGAAGTGTGCAGACTACATAGACCTGACGATGCAACTTGAGCATAGGTGGCAGAATCGGAAAATGGATCGAGCTACATCAGAGGGACAGTTAGTTTACGTACGACCTCGTGAGGATCAGACTAAACCACATGAACTGTCTGAGCCAATGCAACTTGGTGGATTACGAAGTCCCCTTCCAAAGCAGAAAGGGAAAAAAGAAGACAACAACAGCTTTGCTTATACTGTGGACAAGCAGGTCACTTCCTCCTTGACTGCCCGGTAAAACCACCCAAGAAAACGGTTGGGGCAACAGACAAAACTGAGGAAGAACAACAGAACTGGGGAAACGCCAATGCCCGGCACGTGTAGGGATCCGCTTGTCGAGCATGAAAAAGGAATCCGTACAGACCTCACATCTAGTCCTTCCAGTGCTTTTGGTGAATCACAAGCAGCCATCAAAAATACATGCCTTGGAGGATTATATTGATTGTGGAGTTGTGGGTAACTACATTGACCAAGATTTGGCTCTCCGAATAGGTCTTCCTCTCCGACAGAAGCAGAAATCGGAAAACGTCACTGCTGTGGATGGTTCTCAGCTATCATCCGGCCCGGTGACACAATACACCGAGAAGGTCAAGTTTTTATGTCAGGACGGGCATCAAGAGGAAATTACTTTCGATCTCATCAGTGCTCCTCAGTTCCAGATTATATTGGGAATGCCCTGGCTGGAGACCCACAATCCTAGGATCGACTGGCGAAAAAGAGTTCTGACATTTCCTCATGATTGTGACGACACATGTTACAAAAAAGATGACACCAATCTGAAACCGAACAAAGGAATCGTGTTGGGCCTCATCAGCTCCTTACCGCTTGAATACCAAGATTACCAGGATGTCTTCAAAAAAGAGCTAGCCAACATTCTGCACTCACACAGAACCTACGATTGTCAAATAGATCTTGTACTCGGAGCCCAAATCCCTTGCAGCCCAATTTACGCTCTGACAGAACAGGAAAATCAGCATCTTAGAACTTACCTGGATCAGTACCTGGCAAACGGTTTCATTCGCCCGTCCAAGTCACCTGCCTCCTCGCCCTTATCCTTCGTGCCTAAAAAGGAGGGGGACTTAAGAACTTGCATCGACTATAGAGCCATCAATCAGTTCACAGTAAAAAATCAATATCCTTTACTGCTTATACCAGAGCTCCTGGGCCAAGTGAAACATGCCCAAATCTACACTAAACTGGATTTAAGAGGCGCATACCATCTTGTAAGAGTAAAAGAGGGAGACAAGTGGAAAATGGCCTTCCGCACAAAGTACGGCCTCTTTGAATACCAGGTCATGCCCTTCGGGCTATGCAATGCCCCTGCGGCGTTCCAATTCTTTATGAATGATGTACTTCGTGACCTACTGGATGTTTGCGTTCTTGTTTACATTGAAGACATTCTTATCTACTCAAACTCCATGGAAGAACATGTAGGCCATGTCCGGGCAGTCTTAGAGAAGCTTCGACAACACCAATTGTATGCCAAGTTGGAAAAATGTATTTTCCATGTAACCGAGGTCGAGTTTCTCGGTTTCATGCTCACACCACATGGCGTACATATGGATACACGAAATGTGGATGCAATCCTGCAATGATCCTCACCAACATCCACGAAAGGAGTGCAAAGCGTGCTCGGGTTCTCCAACTTTTACAGTCGGTTTATACCTGGGTTTTCACAAATTGTACATCCAATTACCTCCTTGTTAAAATCAAAAGTTCCATTGCTCGACAGAAGCTGAAGAAGCCTTCCAGGAGTTGAAACTAGCATTCACTACAGCACCAGTCCTTCGACATCCTCGACCAGACCTACCTTACATAGTTGAGACAGATGCTTCAGAAATCGCCATGGGAGCAGTATTGTCACAACGAGACCCAGAGACAGGACAACTACACCCATTTGCATTCTGGTCCCGCACATTTTCAGCTCCCGAACTGAACTACGCAATCACAGATAAGGAATTACTGGCGATTAAGGCAGCATTCACGGCCTGGAGACATTACCTTCTAGGGGCGAGACATACAGTCACTGTCATCACGGACCATCGTAACTTGCAATACGTGAAAACCGCCAAAGCACAATCCTTGCGCCAACTGCGTTGGGCTCTCTTCTTTGTGGAATACGATTGCATTATCACTTATAGAACTGGAGTACGCAATGGGAAAGCAGATGCTCTATCACGCATGAGTGAAGAGAAAGAAGCTTTTACAACATCCAACCTTGTGGCCATAATTCCTGAGGAAAGGATTCAAACCAGAATAGCTGCCACCACGCGTGTGGATGACCAAAGAACCAGTTTGTAATCACTGATGGATCAATCAACAAAACAGGAATGGCTCTTAAAAGGTGACCAGTACACCATCAAAGACAATCTACCATATTTCCAAGGACGATTATATGTCCAAGACCAAGAACTGCAAAAGCAAATCATCACAAATTACCACGATTCATTAGTGGAAGGACACCTAGGAATAGCCAAAACTCAGGCCAAGGTAAAACAAAACTACTGGTGGCCAACCTGGCGAAAGGACATCGCTCAATTTATTGAAACCTGCGGAGTCTGTGCACCACACAAGTCTCAGAAACAGAACCCTGCTGGCTTACTACATCCCCTAACAGTACCGCCAGCACCTTGGCAAACCCTGTCGATGGACTTCATGACGGATATTCCACCCTGCAAGGGATACAACACCATATTTGTCATTGTGGATTTATTCTCCAAATTGGCTCATTGCATCCCTCTAAAGGCACTCCAAACAGCGTCAACTCTCACTATTGTGTTCCTAGAGCAAATTGTTCGATTGCATGGATTTCCATCAATATTAGTGTCTGATCGCGGAACTCAATTTGTTTCTGCCTTTTGGAGAAAGTGTTGTACGATTGCCAAGATCGATCTCCAGTTGTCTACAAGCCATCACCCTCAAACTGATGGGCAAACTGAACGAGCCAACCAAACTTTAAAGCAATATCTCAGGTATATGTTGCAACAATCCGAGGACTCTTGGAAAAATATACTCTGGATAGCTGAGTATGCATACAACAACTCAGTTCACCAAAGCACAGTGCAAACTCCATTCTACACTGTGCACGGAAGACATCCGAGGACATCAGTATTTGATCCACCCGATACACTGGAAATGCCAGCCATAAAAAACTTGCATAAAACCATCATTCAAGTTTTTAAGGAGGCGACAGAACATCTGATCAAGGCTAAAGAAAGACAAAAACTGTTTGCTGATCGACATCGGAAGGAATCTCCCGCCTACCGGATTGGCGAAAAGGTGTGGTTAGCATCCAAATATATTCCCCTGAAGGGGCCAAGAGCTTTCTGCCCAAGATACCTGGGCCCCTATACTATAAAGTCCATAATCAATCCTGTCGCCATGAAATTGGAGTTACCATCTAACATGAAAATTCACCCCGTATTTCATGTCTTCCTCCTCAAACCAATGAAACTCAATACACAGCTTAGTTCTCTACCAGAACCCGAAGTAATAGGTGTAGAACCAGAATATGAAGTCAAATCCATCCTGGATTCCAAGGTGGTTCGATCAAAATTGTATTACCTAATTGACTGGAAAGGTTACGGACCGCAAGACCGAACTTGAGAACCCAGTGAACACGTCCATGCTCCACGTTCAATCAGACAGTCCATCGCAATAATCCCACCAAACCAAGACCGGGAGGAAAAACACCCTTGAGAGGGGTCTTGATGGGGAGTGCTGTCATGGTCATGAAGTCAGGGGCACAGGCATGCAGGGTTAGCATGCACAGGAGACCTGGGTGGACACTGTCCTGGCGCCTCTGGCGCCAGGCTCATGAACAAAAGTAAACAAGAACATCCATTTGACACCAAAAGCCTTTATTATGGACATAGCACTCCAGAAGCATTAACCTTGAACATTCCATCCATTAAGCAGATGCATTATCCTTGAACATTCCATCCATTAAGCAGATGCATTAACCTTGAACATTCCATCCATTAGCAGAATGCATTAACCTGAACATTCTATTCATTACGCAGCCCCAAGTGTATTCTTGGGTGTGGCTACTAATGGATTGCCTTCGAGTGTGGCAGGCAGGCTGAACCTGGTGGCCGTGGCTTCAGAAGCTCAGCTATATAAGCTGCTCATCCTTAAGGCCAGTGCTTCGCGTTATTCTGCACTATTCCAGCGCCATAATGCCTTCGGGCGACCGTGCGCTTTACAAGAACTAATAACATAACTAATATCATAACCTGCAAGCAGCGTAACGCTCACCATCGGCTGAGGTCAGACTTACATTTGAAGATCCTGCTTCCTGGACATCCTGCTTCCTGCCAGCATACTTACCAACTGGGGGAAGCTGTTCTTACCGGTTCATCTCTTCGGCGAGCCAAGTATTAATCTTTACACTTTCCGGAACGCCAAAATCTTCATCTTGGCACCGCAGCACGACACACTCCATTGTCGACAGCAGCGCCTGCAAGGAGAAACAGAAGACAAGGTTAGACATTGAAAACACAGTCAGTTTAAGGTTGCGCTTTGCCATACCTCGTGCTTTACCTTAAACCTTCGCTTGCCTGCTGTCGAACAATGCGGTAGCCTCTATCTTCCCTCCGGCCACGTCTGACATCTCACAGCTGCATCTAGGCCGCGTTTCCATCTAAGGGAAGAAAACAGAAGAGAGACATTATTGCAGGCATATTTAGGAGCAACATATAACAATATTAAACCAAACGAACAGCATCACAAGAGCTCAAGAAAGACTTACCAATCTTAAGGAGAAGCATAGTGGCAGCTGGACTGGACTCATCCTTATCAGGGATCAGTGAAGGAACTAGATACCATTCAATGCGCCCCTGCCAGAAGTAGCAGGACTGAGAGCTTATCTTCCATAATTCACAGGTGAGCTTTATGGGCCGGCGTATGCTCACAGAAACCGTACTTCAGGGTGAAGGGTTTGAGAGGAACAACAATCATATATTGGCGCACTCACACGCTCTTATCTCCACGCAGGAGCAGTCTCACCATGTACCACCGCTCACAGCTTTTCTACTGAGGGAGAGGCCTGATGGGAGGTGATTCAAGTCCAGGGAGGGCTGCAACCATGCCCCAACGCCTCCGCAGAGACCAGGCGAGCGTAAAAGTAACTTGCTGTTCATTTCTTTCTCTGGCAAGACATGGAAGATGGGGCTGGTAACAGAATTTCTGGTGGGCCACATTGTGGATGGAGCTGGCAAAGTCTTTGATCCCACTACAAGGTGTTCTTCAGGGATCACAAGGATCACTGAGTGCAGCGTGGCCAGTGAGCAAACGCTCCTTCATGATGGTGGGAAGTGCAAGATTCCCTGTAGTAGTCCATTACTGAAGCTGGTTCTTTTCTGACGTCTGGAATAAACAATGGGCCTCATTACAACTCAGGCGTTAAGGGTTAACGCCACCGTTAACCCTTAACACCTGATTCTGATTTTAACGCCTGCTTTTAGCAGGCGTTAAAATCCATGGCGCTAACCCGCCATGGTGCTAATTACGCCGCCGTAATTTACGGCAGCGTAATTAGCGCCTTCCCCACTCCCATTATGCCCTATGGGGCAAAAATGGGAATGGGGAAGGGAAAATGGGAAATGGGGATTTACCGCCCCACTCACCTTGGAATGGGGCAGTAAATCCGCCATCCACCATGGTGTAAACAGAGTTTACACCATGGTGGTAAAGTTGGTGCACTTAGCACCAAGGTTGTAATGAGGCCCAATGTCTTGTTGCATTTGAGATTGGCCCCCACGAAAACAGTTACTTCATTGTAAAAGCATAGTTTCTTGCTGCTGCACTGTTACAGGCTTTTCTATTGCTTCCACCCACATTAGTTTTGCGACATGATAATTCCTGAATTGTGCACATACTTTATGCACTGGAGCAAATACTTCATCCCCGATTCCTAGTAACCCTCCTGCTGTGCAACTCAATGATGCTTCTTGCCACCTCCTGTCTATGGGCCTCATTACACGTTAGGCGGTAAGGGTTTACCGGTACCGGTAAGGACACCGGTACCGGTAAACCCTTACCGCCTTACTACGAGTTCCCTTTGCGGGACCCGACCTTAACGGCTGGTTTTACCAGCCGTTAAAGTAGGGTGCCCCAAAGGGACCTCGGTGC